>NW_021319945.1:1165574-1266617 GCF_001605985.2 Dendrobium catenatum | reverse complement strand
TTTTTTTTTCTTGGCCGAAATCTCAAGGCTACCGTTAACTCCTTTCCAAATCCTATTTCTTTTATTTCTGGAATTAAATCCCGGTTTCCCAACTTCTCTCTTACCCGCTGCCCCCTAGTTCTCCTCTCCCCTTAATTTGATTTTGATTCAATTTGCCACCTAAGCATTGGAAATCAACTCCTGAGGCTCCCCACAGTTGTCCACGAGATTCTCCACTCCATCCTCCAATATCTCAGGCGCTCATTAGGGAGAAATCCCTGGAAATTCCGCCTCCTGCATGCTGGCCAGATTTCTGGATTGATCCCACCCACAATCCTAAGGTTGGAATCCATGGTAGCTGCTGTCCAGAACGTCCCAAGCATTAGAAGTTGATGTCCAGTTTTTCCCAAGAGCCAAAACTGCTGTAGCATTGCTGTCTAGAGTTTTTGGACAGCGTAAGGAAGCTGTCTTGCTACTCAGAAATCACCGTGTGCTGCCCAGAAGGTTTAGGTTGCTGCCCAAACATGCCAGCCGAGATTAGCTTGCTGTCAACCATCCTGAGATCATCAAATTAAAGTCCCAAGGCGGCTAGGAGTTGGGAAGTGCTGTCTACTACTTCTCAAACACATAAACACCACACCGGAGCGATGGTTCGTCTTGTTTATTTGGGTGATCTTTTCTCCTACTCTTTTATCTTTTAATCACTCTCAATTGTAGTTCTAATTGAATCATGGAAAGTTGTGTTAACTCTTCCTACTAAAGCCTAGTATTTATTAGGAATTGCGTGAACGATCTTTCATAGTACTACTCTTATTGTTAAATAGGGATTTCTCGTTGAAACCTATCACGTATGCAACATTACGAATAATTAATTGTTTTGTGGCTTTTACTTTACGCAAGTAGCTTGGCCTAAACTAGTGTTTACCGCTCTTTGTGTTTTAAGTCATTGTTTGAATCAACCTCAAGTTCTAATTAAGTTATTCTTAATCATTAAGCGTGCAAACTCCTTATTTAAATCTTATTTTCATATATGTCCTGCATCAATACTTCGCCATCAAACCTCTCAATAAATGTATAGCTTCCATAGTAGACCTACCTAGCATGAATCCAAATTGAATTTGAGAAACATCAGTGTCATGTCGTAGCCTATTCTCCATAACTCTCTCCCATAGTTTTAAACTATGACACATTAACTTAATTCCTCTATAAAATGCACAATCTTGTGCATCACCTTTATTCTTAAAAATAAGAATTAATACACTCATTTTCTACTCATCTGACATCCTTTTAGTCTTCAAAATAATATTAAAAAGTTTAGTAAGCCAAGAATTCTTTCATCTACTAAGCATTTCCACACCTCTATTGGAATATCATCAAGTCCAACAGATTTTCCACACTTCATTTTTTTTAAAGCCTCTTTAACTTCGGTTTTACTAATACATCGATAAAAACAAAAATCTTTATTTTTATTTAGGGTTCTAAGATCACTATAGTCAATTGCATTCTCATAATCTTCATTAAAAAGTTTAGCAAAATATCTCAGCCATCTTTGTTGAATATCTTCTTCTAATAAAAATACTTTTTTATCTTCATTCTTAATACACTTCACTTGAACTAAATCCTTACTATCCCTATCTCTTTGTTTAGCTAACCTATACATATATCTTTCTCCCTCCTCAGTATCTAATCTATTATATAAATCATTAAAAGCTAAAATCTTTGCATTTCATATTGCTTTCTTAGACTCCTTACGGACCTCTTTGTATATTTTTCAATTATCAGAATTTTTACAACTAAATTAATTTTTATAGCAATTTTTTTTTTTTATCTTTTCTTGTATATTTTGATTCCACCACTAACTATTTTTACTATTAGTAGTTTCTCTTTGATACTCCAAGCACATCTTTTGCAATATTATTAATATCACTAATTACTTTTTTGCACATAGCATTAACTTCCTCATGCACAGACAAAGTCTTAAGATCTAGAATCTTCCTCTAAAAAATATTTTTGTTAATATTCTTTAAATGCCCCAATCAAATCCTAGAACAACAATTTACTTTAATTTTTATTTTTTGCCTATTTATCTTAAATTCCAAAACTAATAAGCGATGTTAGATACATAAACTTTCACTTGAAATAACTTTACAATCTTTGCATTCTGAATGATTTTTTTCCTTATTAAAATATAAATTCATAAAAAAAAGCCTAAGGAAGAATTTGAAATTATGACAACTTTTAAAAATAATCATTAACGAAGATTGCCTTACAAAAATATGATATTCAAATTTTCATCTATCTAATCAACTTCAAAATGCATAATTCCTCGAGACTAATTTTTAAGTCATTTGGCTTAATTTTTTTGTTCATGTAGACATATTGATGGAGAACTTAGTGTTTACACTTGTTGCAAATCCAAATTCTATGTGCTACAACAAGAAAATTCACAATTTGGTAATTTGAGTGTTTTACTTTCTTTATTTTGTTTTACAGTTTTCAATCTCAATTCATTTGAAACATAAGATGATGTACCTATGTACCTATGAGAATAGGATGTTGTTCTCTTAATAGTTTCAATTCACTGGTTTGGTTCAGTTCGTCGTTGGTTTAGCTGTATGTTCGCTTAGTAGATCAATCTTATCATTGCATTTTGGAATTTGATATTTATGTGACAATCTGTTGGGATGAAAATATGGTTCCTTTGAGTTTGTTATTGTACTGTAAATGCAGTCCATTCACCCAGGATCTTTGCTTTGCTGATTTATGGGAATTGCTGAAATCAAGCTTGCAATTCTAGCACTATAGCTGATTGTAGGATTTTTCGAGGATGTCAATTTTGGGAACTTCTCTGGTTATAAATATGTGGCCTCTAGGCATGTAAAATGCAGTCAATTGCTTCAGTTTGCTTTCAAATTTGTGTTTGTTATACGTGAATTCTTAAGAAATGAGATGCAAGTGGTGACTATGAATTCCGGAAGAAGCATTCTCCTGGTATTGGCCTAGATTAATATTTAAGTTATTTCTTTCATTGTTATTTTCTCAAATTTCCTGCAAAAGTTTCTATTTGAATAATATTAAATTATTATTTTCATCAGAAAGAATGAATACTTGTTTAAATTAATGGACAGTGATCAGTCAATCTTGATTTTATGTGCGTGATCTTATGTATCTTCACCAAAATTTGCATTTAAAAATCATAAATCCTTCCAGATGCCGCATCAAACAGCTATGAGGCCATGGGATTTCAATTAAATTTCTAAGAATCAGTGAGCTTCAACAAGAATGGAAGGTCAAGTCATCAACTTGTGGATCTAAGGGAAAAAAAAAACAAAAAAGATGTACGTACACTAGCATTTAGTAACTTGATCGGTGACACTTTAGATCAAAAGACTAAAACTTTCAACAATTAATAAACACTTTTTAGATTGTAAGAATGCGCTCACATGTATAAATTTACTGAATTTAATTTGTACCATACTTTAGTGAGAGAAAACTATCAAATTAGGACAACAGCAACAGAAAAGACCAAAGTCATGCATGCCCCTGTTATTCACTTCAATCGTTAATATTTACATTTAATCCACTCCCATCTAACCTTTTTTTTTATTCTAGATAGTTCTAAGCATATTTGAAGGACCATATTCAACATGCATCGTAAATGGAGTAATGTACTTGAAAAAAGAGTAGTTTTGTGCATACCACTTTACACATGAAAATTCCACATAGCACAGAAGTATATGGAATAATTGCATCAGCTAGTAGGTAATCCTTAACAAGTACTTCTGTCTGGCTGTATGATTTCATTGCAATTATTGACCTGAATGAGACCAGGATAATCAAAGGTGACTTGACACATAAAAAGCATACAGTAGTAATGTGAAGCTAGACTATAGAGATCAAAGTAACGTTAATAACTCCAAAAACATATGTAACTGTCCATAACAGAACCATAGTAGGAAAACTAAGCATTACCCTTCAAACTATTTCATAAAAAAATGACAGCAATCTGTATTTTGTTATGACCTCTATACTTATATTTACTAGTGATGGGGTCCCTTTTCATTTAGAATTTTCTAAGAGGCGTGTATCACGATGTTCAATATTTAGGGGATTACTTACATCCAAATAAGATTGAGTTTCGTTTGGGACAGTTTTTTTATTGCTTCTTAAAATAGCTTTTTAGTACAAAAATTAAAATTTTTATACTAGAAAGTTGCTATAAGAAACAATAAAAAAGCCATCCCAAATGAAGCCTGAATAAACTACAAACCACAGATCTAATCCTAAATACAGCAATCAAAGAAAACACGCTGATGTAAGCAAAAAAATATAGGGGACCCTATATTTTTTGCTTAACAAAAATAAAACTAAACGACACATGACAAAGCAAAGACTAGAAGAGGAAAGAACAAACTCTTACCATTCAAATAAAACTAAAAAGATGAAATTACAACGACGACGACTTGCAAACTTAAAATTAAAAGACGACACCCTAAAGTTGCTGCACTTGGAGAAGAAAGATACAGTGGAGCGGCGCTTGCGGAGAGACGAAGAGATTAGAAGCCCGAGAAGAAGGGTGGAAAGAGCCCGCAGGATTTCCGGAGGGGATGAGAAAGAAGGGTGGAAAGAGCCCGCAGGATTTCCAAGCAACCCGCAGGTTAACAGATTTTTTTCAAAAATCACATATCACATAACTATATCACAAACATTACAATTCCCCCATATTTATAGGTATGAAAGGGAATATGAAAAGACACATTACATTAATTAACACAAGAACCTAAACATCACAAGCATTAAACCTATTAATGCATTGCACGAAAAAACATCCCAAGCCATGGAACCGAAGAGGTAGCCGCGGGAGCCAAGGAGGCCGCACGGGAACCAAGGAGGCACGACCACGGAAGGGAGCACGGGCACGGGAAACCAGCAGCCGGCCAGATTCCAAGGGGAAAAAGCACATAAAACCATGGTGAAATTCAAGGAGCCACACATGGGAAGACTAAACAACCATCTTGGGATTTCAAAAGCCCTTTTTGGAAACCCAAGAGACACCATAAAAAGAAACATTAAAAACTAAATAACATTTAATAAAAAGTAAGATAATAAATGAACTAAAGTTTTGGGAGTTTTGGAGGGGAAATTTGAATTCCAATGAGAGGGCAATTAATTCCTTAATGAGGAATTAATGGGGGAAAGAGAGAGGGGAGGCCAGCGGTAGAAGAAAAGGGAGAAGGGGAGATTAAACTGAAATTATTTCAGTTTTCAATGCAATAGGAGGGAAAATTAATGGATCCTAATTTAAATTTCAAAATAGGATCAAGGGGTTAATGTGGTCATTAAAGAGAATTCTCCATAGGGGGCCGGCGGCATAACTAGGGAGAGAGGGAATTGGGGAGAGAAGAAAGGGGTTTCCAATGTGGTTTGGTGACGTGACAAGGATTTTGAAAACTCCAAATTAATTTCATTAGAGATTTATTTGATCATGAAAACCTTCCTAATTTGGATTTCCAATTTAGGAAACAATTCGAAATTTGAATCTCAAATTTCACATTGGAAATTGGTGGGGAGAGGAAGCAGGTCGGGTGGGGGAGGGCTCTCGGCAAGGTGGCCGGCCGGCGGTTGGGAGCTTGGCCGGCGGTGGGGAAACCCAGGGAGGCCGGCGGCAAGGGTTAGGGTGGGCTTGGCGGCAAGAGCAAGGGGTGGGGGGAATTTTGTAGAACTTTCTTGTGGGGAGGAAAATGAGAAGAGCAATCAAAAGAAAAGAAAATTAGAGAACTCACTAAGAGATCTCATTGGAAGCACTCACCAAGAGAACTCCATGCACTCACAAAGAGAACAAAGTACGGAAATTTTCATTCATCCAATAATAATCTCAAGTACAATGACAAAGCCTTTTATATAGGCTATCTAGAAATAAAATGCATAAAGACGATAATGCCCTTGGGCTACAATAAGCACTAATTCCCTCATAGGGGTACAAAAGGAAAAACATGAAATATAGATGACATGAATAAAATAAAACATAAAAAATAAAGGCTCTGAATCAAGGCCGTCGATCGGCGTCTCCGGCGATGGTACACGTGTCGAAATCTGATGTCCCCATCAAATATGATATTCAAATTTTCATCTATCGAATCAACTTCAAAATGCAAAATTCCTCGAGACTAATTTTTAAGTCATTTGGCTTAGTTTTTTTTTAAAGAGTTTTTTTTGTTCATGTAGACATATTGATGGAGAACTTAGGGTTTACACTCGTTGCAAATCCAAATTCTATGTGCTACAACAAGAAAATTCACAATTTGGTAATTTGAGTGTTTTTATTTATTTTGTTTTACAGTTTTCAATCTCAATTCATTTGAAACATAAGATGATGTACCTATGAGAATAGGATTTTGTTCTCTTAATAGTTCCAATTCACTGGTTTGGTTCAGTTCGTCGTTGGTTTAGCTGTATGTTCGCTTAGTGGATCAACCTTATCATTGCATTTTGGAATTTGATATTTATGTGACAATCTGTTGGGCTGAAAATATGGTTCCTTTAAGTTTGTTATTGTACCGTACTTGCAGTCCATTCACCCAGGATCTTTGCTTTGCTGATTTAAGGGAATTGCTGAAATCAGGCTTGCAATTCTAGCACTATAGCTGATTGTAGGATTTTACGAGGATGTCAATTTTGGGAACTTCTCTGGTTATAAATATGTGGCCTCTAGGCATGTAAAATGCAGTCAATTGCTTCAGTTTGCTTTCAAATTTGTGTTTGTTATACGCGAATTCTTAAAAAGTGAGATGTAAGTGGTGACTATGAATTCCGGAAGAAGCCTTCTCCTGGTATTGGCCGAGATTAATATTTTAGTTATTTCTTTCATTGTTATTTTCTCAAATTTCTTGCAGAAGCCTCTATTTGAATAATTATTAAATTATTCTTTTCATCAGAAAGAATGAACACTTGTTTAAATTAATGGACAGTGATCAGTGAATCTTGATTTTATGTGCGTGATCTTATGCATCTTCACCTAAATTTGCATTTAAAAATCATAAATCCTTCCAGATGCCGCATCAAACAGCTATGAGGCCATGGGATTCAATTAAATTTCTAAGAATCAGTGAGCTTCAACAAGAATGGAAGGTCAAGTCATCACCTAAAGGATCTAAGGAAAAAAAAAAGCAAAATAGATGTACACTAGCATTTAGTAACTTGATCGGTGACACTCGAGATCAAAAGACTAAAACTTTCAACAATTAAAAAACACTTTAGATTGTAAGAATGCGCTCACATGTATAAATTTAGTGAATTTAATTTGTACCATACTTAAGTGAGAGAAAACCATCAAATTAGGACAACAGCAACAGAAAAGACCAACGTAATGCATGCTTCTTTTATTCACTTCAATCGTTAATATTTACATTTCATCCACTCCCATCTAACCTTTTTTTTTTTAATTTCTAGCAGTTCAAAGCATATTTGATGGACCATATTCAACATGCATTGTAAATGGAGTAATGTACTTGAAAAAAGAGTAGTTTTTTGCATACCACTTTACACATGAAAATTCCACATAGCACGGAAGTATATGGAATAATTGCATCAGCTAGTAGATAATCCTTAACAAGTACTTCTGTCTGGCTGTATGATTTCATTGCAATTATTGACCTGAATGAGACCAGGATCATCAAAGGTGACTTGACGCATAAAAGCATACAGCAGTAATGTGAAGCAAGACTATAGAGATCAAAGTAAGGTTAATAACTCCAAAAACATATGTAACTGTCCATAACAGAACCATAGTAGGAAAACTTAAGCATTATAACCCTTCAAACTATTTCACAAAAAAAGACAGGAATCTGTATTTTGCTATGACCTTTATACTTATTTTTACTAGTGATGGGATCCCCTTTCCTTTACAATTTCTAAGAGGCTTGTATCAAGATGTTCAATATTTAGGGGATTACTTACATCCAGATAAGATTGAGGTTTCATTTGGGACGATTTTTTTATTGCTTCTTAAAACGGCTTTTTAGTATAAAAATTAAAATTTTTATACTAAAAAGCTGCTTTAAGAAGCAGTAAAAAAGTCGTCCCAAATGAAGCCTGAATAAACTACAAACCACAGATCTACTCCTAAATACCGCAATCAAAGAAAACAGGCTTACTCTTCATTTATCATTCAAAGATTTCAATTATGAAAAACAAAGACCATTCAAGTGAAATCTTCTCTACCATCATTAATTTCATAAAGTCACATGTTCTACTAGGTTTCCCTGACTGGAGAATGTTAATTGAATTGGGCAGGGAACTTTTCGAAAGAATAACCCATGTATACCCAAATCTGCGTAAATATTTTTATAGACAAAGGCATTTTATTCTTTTTCTTACTTCAAATAGTAAGTCTACTAAAATAGTACAAGAAAAAACCTTCAAGCAGCACTCTACTCTCCAATAATAACTAAGCCACTTTTCTAAGAATTGACATAGAAACAGCTCCGTGAGGTATATATAACATTATAGTCACTAAACGATCTCCACAGAGTTATTTCTTTGATGTCTTGAACCCTAGCTATTTGACGAGGGCATTTAACAACTAGGAGTTTTGATGGGGTTTAACATTCCCAAAATAATCAACGGAAAATTCAAACTTCTCCACCAGTCCATCCTACTCAAATAAACTTTAATAGTCTCCATGTGATCAATTTAATTTTTAAGGAGAAAAGAAAAATCATCAATAAATTAAAAGAACTCATGTTTTTTTTTTCTTTTTTAATTTTTAATCGAACAACTCAGTATTTAAACAAGCTGAAAAAACAACTTCTAAGAGTAGAAGCTAATACTGCACCATCGATGTGACAGTAAACAACACTTAATTTTTAGCTTCATTTTCCTATAAGACAAAGGCAAGCACATGCAATCTACCCTGCAACACATTCGAACATAGCATCAAATAGACAACCCTGCAACACATTCAAAACAAGCCATCAAAAAGAAATCAATTGATCAAAGAGTTAGGAAACATGTCGAGGGGTCAACACAGGAAATGCTAAGGAAGGTTCGACAATCCTCCGAGGAGGTGACACAAGAAATGCCAGGGCAGGTTTGACGTTCCCAACTTGGCTCACAGATTTCCACATGGTGAGAGATAAATGGTGGGTTGTGGTTTGTGTGAGGGAGAATAAATGAGTTGGGCCTATTTTAGTTTGTTAGAGAATAACCATGCATTGTTGATGAAAAGGGAGACTGAAAAATATATATAATGTGAGGGAGCATGCAAAAAGTTAAATCATCATTTTCCTGATCATCTTCTTCAACTTTTCGATGTTGTGGCCATTTTCAAATTGTGTTATGTTCAGTCTTTTTTTGTTTTCCTTGATTTTCTAAGCCCTATTTATCAATTGGTGCTCTAATTAACATCCCAGGTGCTCTGGTGACATAGCATATTACTTGATAGTGAAAGATATGAATGCAATGATGACAAATATAGAATGACATAATGTTTTGAGAAGATCAACCTGCGATTAACACTCCTAGAACAAAATATGATCAAAATGCCAGGGTAAATGTGGCTAGCAATGAAATGACAACCAATAATTGAAGATCACTGAAGAGGAAACCCATTCAAAGTCATGCAACTCTAGATTTAGCTATATGTAGAAGGCAATCCAAAAACATGGTCATACAAAATCAAACAATTCCATGAATTTCACCACAACACTAATGAATATAACATGACACTGGCCTCCTTTCACATGAACAACCGGCAAGAGGAGTGCCACTAGCTCACTAAAATACAGCAACTGACAACATGGAAAAGGTCTCTTAGCACTTCGCGCAGCCAATTTGGGCCATCAAAGTACTAAGACCAAGGAGGGGAGCTGGCATAGCTAATCCAACAGACTTCGAGCAACAACAATTTGAACAACTCTCAAATCAGATAACTGGAGTTGAAGAATTATTTTTACAGAGTTACATCGAATATGGATTACAAATAAATATTCACAAGAAAGTTTAAATTCACTGACCAAATACATTGGATCAGGCCATTGAGTTAGCGATGTTAAATTGAAGATAGAATAAATGACTAAGAAACCCAACATTAGATCATTATCGAATGGTTATTCTGCTTCAAGACCCGTTCCTACCATACTAATGTCAAGAAAGCCCCCAAAACCAAACAAGGCATACCAAAACACCAAAATTGGACTGCTAGAAACTCAAAGCCAATAGAGAAATTGATGGCAATGAAGATAATGGAAAAGAAGGGAAAATGTCTATACTACCACAATGATGAGATTTTTCATCAAAACCATGACTACAAAGTCAAAATATCTGCATCAATGATTAAATATGAGAAGATAATTTGAAGGAAGCGTAAGAATGTCCATAATTGATTGCCAATATGAATGATTGATTCAAGTCAATGGGAACAAAACCTCCAGCCATCTATTTCCATGTTTAGGAGGACAACAACAACAACAATATCAAGTCTTTAACCCACTACGTGGGGTCTGTTAAATGAATCATTTTTCTCTATTGTGCCCCAATAAGAGCAAAATTATCATTTAAATCTAATAAAAAAAAAGTCATTTCTAATACTTCTTAACCAGAATTTTTAGGTCTACCTCTATCTTTATTAACATTGGCAGGATCTAATACATCTACATGATTTAGTAGGACAAGAATCACCTAAAACATTGCAAATGGAGGAAAAAATAAACAAAACTTGTGTAAGGATATTGATCCATGGTGGCTCCATATACAACTTTATTTCACAATGATTGATAGAATTAATAAGAGTGATAATTACACGTACACCAAAAATTTAGGTTCTCATTAGCAATGTGGAGCATTGGAATGTCAATACAAGTGTGTAGAAATGGTTCTTACTCTTCAAGGACAGCAATTCATAATTGATCTATATGTTCTTCCTATTTGAGGAGTCGTCATCGGGTAAGTGCAATGGCTACAACTATAAGGGATGTCATCACCAACTATAATTCTTCGTCCATAAGTGCAATGGCAGGAAAGGATTGTAGAGTTGAAGGGTAACACCATATTAGTCATTGAAGGAATTTAATTTAATCAGCTAAAGTAACTCCGATCCAAAGGATCAATAATCTCATTCTTCTAACACAAAAATGGCACCAAATTGTCACCATCTGGCATGCAAGCAAAGATGACACTCAAGCTCATTCAACAAATAATATATGACCTTAACCAAATATTTAAGACTCCAATCAACCTCCCAGAATTCTGCAAAAAAAAAAATCACTAAATACATCTTAAATCAAGAACCCAATTTATGAACGTATGGTTGTACCAATACCCTCAATCTCTCATTTCCAAAAAGGAGCAATCGAAAAAATGCATACTTCTCTATTTTGAATACCCAATTTATAACAATAGAGGTTGTGACTGCCTTCATCTCAAATGCGTGCAAACATCAAGAGGTGCCAAAAATGCTGTCTTAGACTAAAATAAGGTAATTCATGAGCATCTTTCGAAGAGAATTATTCAAGGCCTTGACCTAAACCTTTGTTATGTCACCACTTACCATCTAGAAATGGATTGAACAATAAAAGGCTTGAAAAATACTTACGTTCCTTCATAATGGACACCCTTTTTTGTGGATGCAATTCCTTTTTGTGGGTTGAGTTCAACAATACTTCTTATCATTCTGAAATCAACACGACCGCATTCCGGGCCCATATGAGTGGTTATCCCAACCCAACCCTCATCCATGTAGGAATCAAATGTAGATGTTGTCAATAAGTTAATGAAAATAAAAAACATCATTGTATACTCGTACATGCCCATAAAAGTATTTCATAGGCATGTAGCAAGTTCTAGCTAAATAACTCGGCCATAGCAATCTATCACCCATCAAAAGTATCGCCAGCAAGGAATGTGACTCATCCTAATCAATCGAATCAAGAAGTCACTAGTAGGGAATGCACATCAGAGGACTTCTTATCATTTCTGTATGCACGAGTAGTGGAAAGAGAACAGTATATGTAGTGTGAGAAATAGCGAGAAGGGATATGAAAAAACTGAAACTACCATTTCACTGTTCATCTTCTTCCTCTTATCATCCTTTATAGGGTTGTGGGCATCCTTGAATTTTCTCTGTTCTGTTTTTCGTTAAATTTTCTAAGCCATCTGTTCAACTACAAAGCTACCAAACCACCACAGCAGCGCTCAATCTAATAAACATCGGCAGCTCCAAAAAACCATCATATCGCCATGCAGAACCACTGCGATGAACTCCTAAGCACAGCATTGAAACGATACAGAACAATCCAAAGCTCCAAAGCCCCCAAAAATAAAAAATTTCATTCTTTCCAGATATCCGATCAGAAACATAAAAGAGAACCAAAACCCGCCAAATAGATGAAATTAAGCAAGTAAAAAGAAGATAAATAACCTACAAATAACAAAGTGAAAAGCTGCAACCATATGCAGAATAGAGAAATCAAAGAACATTAGAAACCAAAATAACAAAAGCCAATATCTCTGATCATGGCTTCAATTCAAAATCAGTGAACTTTTCATCAAATAAATAGAAAGAGATCGAAAAGGATTGATGATGAGAAAGAAAGAAAAGGCGGGAAGGATGCATTACCTCGGCTACGGAATTGGAATGCAGAACGGCAGTTCGTATGCAGTTTGATTGGATTGGAACGGAAGGGATTGCTCTTGATGCTATCCATATCGCAAGTCCGATGGGGGAAAAATCGAAAGAGTACCAAGTCAGTCAGAAAACAGATATCTTTTGTATATTTTCATTGCTCCGAGTACTGATTGTCCTTTCGACAGGAGAGGGAAAGGAATTTTTATTTTTTCTTATTAATATCATTTTGGCAAGGGATTTTATTTTACTCGTCAACCAATAGAATTAGACCTCACTAATTTATACAAAATTTTATCACTAGAAAATTTCAACTTTATGTGTCTCGTAACACTAAAAATTAAAAAGACATACAATTTCATTTCTTAAAAAAAAAATAGATAATTTTTTTTTTTGGCATCAAAATATCCTCCTCTAATACTTTATTTTGGACATCTTTTTTATTTCTTTTTAAAATAATTTTTTAATAAAAAAATTTTGAAATTTTTTGAACTGAAAATTTTATACTAAAAAACTATTTTAAAAAACATTATGAAAGGTGTCTCAAATAAAGCCTAAGATTTCTTTCTTTTATGATAGCTTTTTTTACTGTATTCAAAAGCAAATTTTTAGTACAAAATTCTTAACTCAAAATTTTTTTTATTAAAATGCTACTTTAAAAAGCAATACAAAAGATGTCTCAAACATTGGGACAGCTTTTGAACTTCTTTTTAAAACGACGTTTTGGTACAAAAATTTCAAATTTAAGAAATTTTTGTACTAAAAAGTTGTTTTAGAATGCAAAAAAGAAAATCGTCACAAACGAAGCCTAAATTATAGAATTTTTAAACCCCACACTAAAATTGACTATAAAAACATTCAAATAAGGCTCGAATGAAATTCAATCAAGATTAAGATCTCTTGTAATAAAAATTTTGATTCTTAATTGAATGTTATTCAAAGACTAAATGAACATTAATCATTGTTATCACTCATTGGACCACTTTTTTAAGTCCTCCAATCAATATTTATTCAAATAACATTCTAATAATATTTGAATAATCCGATCAAAGTTGAGACATATGCAATAAAAATATTGAATTATGAATGAGGAATGTTTGAAGGTATTAATCTCATATATAATTATATCCTTCTAGATTTAGAGCTCAGGATAGAAACATGTAACATCACTAATATTCAACAACAATCGTTCGATAAGTAAAGATAAAGATGAAAACATTGTATTGAAATTTTGCCTGAGAACCATCACTTGTAAATAAGAATTGTTGAGGAAGAGAAGGTACTAAAAGCCAAAAAATATGAGGGTTCGATTAATTTCTCGTGCAATGTAGGTTGCTTGTGTAAAATAGAGCATCTCTTTGAATTCTTGAGGTATTTTGGTCCGAATAGGGATGTCAAAAGTTGACATGAGCTAAAACCTACCCAAAAAAAAATTCAACTTCGGGTCAACCCATTTGTAAAACAGGTCGGTCAACCCGTTTGTAAAACAGGTCGGTCCACCCATTTGTAAAACGGGTCGGTCCATGTTTGATTTTCTGACCCGTATGAAAAACGGGTTAGGTTTAGGTTGACCCGACAACCCAGAGTTGACCCGGTTAACCCGATCGACTGTCAACCTAGTCCACAGGACCGGGAAGACACAACCTAGCCAACGTGCCATCTACCAGCCACCAGCGGCCCCGACCGCCAGGCCCCAGCTCAAGTGCATATGTGGTCTTCCAAGTTGAGCCCCGCCTCCGCGCGCAACTTGGACGTCGCACAGGCCCTATGCTCCTGTCGGCTTGCACGATTCAGTGAACTTGGCGCACCTTTGACCTCACCCAATTCGGGTTCGCGGATCGGGTCGAGTAGTCAACCCGATAACCCTCGCGGGTCGAGTTCGAGTTGGAAATACTGACCTGTTTAACTAAATGGATCGGGTTCGTGTCAACCTGTTTATGCTCGGGTCAACTCGGGATGGACCCAAACCCGACCTGTTGACCCGTTTTGACACCCCCAAGTTCGAATGAAATTTTGGGCATATTTCCCAAAGTATATATCATATTTCTCAATTTTTGAGCATTAAAGAGCATCTAAAGTTAAATTTCTAAATAAATGTTTATATTTTTATGCTTATTATTTCAAAAATATATAAATTTAAATTTAAATGTTTTTTTAATAAAATCATAATTATATATTTGTCAATAGTTTTCAAGATTATGAATCAATTACATATTGCATTATTTTAATTACCATATGTTCAATTAGTTTGAGTAGCACTGATAGCTATTTTTTTTACTAATTAGATTAAATGGGTCATCATATCTCTAAAAATTATAATCGTTGTTATCTTATGATAAATTTGATTTTATATGCCCCATAATTACAAAAGTTGAAAATTTTATCCCTTCTTTGTCATTATATCACACTATATACGAAAAATTCCATTCTTTTCCGCTTAGGCTTTCTGCATTATTGTTATCATCATTGTACTTAAATTTGAGATTTCTTCGCTAAGAAGGAATCGAATCGGTGAAATTCGATAGTCACCTATTTTCTTACATTCTTATCGAGCTCTCATACATAACTATATAGAGTATGTTTCAAATATTGTTAGAACATGTGCAAAATATGTTTAGACCTTATAAGAACTATGATCGAATATTATTCAAACATGTTTAAATATTTAGTCAAATATTATTTGAAGTTGTTTAATTAATGTTTAAATATTATTTGATTCATGATTAAATATGTTAGAACACGTGAACTAATAATAGCAAAGTTATATGCGAACCAATTATTTTTAAAAGGTTAATCAAGTATCAGCATTATTGTATAATATGGAGGATAGGGATGTCAATATTGGACACGGCATGAAAACCCGACCCGGAAAATCCGGGTAGGACCCGACTCGATTTCAAAACGGGTAGGGTTCGGGTTGACCCGCGCTCACGAAACCCGAGCTCCTTCTCTGCCGGGCGGATCGGGTCGGGTCAACCCAGCAACCCGTCGGGTCGGGTCCGGGTTAGAATTTCCGACCCGTTTATCTACCCGGATCGGGTTAGGGTCGACCCGTTTGAACCCGGGTCAGTTCCGAATTCGACTCGAAACCGACCCGTGACCTGAAATTGACACCCCTAATGAAGGATAATGGAAAGAAGATGGATAAGTTAATTGGAAATTCACCATAAAATGGGGTAAATGATTGATGATACCAAGCAATATATTTCTTAAAAACCTCGTAAATATTACATACAAAGTGATAGAGGTTGCTAACATTTGGGAACTTTGACATTGCATATTATCACATCTAAATTTCCATGCAATGTTATAATCTCCAACAAATCTCCATTTGAAATTGTGTATATAATCCACAAAAATTTCTTCACCTTGCACACTTGCCATCACATGCATTTATGAACATTAAGTTTACTTTTACAAAATATTGTTATGGTTTATGAAGAGTTTAGGAAATTAATTGGAAAATATAATGCCAAATATGTTCAAAGGTAATGTGAAACGATATGGAGATTTTAAAGAGCACGATTATATATATTTTTTACATTCATAAAATATTTTTCTTTCACGTGTAAAAGAATATTCAAGCAAGGGCTTACGAACCCGTCGAAATTAGTGAGAAGGATCATGTGGTATAGAAGAAAGATCATCATGCTTTGGAAACACCTAGTGGATTATTGAAGAGTTAGAGAGGCTAGCCCTTAATTTAGTAAACCATTATCTTGGTTTTAATTCTTCAAATGAGAATTATATTTATTGGGCATAAAATATGTTTTTTTCTTCGTCTTCTTCTTCAAGTGATAGTAATGGTTTAATTTTTCAGTTGACTTATCATGAAAATTTTTAATAACTTGCTCAACTGTCCCCAGGAAAGCATGTCATAGGCCCGAAGTGACATGTCTTGAAAGAAGAAGTCATAGTTATTTTGTTGTTTTACTAGCATCGATGTGGATGTTGGAAAGCTTGAGCAACTCAACCAACATCTATAAAGGCTGGAAGCTAAGAGGATAACAAAATAGACCTTCTTACATGCCCTAAGTGAGCATTGCATGCATGTGTGATAATATGCTTCCAAATCAAAGGTGTTCAATATTTCATAGTGGAAATGAATCACAAAGTGACAAACTCCTTTGAACACTTTATTGCATACATGAATCAAGTCCAAGACTTACAAACTAATTTTTAATCTTTAGCATTTCCAAGATCATAATACCTTTTGAGGATGTTGGATATAATGCTGTTTATTTTGATCTCACCGAGTCAAGCTAAAGCCCATTAATCCTATAATGAACTGAGCTCAAGTGCACCGTATAAACTCGAGCTCGAGTTCGAGTTTGTCTCTGTGTATACAAACTAAGCTTGAGTTACTTGACACAACTTGTTTATACCCCTACTTGATAAGCTTTAAGATAAAATTTCAAAAAATATAAAAATATGGACTTCCTAAATTGATTCATATGTGATTTGCTAAATTCATTTTAATTATTTGATCAATTTAACTCATACGAATATGAGTGCATATATATCCTCTTTTTTATGATAAAAATATAAAATAATAAATTGTATAATATAAATGCTAAATTTAGAGCACATTTACATTTCTGAGAAAATAAAATTATATTTTCAATGCTTATCTAAAGATATTTAATTTTAAGCATTTACCACTCAAGAAAATATATTAGAATAATAAAACTCTCCATCACAAAAGAATAATTGGCCGCTAATTTTTATTAAATATACAAAATAGAAAAAGAAATATTTTTTATGCTAATAAAAGAGCATAACATCTCACGTACTACGCTGCTGCTTTAAATATTCAATTGGTATGATATGAGATAAAAATGACGTGCAGATAATTCATACGAAGCTTATCTAACAGCATTTATTACTATAAAGATAATTTCTTTAATATTATGAAGAGACTGTTAACAAGATAATATTTATTTATCTGAGACATTTAGATTCTTTAAGATTTTGTTTGAGATTATTTTTTAATACTTTTTAAAATAAATTTTAGTATAAAAATTTTTAGTTTAAAATTTTTTTATATTAAAAAATAGATATGGAAAGAAGTAAAAAAGCTATCCAAATGAAGTGGGATGGCTTATTTATCGCTTCGTAAAACGGCTTTTTAGTACAAAAATAAAAAATTTATATTACAAAGCTGTTTTAACAAACAGTAAGAAAGTCGTCGCAAATGAAGCCTAAGTCAAATTCACATATATGTCACATATACAAGATCTAATTCAAAGTCTTTTAATTGATAGTCAAAGCTCCTAATCAACAGACTAACTTGAATTGCATAAATAGTATTTATTAATATTAATATATAATCACGGGCATAATCAACCTCTCTTTTAAGAATAAATAAAATGAAATTATATTATGAAATACATAATTTTATATATGAAATAGGAAGAAAATTTGAATTTGAGCAACTGAATTTATTGAAAGCGGATAAAATAATTAAAATATTTTTTTTTTAAATCAAAATGAATAATTGCTCATCTCTAGTTTTCTGATTTCACCCCTGAACATATTATCAGCTCATCAAAAAAATAATCTTTTAAAAAAAAACTGATTAAGATGTCATTTGAGACGACTTTTTTATTATTTTTAAACAAAATTTTTGAACTAAATTTTTACTTTTAAAAAATAATAAAAAAATCGTCCCAAACGAATCGAAGTAACTCAGCATTTCTCTTTCTCAGCGAGAAGTCTTTGAACTCCAATTGGGTCAATAGATTTGGAAATAGAATTATTTAAGGTTTTGTAAACCTAATTCGTAACTACGTTATGAAATGTCAGGACAGAAGGTTTTCAGCGACAATCCGACATGCTTAGAAGTCAGATTAGATTGGTCCCTATCAAATTTTAATAAAGAATTCTGTGGCTTGCATTTGTATATTCAAATGAAATGAAGTGCCGCTTATGTAACGGTGGAATTAGAGTTAAAGGAATGATGAAATAAAAAATATATATTAAAATGAATTAAAATTTTAATTTCAACTTTATGAATCATATAAGTAAAAATAATAAATAAGAACAATAAAAAAAGAAAAAAAATTAAGCATATTTATCCATGAAATCTTCAAGATAAAATTTAGGCGCAAGATGATAAATATTATTAATTTTGAATGAATTCATGGGTGGAGGGAAGGGGGCAATTAAAAAATCACTTATTTAAGTTGGAAGTTTCAAAAAATAAATCAGAGTTTGAATGCCGATTTCAGCAAACTTACAGTCAAAATTGAACGTCTCAAAAATATGAACCCAACGACACCAAATTCGACTCAATATGAGCCCAAACAAGTCCAAATCAAAGACCCAAAGCTCACTTGAAAGTTTAATCCATAATTTGGATTACCAAACATGTTCCAAATATGACATGCTTAAAGTTGAATCGAGCGGCTCAACGAGACGAATCCAACGAGGCCAAGATTGTCAAATTTTGATATCATTAAGACATTCAAATGCCCAGTAAACAATCAATGATCATCGACAATCCATTCAATCTCGAGTAAATTTTAGTTGAAATTGTATTAAAATGATTGAATTTGAAACTAACTTAAATTAGCAGAAATGAAAATATTTTATAGAATCTCGAATAAATTTTAGCCATCGACCCAAACTGCATGCTTCGTTTTCCGCTTTGCTCCTCTCTCACGACTCGCGACTCACGATCTCGAGCATGACATTTGTTTTCCCTTTAGCTCCTCTCTCGTCCCCAAACGGAGATCATCCGTGGCAGATATTAATGTCTTCTATTCTCTAAAGATCATGTTATTTGCATTCTACATTTTGATCTTACCCCTCTTGGCTCCGGTAATGAGATAACAAGCAAAACTAATGAGATAACAAGCAAAACTATTTTAAAAAATCCCCCCCCCCCCCCCCCCAAATAAAATTTTTGGCTCTGCCACTGTGAATGATTAGTATCCATCTCTAAGATCTATTATTAGACTTAAAAAATAGAATAAATTAATTAATTTTTTTAAAGAAAATATTATTAATATTTATTCTTAAAAATGATTGATATTATTAAATTATAATTAGGCATTTAGATTTAAGGTGACGAAATTCTCAGGATTTCAGGGTAGCATAAAACATTAAGGGATTTGCTCCAAATTCAAAAGTGGCAAGCACCCCATTGAATCACTCCCTGATTCCAATAATGTATAAATTACAACTGTCAAGAAATATCAATCGAAATTCAAATTAATTCAATTGCTATTATGCATATGTCACTCGTATACTTAGATGGGCACACAATAATTCTTTGATTACAAAAAGGGCTATATGCCATCTATGTTGAGATAGGTAGTTTGGTAGATTCATCTATGGCTTATAGGTTTCAATCCCATGTTGACCATAAATATACCTAAGTTAGCCCATTTTACATTGATTGACTTTAGTGTCATCTAAGTAGATTGTAAACCTTGAATCTACATAGTTGGTCATATGATACTTAATAGTTTAGCTAGTGAATTTTTCGAGATGGTCTCAAATGATCCCAAGCTATCAAATGACTATCTCACCAAGCTATAGTAACCCCTTGGTTAATGCCTAGGAGTATTAGTAGCCCTAGCTTTAGTTTACCCTCAAGTGAGACTACGTGGATTAATAACTTGATCCTTAAATTATTCAATTGAGCAAAGATTGTCTTATGGATTCCCTTTTCCTTTATATAATAACCTTATACCAGTTGGCCTAAATGGTTTAGTTACCTTCTCTAATTGTTCTAATTTACTATAGGCTTATCAGTAGCTTCTATTAAGTGGCCTTAAATGATATTAAGGTTTCTTAGTAGCTAGGTTGGTTTTGGGCTAACTACTTGAGAACTTTGATATACTGTTCCAGCTCAGTGTGAAATATTACCATAATTGAATTCTTTCATTTTAGAATAGCATGACCTCTTTTACCGGTGGATTGTATCAATCCTTATGGTCATTTAAAATTGACAATCCCCTATTCATAGGAATCTAAAAGCCTGGGTGGGTTTGAGTCAAATTTCAAGTGTTGGACCCTCATTTCCTTAGCTAAAAGTCTTTAGATTTTGTAATGGATTACACTTACTAGTACCTTGTCACATATCCTAGTCCTTAAGAATTAGGATCTTGGACTTAGAGATGAGCTCTCTCATTTTCTTATTCTTTAAAATATACTCTTTAAAATATACTCTCTCTAGAACATATATTTTAGGTCACTTGTGATGAATTGGATATTCTCTTAGTGGGCTATGCTCATCACTCCTATGTTCTTTATAACATTTAATGGTGAAATTCTTAAGTTATAAAATAAATTAATAAATTTGTCAAGCCATTAATTATTAAAAGAAAAGCTAGCTCTTGTAAATGAATATAGATATTCTCTAATTAAATTTCTAACTTAAACATCACATATTTTATTAGATTAGTCACTATCACTAGCTTAACACATATTAGATATTGTGATAGACACATATATTGACAAACTAGGATTATTGTTTTGTTAGGATTGCTATTTTTTTTTTCTAGCAATTCTATATTTGTATACTCGCCTATGATGTTATAAGTGTTTATCAGGTAGTTGGGGGTAATTGTTGAGGAACTTGCCCTCAAGGGAGGCCCACCTAGATAACTCGCTTAACAATATGAGTGGAACCACTCACTTAGAGTGATCAACAAGAACTACTTGCCCTGATCTACTAAGGAGCTTGCCCTCTACAGAGCAAATCAGGGATTTCTAACCAAGCAATAAACTCGACACTTGCCATGCACTGGGACCATTACCTTAGTAACTCACCATGCCTTAAAGCGACCTTATGCTCTCTCTCTCTCTCTCTCTCTCTCTCTCTCTCTCTCTCTCTCTCTCTCTCTCCCTCCCTCTCTCTCTCTCTAGACCCAGCTACATGAAAGTAGACATCAAACTTGGAAGCTCTCTATTCCCATGACAACACCTCACTCACCTTTCTCTTCTCAGGTGTGATCCAAGATCTTTCGCACATATTGCTAGCAATATATGTAAGCTCACCAGTCGCCGGTCCTCTGTGATCTCAACACTCAATCGAGCACACTCGCCCTCATCCATTCGACATTATTGAGCTTACTAGAGGCAATATGTTGAAGCCTTATGACCCATTCTCTTTTAGCCAATCATAAGACAACACATGGTGAGCATAATATGTAGCATTGTACGAACATTATCTATAAGTTGCATGTTTTACTTTTTAATGAATAGCATTTTCTGCAACCTTTTAGAACTCTATAAATAAGAGGTGATGAGAATAGTTTTGGGGGATTTTTTTATTGCTTTTAGTGAATATTTTGTTAGTATGAGAATGATCTATAGCTTTCATGAGCATTCTGCAAAACTTTCCTTCGCTCTCTCAACTCTCTCCATTTTCATAGTTAAAGCTCTCCCGCTCATAAGTTCGGCTTGATAGTATGATATGGTATCTCTCACGTACAAATTTGAATCCAATCATATTGGCTTATAATTATGCGTGCAATGATAAATATATTTTCTCCTCAGAGGTGTTGATTGGATAGTACCCTTGAAAGTATTATTTGTTGCTTAACACTAAGGCTTCGTTTGGGATGGCTTTCTTTCTGCTTGATAAAGCTGCTATAAAGATAGTAACTTTTTAAAGCTGTTGTAGAAAGCAGCTTCCTAGTACAAAATTTTTTGAAAGCAATGAAAAAACAGTGGTCAAATAGAAATTGTAGTAGCTATCTGAAAAATAAAATAACAAAAAAATTGTCTCAAACAAAACTTAAGTTGTGTCATAAAACACTTGATCTTACTATACTAACAATCTATTTTGTAGGCTTTTTGTAAGCTTTTGATTTATCATGCTATTTTAGCTTTAAAAAGTCATGCAAAATATTGCACCAATAATTATTAAGGAGCTAATCACTACTTTAGAATTAGTAACCTTGCAATTATAATTATTAATATTAAATACCCTTCCCAATAAATTTTATTTGTTATACTTGACATCATTAAAGCTAAAACAACTAAACAAGAGTGAAAACAATTTCATAGCACCCCTTGGATGCTTTAAGTTAGAAATAGTGCTTTAAATTTTGATGAATTTACTAAATTTCATTATATTTTACATAATTAAAAATTAATATAAAATTTAAACTACACATGAATATTCAAATTCATTAATTTTTTTTTCAAATATAAAATAACTGAAAACTACATTCCAACTCTCAAATCATTTTTAAGTTTTTCAAGCCTCCAAATGAGGATTAATTATTTTGTGCGGAAGCCAAACACCGTTCAGAGACCAACCAAAATACGTCACATCACCCCTTCGTTCGGTACCGCGGCTCGTCAGACCACTGATGTGGCTGCACCTGATTCACCTCCGGACGTAGAGCTACATCCGGTCTTGGCACAGAATAATTTCTCCCAAATGAGCCTAAGATTACTTCATTAATTTGAAAAAACAAACCCGTTTTAACATTAAAAAAATTTAAAATCAATCATCTTTCCCCTCTTTGTTTGTTTTCTTTCCTTAATAATAGAAAACACACAGCCTAAGCTTTTAAAATATTTGTTTGCAACAATCCAAATAAAAACACAAGCAAAAAGAAGAAGACTCCTCACATGTCCTCTCAGCTAAGTTCAAATGCATTATTTCATGAATAAATGCTCCTCTGTGAGTTCAACCGATTCTTGGTGCTTGGTCTCAGAGAGTGGTTAAGAATACAATAAATGAGTGAAGAAGCTCTAATAATTCCAGGCCGTAGCACTGCAGCAGAGTCATCAATAACACTACAAAACAAAAGGGCCCATCAGTAGTAACAGTTCAGTTCAGAGCAATTTCCAAACATTCCACATGAGCTCATTCTCCAACCAGTCCAAAATCAACTCTTCATCTTTTAAAAAAACGAAAAGGGTGAAAGAAGTTGTATTTTTTTTTTTTCTGGAGAGAACTAAATTTCCTAATTATTTTCATCAAATCAGAACATAAATGCCGAAACTGGCAAGCTGCAACTGTAATATCTATCTTACAGCAATTTATATCAAACTGAAAGCAATGCTACTTTTACATAGAGCAAAGCAATCACAGCATTAGCATATATGGTTATACCTGTTACAGCTAAGGCTTCGTTTGGGGCGGGGTTTTTACTGCTTCTTAAAGCAGTTTTTGAGTAAAAAAAATTTAACTTTTGTACTAAAACGTTGTTTTAAGAAGCAGTAAGAAAGCCGTCCCAAACGAAGCCTAAATCTCTATCAATTGCTCAAACAAAAAACACTATAAATAGTGGTTGTTATCTAATTCCTTCTTGTAGATAGTACAGATAATGAAATCTTCTCAGCTTTATTTTCTGGCAGCCTTCTGCTTCTTTAGGTCTCCCTTGAATGATGAGGAGGATGAAGAAGAGGATGAGAAACCGGAACGCCCGCCGCTTTCAGCCTTATCTTTGCTGAAAGCCTTGCGAACGTCGTCCTTGAGCTCGCAAAATCGCATTCTCTTGATCCTTTGCTCATCTGGTGTGCCCTTCTGGAGGTAAAACAGGTCAGGCAAGTCATCCTCCATGAATTTATCAAGCACTTCTGAGCAGTGTGGAAAGTAGCGGCGACCCAGCTCGACTAACAGTTGTCACATTAGAAAAATCAATGAAGAGATTATTAAAGTTCAAAGCTTCAATTATAGAAAAGATGAGATGCAGTTGCATAGGTAAGATGGACAGTAAATGGAAAAGAATCCAAGAAGATTTCCTCAAAATGTCGCATGAACTCAAAAAAGGATGACGCAGTAGCTGACGAATGGAAAGGATTCATTTATAGTCACCTTATCAGGAATAGGTGTGGAATAAACATCACATGAAAACGATATTCAGTAAAAAAAAATATTTAATAATTTGTGGAAGAAAAGTCTATGTATGGCATCATAGTGGTCCATCATTGTGAAGATAACTGTTAGGGGATGACAAATGGCATGTCTATGGTGGTACATGCTATTCATCTAATGAGATTTTTTTTTTTTTTGTGCTATGAGTTGAGCATCATACCAATAAGCTAACTATTAAACGAAAGTAAGAGGTAATATACAGAAAGTTTGGCATGAAAGCTGAAGAAATGGGCAAATTATTAGGTGCGGACGTCGGACAGAGAGAATCATCCAGATTTTTCTCTGTCTACAATAAAAGCACAGTCAAAGCGCAGTTGCTACAGTACATGCGCTTTGACTGCGCTTTTACTGTAGACAGAGAGAAATCCGGATGATTCTATCTGTCCAGTGTCCGAACCTAATAATTTCTCGAAGAAATGAGAAAAAATAATAAAGAAGAAAAAAAGAGAGAGGAAACAATGGGTCATTTCAAGAAAAAAACATTATACCTGTCTTCATGAGGGCTTCTACCCTAGAGTGAAGCCTTTTATTTTGAGTGCTAGGTGTTTCATTAAGATCGACCTCCCTCAAGTTGCTAGCACTCCTTGATGCAGAAAGCCCAGCAAATTCTGTGGTTGCTTCAGCTTGTGCAATTTCCATGGCTAGTTTTGCTTCAGAAGGGAAGAACAATCTTGCAAAAGCAACTGCACTTGTAGAAAGAAAAAATAACTCACCCAGATAAAATAAACCATGCAAGAAGGGGAAAATACCCTTGGATGTGCTGACAAGCTAACAAATCATGTTTTTCATGCAGGCATTACAACAACTAAGAAAATAAAATGGAATTAGGACATTATTTCTTCAAAAAAAGAAAATTAAAACTGTATTGTTTTAAAACTCTTAAAATACAGAGAAAATTTCATAAATAATTACCAAAAACAACATCAAACTCTTCATTACAAAAGCTTTTTATATAAGAAGTGGCTCACCCAGATCTTTCATAAACTCGCTATAATCATATATGTTATATAAAGAAATATAATAGAATTAGATGAAGTGAAACAGACCTCTATTTTCCAGATACAGCAGCTTCATGTGCAGGTCACCAGCCAACAATGGCGATGCCACTGCCTTATCCCCAGCCAAGGGATTCCTTCTAATCTCCCTCTCCAGAATGTCAATGCACAACCTGTCTTTATTCGACTCCTGACCCTGTTCTGTTTTTGCATAATAATCTTTTGCCCGTGTCAATCTTCTACATATACTAACAGCACTCTGGCCATCCGTCGTTGTTTCTGAAGCAGAGGCGCCCTTGGTTAGAAGGGACACAATGACCGCCGGTTCTCGACGCATAGCGGCAATATGAAGAGGAGTATAGCCTCTGTCATTCTTTAGATTAACATTGGCCAATCCCATATCCAAAATTTCTGCAACAACTTTGGAATCACAGTATGCTGCTGCATAATGGAGAGCAAAAGCATCATCTAAGGTGATGCCAGATTCAGTTAGGAGCAACTTTACAAGTTCCACGTCATCTGAATCCAGAGCCCTATGGATTCTTCTAATTCTTTTCTCATAAATGGGGTCCAGTTTTGAAGGATCGTAGTCATTTGGCTGAGTGCTGCTCCGTATCAATTTAATCTCATCAACAATTTCCATTGGAATTTCCTTTTCAAGAGTAACGTTGTCAAGATCAGACCTTGCGATTCTCTGGACACAGTGACTCTGCAATTGACTGAGCTTTGAGCAGAAAGCCACTAGGAGTATTGAGATTACATCTTCCACAAGAGCTTTGTCAACAAAGTTGAGAAGGCGCCGCTAGAAACAACATCAAAAGTAAAAAAATCAGAATCGTAGTATGAATCCCTTAGGAAATGGTATTTTGAAAAAAAAAAAACATTCAATATAAGTTTACACTCCAGATTCCATGGGAGAACTTGACTAAATTATTGCCGGCACAAATTTAATTCAACAGAAGAAAATTTTCACAAAACAACCCCTCCCCCTTTCAAAACAAAAAACTTTTTTTTTCTAAGGAAAAAAAATATGGACGCCAAAAAGTACTATAAATTTCTCAAAACTAATTATTTGATATTTTTTAGAGGCTCCGCCCCAAACCCCTGAGAGGAGACTCCAAACTAATCTACAAACCCCTACAACAACCTTACTGTGAAAGCTAACCCACAACCATCATCATCATCACTCATTTCTATTATGTTTTATTTAATTGCATCATTTCTCAATCAAACATTCTTAGTTTTATCACACATTCATAGCAATAACGATATTTCTGCCACATTTTACTTGGTTTTCACAAACTAATTTCTAGCTCTACAGTCTTATTCATATCACATAGCAAATTTAATTGAAATTTAAAAATATCATCCTTTAGTGCCCATGATATTAACCTTGCACATAGTCTCCCAACGCATTTCTTTAACTCAACTACCAGCACTACAATGGAAAAAACAAAACCAGGAAAAAGAAAAAAGGTAGAGTTCAAGCGCAAATAAAAACAAAAAGTTTCATGTAAAATTCATGCCAAAATGTCCAATTATTTCCTACGACAGCTCTTTAAACTTAGGTTTCGTTTGGGACAGCTTCTTTATTGCTTTCAAAAACGATTTTTTAGTACAAAATTTTCTAATTTCAAGAAATTTTTGTACTTAAAAGTTATTTTAAAAAGCAACAAGAAAGCTGTCCTAAACGACGCCTTAATCATATTCAAAAGCCTGAAAATTGCATAATGAATGAGGATAAATATCTAAATGCGCACAGAGAAGGGTTATACAAATAACTACTACCTTCATTACAACACTTCGATCATTTCCTTGCTACAGTTCACAAAACAATCTAAAAAAATACAAAAATCAAAATTTTCAGTTTCAGACTGTTTTTTTTTTTTGTTTTTAAAGCTTGCTCTTACATCAAATGTAATGACTATAAAACAATTAAAATGCATAACTTTCAAAATTTATACAAAAAATATAGACATTTTGCACAATAAAATCATTTTTATTTGTATATGCTGCATTTACAAACTACTATCTTGATAATGCCGTGCTCTTTGAGCACACCTACAGAACCCAAATCTAAAATAACAGCAGAGAGTCAAAAAACAACTAAGCATTAATCTAACCATTCATAAACAGAAATAAAAAACCAAAAGCAAAGAAAACAAAGCCAGGTAACAATTAAATTAAAAAAAACCGATATCAGGATTCAGTTTTCAAGCTTAGATGAGGATTTCCTAAGTTAAATTTTTGGCATTTTGCTCAAGATGGAAGATATTTCTTCTTAAATTGCAAAATGTTTTTAGGTCAAACGACAAGATATAAGAAAACACTCAGAACAGTTATAGATAGTCTAGTTTTTATAATATAAAACATAAACTTGCGAAATTAAAAGAATTATCTTACTGTTAAAGAATAAGTGCCTCATCACTATTATCAGCTAAACTTAACAAAGGACAGCTTTCCTCTTAGAAAGCATTCAAAAACAACTTTTTTTTGGTTCTCTAAATGAATCCAACCTGGAAAAGGGAAACCAGCTCCGAAATCTGGAACGCCGACGAAGCATACATTAGCTCAACCACAAAATTCACCGCTGGCCAGCACGCGTCGTGCGCGCACATCGCATCCACGCAGGTCGACGCCTCAGGAGGCGCCGCCTTCAACTTGCCAGTATACAAATAGCTCAAGAAAACCATGAAAGCCTCCTTCCCGACCCGCCCGCTCGGCACCAAATCACTCATTTCATATCTAGGTTTCCCAACCTCCCCCTTCTTCTCTCCCGCCGCCGCAGTGTCTCGCGAGAAGAGTTCATGGAAGAACTTGCTCCTCGCCGCGAGGATACATCGATGGATGCCTATGGCAGTACCATCGATGATTATTTCGGCGTCGCTGCAATCGAAGTCCGATTCGATTAAAAGCCTCTCGAGGTTGCAGCTCAGTCTGCTTAGGCTGACTACTTCCAAGCTGTTTCCGACCTCCACCGTTGCTGCGCTGGATCCATTGGAAACGTAAGAGGAAGAAGTAAAGGTGAGTGAAGAGGATTGCTCCGTCAGATTAGCCATGGTATGGGATACCCGAGATCTAATTCCCCATCCGTGATTTTTCTGTCGAATCAGAGCTTGATCAGGAGCCCTAATTCACGTATCGTCCATCTCAGAAAGAACAGAGAAGAGATTGTCGAAGTAACAACCCCCATCAAAAATCGCAAGAAAAAGGTTACAGCTTTCGGCTTGGAGGACGAATGATGAGACGAAACGACCTGGAGCGAAGAATTGCTGATCCAGAGTGAAGTCAAGTCGAAGGAGAGAGAGGGAAAGAGGGGAACCTGCTTTGCTTTTCGCGGAAATTTGTGGTTAATTTTCTGGGAATTGCAGTTTCCGCGGCGGTGACCGGACCGTGGTGCGTGGCAGCTTGGGTTCTTCGCTTCAGAAGCTGAAGTCCATATGTGACGTTAGCGATGTCGTCGCCACCTCGTGGTAGGCCGCTGTGACGTGGCTTCTTTCGTCACGACCATCGCCGTTACCGCGATCCTTCGCATTCGGCTGGGTTCTTTTATTCGCACGGCAACAAAAGACCAGAACGTTGAACCGCTGATCTGGATTTCTCATCTTTTTTTCTTTTAATTCCGAAAAATAAAAATAATTATCTCAACAGCGATAATCGCCGCTCATTAAAAGAGCCCGCAAGGCACGCAATTGGATGAGAAATTATTACGTGCGAATCTAAATGGTAGAATTGTTCAGATTTTGTGAGGGAGATATATGACAAAAATTTGAAGGGAGATTTACATATATTTCATTTTATATTATTTTATTTACATATTTAACATTCAAAATTTTAATTTTAAACACATATCATCCTATATTATTTTAATATCAAATATGACACTCATATTTCAATCTTATTATTCATATATTTCATTTCTACTATTCATATTTGATATGAAAGTGAATTATAAGTGGTATGTAATTAATATTAAAGTTGTAGGTGTCATATGTAAATAGAGTAGCATAGAGTGTTATGTATGTAAAATTTTATATATTTGTTGTGTATTTATTGTATATCCTCACAGAATTCAAAAATTTCTCTCGTTCAGACTCCACACATAATAATCTCTCTAATTGTAGTCAGAGCCGTCCATTATGAAACCTGAGCTCAATCTTAATATGTCCACCGAAAATATTGTCCAATGTGATGCACTTCACCTTATATTAGGTTGTATATCATAGTTCTTCACTCTATTCAGACAAAATTCTGCATATTTGAGTATTCTAGGGTCACTAACTTATGCTTGATGCATCCTATATGAAGCTCTAATACTAATTATAATAATCATGACTATACTAAACAAGATATTATCTAATTTTACCCATTTATAACAAGCCCATCCTCATGATTTTTTTCATTTTCATGTAATTTCTCAAGAGTTCACCATCTCGAGTAATATTCAAATAATAAATATTTAATTATTTTGTCAGATGTAAATCAAATGCATGAAAATACATTTTTTTGTTAATATATTTTAAGTTAGTGATAGTGTCTTGAAAAATGGGGGTAGGGAGTAGACATTGCAGTGAGCAGGGGATACTAAGTGATAGGTGGCAGCAGGTGATGGTCCATAATGGTGATAGATAGCAATTGGGCTATTGCAATGGATGGGTGGCACATGATAACAACATTTGTGATAATGGCTCAGTCACTTGCGGTGTGTATATAGAATTGATAAACAATGATGGTAATTATGGGTGGCGATGACAAACAAGCGATACAATTGAAGATGGGTAGACAATGATAGAAACACGATGGTAACAAACATCAGACGATAGTAGGTATTGGTCAACAATGATGGGTGGTAACAAATAATGGGTTGTGGAGAGTGGATCCTATAGTGGTAGGTGGTGGCAACCAACAAAGGACAATTATAGTGCGTGGTGTTACGAAATTGAGAGGAGTTCTTGAGAGCTTCTTGAGCTTTTTGCAAGAGAGAGGGAGAAATATAAGGGATGATAGATTTTAGAGGTGGAAAACTAATCTAAAGCCATATTCATTTTCCTCAAATTATATATCAACCTATACATTCTATTTATAGGAATTTACATGAGTGTGATAGCATGCAGATTAACCTAATCTAAAACTGGACCAACACCTCACAGGCGGGAAAGGCAAGGTTGTGGGATATAAGTTTTCTCTATGTTTGAAATTCATTTGATTTTAGCAAATTCCAAATTTGTTAAACTTAAGTATTCTCCTATCATATTCTCATTTGGTTAAATACTTTGTATTTGGTTTGCTTCAAATAAGATGCCAAAAAAAATAAAACCCATGTTTTTTTTTTTTTAAATTAAACTTATAATATTGACGACAGCCGATACTATTAGTGTACAACCATCTGCATAAGTAATCATAATGGGATTTGAGTTGTAATATAAAAGAATATACTCTTATAACTTACATAGTGAATATTTCATCAGGGTCATCAACTATAAGCATCTCATGATTGGAGATCCTTTGGTAACCCAAATTATGGTTCAATCCTTCAAAAAATGCTTTGAGTCTTTGATTTGGACTCATTTGGGCTCAGATTGAGTCGATTTTGGTGTCGTTGGGTTTGTGTTTCCGAGACGCTCAGTTTGACTATAAGTTTGCTGAAATCGGAATTCAGATGGTCTCCGATCTAATTTTTGAAGTTTTCAACTTGATTTTGCCTCGAGATTCGTGCTTGATCAAGACTATTTTTGGTGACGTATCAACTAATTAATATGTCATCAAAATCGCTTTGATATTTAGGCTTGAATCTCGATGCAGATTTTTTTGAGGAATTTTTAAAAATAAATTCAAAATCATTCTAACCCCTATTTCAATAAACTTATAAGAGTGGGCTATTGCTCTTCTAAAACATATTAAAACTTTCTTTAAAATAAAAATAATTTTATAAATTTTCCCCTATTCTCTTTTTTGCCATACTTGATCTTAGGGGTGTCAACATTGGATCGACCCGAAATCCGACTAGAAAATTTTGGGTTTGGGTTGACCCGAACTCGAAACGGGTTGGATTCGGGTTCAACAATTCGACCCGTTTCAAAAATCGGGTCAGATTCGGGTTGACACGTTGACCCGAAATTGACATGTTTTTGAACCGAAAACCCGTTTTCTAACTCGGGAACCCAAGATTGACCTGATTTTGACCTGAAAAGCGGAGTTTGACCCGATTTTGGACTCGAAAACTAGTAGGTCATTCGGGTCGGGTTGACCCGGACCCGAAGCGGTTAGGGCTAGGGTCCGGAAAACCGGCCTATTTGCATAAACGGGTCGGGTTCGGATTGACCCGAATAGTGTCGTGTCAGTTTCGGGTTCGACCTGAAGCCAACCCGTGACCCGAAATTGACAACCATACTTGATCTCTTTTCACTCCACAGTAAATTTCAAGCCAACTTGAATTCTAAGCACTAGAATTATTTGATAATGAGAATTGGATTGTTGATAAGCTTCTCAACTTACTGCATGCTGAAACTGTTTAACATATTCTGAAAAATTAAATTAAAAATAAAAGAGAAAATTCTATTCGAAAGTTCAAAGTGATGACAATTTTAAGCTCAAATACTTTGGATTCTATCAGAGATAAAATAATTTGTTACATTTTGAGCAAACTATCTCAGTTTTACATATATAAGGTGCACAATATTGTTGAATTGTTCTACATATGAAAAAATTAAACTGTTTTTTCTACTCCTAGTCATATATGACTCTTTAGTGTTATCTATACTCCATGGTTTTTTGTTGGTCTGAAAGGAACGATTGCAAATACATCAATCTTATTAGGAAAGCGAAAGGTAAAATTTTACATTAAAATAAAGTCTTTATTTGTGGCAGCTTTATTATTACTTTTTAAAGTAGCTTTTAAGTTTGCCCCTCCTCAGAATTAGGCTGTCTTCACCCCTGCTTATAATCAAACTTAATGTCTCGATAAGGCGAACCCAAAGGTACTAAATGTGGTATAATTTTAGCATGAATGAACCCAAATAAGCATAATTAAAAATTTCATGACCTTAATTAGATGGCCATGTGATATTTAAATTTGGCATACTTATATTTGAATTGAACATCTTGATGTGACAAATCCAACAAGCTCAAGATCGCATAAATTCAACATCAATAAGATAATTAAATGCTAAACAAATATTCAAGATAAGTAAATCAATACGGGTTGTCCCATGGAGTATTCTATATTCTCTATATATATGGATATGTAACTTACAAAAATTTATAAATAGGACCTCATTCGCTAGATGAGGGGGTAGGAGCTTAGAGCTGGAACCTAAAATTTAGTTCGAGATGCTCTAAGAATCCCAGAGCACCACTGCCGAACTATTGTGGCCCAACTATAGTCTTCCACCAATGCCTAACTACAATCTTCGAACCACCATTGCGAGACTTCAATCCTTAAACCATCGTAGCTAAATTATGATCTTACAAACACTGTTGTTCGACTATGATCTTTTGTCTACCATTTTCTGTTAACTATAATCCTCTTATTTTCATCATCCACCAACTACGGTCCTTCAAACTACCATGATCCTCCCAACTATCGTCACCAAGTACAATATTTTTGACCATAGTAGCTTGATTACAAACCTTCAGACTACCATCACCCGAATACGATCCATTCGACATTTGTCTCCTAACTAATATCCTTCTAACCTCAATGTCTTACTATAATCCTTCAACCATCTTGCCCAAGTAGTGTTCTCTAAACTCCGTAACCCGTCTACACTTCTTCAATCTCTATCTCCTGATTACGATCTTCCAACCACCTTCACTCAACCACTATCCTTTGAAAACCATATTCGGACCATGGTCCTTTGACCACCATAGCCCGTCTTGATCCTCCGACCACTATCACCCAACAATAATCCATGAACCACCATAGCCCAACTATGGACCATAGATCGGCGCCATCGTTTGACTACGGTCCTTTGACCACGGTTGTTTCACTATGATCCATTGACATGTAATCTTTAGATCATTATTGCATGGCTACTCAAATGTCGACTAACTTCATCACCTACCATCGCTAATAATGATAATAAATGTCATCATTTATAAGATTGATGCAAGTCATTGACATCAGCTCTGACACTTAACTGCAATTATGCTAGATTCCTACCAAGGAACTTTTCCAACCTTAAGCAACTAATGTGTTCTTTACAATGTATTAATGCCTTCCTCCAAAGAATGACTTTACTTGTAATCAAATACAAAAAATAGTGAAAATCATTTTAATTAGGCTAGGCCCCTTAGTTTTGCCCTTTCCGTGTGTTTTTATATAAAAACCATGTTATCTCTTATAATTCTTTCATTATCTCTTATATGAGTGTACTGGATCTTCCTTAAGACCTAAGATGTTAAACTATCTACATCTATATCACCATGAATATTCCAGCATGCAACATTAATACGTAAAATTTTAAATATTATATAAATTAATAATAATTTTTAGATATTTAATATATAAATGTATAAGAATTATATAAAATATATGTAAATATTTTTTATATATATAATGAATGTAATTGGGGTTTTGTTCTTTTTACAAATAATTATTTTATAAATAATTATTATAGTTTTTAAGCAATTTTTTATTCAAATAATATGCATGAAATTAATATTTATTAACAAGAAAGATTAAATGACAAGAAGAAAATGGATGACTATCTAAATCAAACAATATATTTAAGGGTGTAAATAAGGTTTCAATTGTAACAAAACAGATGTCTATTTTTTATTATATTTTCTTCGGATTTAGTGATCTTCTACCCTGCAACTTTTTTGTTTATTGTTGTACTAATTATTATAAACATTTTGATTAGTTGGTTTCAAAATTTCACTATTTAAAATTATAATTATTATATTTCATATAAATTACATAGAAAATTAATTTTTATATTTTAATTTGATTATATTATTAATGCTTGCATTGTGAATGAATATGAGCATGTGATTGGGTAATAACTGTTTGTTATTACTTTTATAATATTGTAGTAGTGATAACATATATGAAGACAAGTAATGGCTTGTAATTTACTAACATTGGTTGGAGACTAATTTATACCAGTACATAATGGTAGGCCAACGTATTCTCCTTTAATACTATAGTTTGGTATTATCCTCTACTAATTCACTTGATTCACTGATTGAGAGTTATAAGAAGTTAATTATTGTGTCGATGTGAAAGAGTGATGACTCTATTTATTAAACCAATAGTTATTGATATATTGATTGCTAAAAAATACCACATAAGCCGAACTCCTTGTTTAGTATGGTTGCTTAGATGTAATTTAATGTATTGCTTCATTGCTACTAATATATACTGATTTATTGCAATGTCACTGTCGATCTTTACTATTATTGACTCGAGAGTCCTATTATTGAGCATGTGATATAAGCTACTAATTGATAATGATATTGATATAATTGAACATCATGTGGACAGTCCTACATGATTACTAAATAATATTATATCATATTGATATGGATTTTGATAGTTTTCATGAGTACTTCTATTTTACTAGTTTATGTAATATTTTTAATATTGGATAATAATGCTATAATGTATAATTTAAAAATGATTGTTTACTGCTTTACTGTTTTGACATATGTCTCACTACACTATTTTACTAGCCCTTCATACCTTTTTAGTTTATTGGTTCACAAGCTTCCCTATTATCGCATGTGTTTTACTATTTTTGTACAAATTTATGATCATATTGATTGTTACAGTTATGACTTGATAAATTTAATGTATACTATTTCTTCTCTATACTTTAAGTTTGGTTATAAAATTTTTGTGACATGCTAAGCTTTTTATCTCATTGTATTTGTTTTAAATAATTTTAGGTCAGGGAAGATGATTCAGAGTGTGAAACTGATAAGTTACAAGATTCCTTACATTTTACCGTTATTTTATTTTTTTATCTTTAGATATTCTTTCATAGTGAGTAGATGGATATTGTATTGTATTGTTTGACTCCTTATTATTGCATATAATTTTAGAGTATTGAATACAAATGTATATTGATATTTTGATAAATAAATTGACTTCCATTGATGTTTTATATTATTAAACAAAGTTAGATAGCTTTGGTTATTAATATAAAAAAATAAAAGATACAATTCTTTCTAATTAGATTCTGGGAATGACACTTAGTATTAGAGCATCATTATTGAAAGAATTGAATTATTATCAAAGCTATTAGAATCAATTATGAATTGAATAAGGTTGGATATATTAAGGTGTATTATTTTTCATAAATAATTGATTACATGTGTGAATTATTCAGACAGGATTATACAAGTGAACAACTAAAATTGACCTCGAGTAAAATTTACTGAACGAACATCAAAATGTAGCTAGCTTCAGTACATGATGCAACTGGCTAGTGTTATAACACATGTAATGGGGGATATACAAGCAAGCTAGCTGGAAGCAAGGAAGAATAGGGGGACAAGCATTTACAAATATTCCATAAATTGAAGCCCCCGTTATTCAAAGAATATGATTTATACCTCCCTCAGTCCGACAACAGAAGGACACAAGATATTGATGCAGTATAAAGCTGAGTTTACTACACTGGCTAAGTACATTCCTCATTTGATTCCCACAGCTTAAGAAAAATATTACAAATTTCAACAATGATTGAATAGGAAGTTGAGGTATCCATTAGTAACTCTATGGATTTAAGAGTTTTTAGAATTAATGGAAAACACCAGATTGATAGAGATTAATTTTGTAGTACCTACATCCAGGTATGATCATGTGAGCAAGAGAAGGACCAGAGACGACACAAGCAAGGATAGGGAAAGTGTCAGTGATAAGAGAAGCAGGCTTGGTGATTCTAGTAGATGATTGATAGCACCTAGTAGTAGCTACAGTGATTCTATTATGGAAGGATATATTTATATCAATGCTACATTTTACTGGATAATATTTTTAGTGTGGACAATAAGAACATAAAGTAGCATATTATTCTTAAAGAGGATTTGGAGGAAGAATTGATTTTATAGCAAGAAAGTCAAGACAATATGAATGATAGAGGACTGTAGGATCAATAGCTTATAGTAAAAATCAACAAAATGAGTTGATGATATAACTTTTAGTGGCGATTAGAGGAAGTTTGTTACAGCATGACCATTGACATCTATTTCAGTGATGTCACAAGTATACAACTTATAGTATCAGGAAGACCAATATAAACCTGAAAGCCCGACTAATAAGAAATTTTACTTTGAATAACTGATTGATATAATATTGCATTGTATATCACACAGTTGCTCAAGCCATCATCCATCTTCTTCCTACATGAGTCAAAGTTTTACTTAAGGGAAGCTCCAGGTAGAACCTCTCAGAGTCAAAGGGCCACCGGCAACTCCGTCGTACCATTGGTGAAAGGGATTCAACTACTCCGCCAGACCATTGGTGAAAGGGATTTGGCTACTCCGCCTCACCGGGTTGGTGGAAGAACTTTAGAGCAATACTCGAAGCGAAAGACTTCAGGGAGTGGACATAAGTTAAAGTTTATCTAATTACTATAAATCTATGGTGTATTTATTCTTATTTTTGTTGTACTTTAATTTCTTGCAATTTTACTTTTGTCTATATCTGGATGGAGAACGTTGATAATAGTTTGGATTTAAACTTTGTCAGAAAAGGAAAATAAATATAAAAAAACTAAAAAGAAGAAAAAATATTTTCATATTTACTTTTTTTTTTAAATAAAAAAGTAACATTTGATTTTTTTATATCATTAGCTTCCGCATTACAATATCTATTTTTAAACATAAGTTTTGAATTTAGTATTAAGTTTTTTAAAAGGATTTTTTAAAAGAAAAATTTTAAAATACAAATTCACCCTCCTCTTGGTCTACTATTGTAGTTTGAGTGGTCTAACAACCATAAATTGAGCTTTTAGAATAGACAAAAAATTTCGAAAGTATATAGTGCCTAGATAATCGAAAGGTGCTATTACATGTCTTTTTATTTGAAGGAGAAGTGGAAAGAGTAGGACAATATAGAAGAAATTTTAGAGGAAAATAAATGTAGAGATTACTGAGAAAGTTCATTATAGTGTTCAGAATATGATTTATACCTCCCTTAGTTCGACAACAGAAGGACACAAGACATTGATGCAGTATGAAGCTGAGTTTACTACACTGGCTAAGTACATTCCTCATTTGATTCACACAGCTTAAGAAAAATATTACAAATTTCAACAATGATTGAATAGGAAGTTGAGGTATCCATTAGTAACTCTATGGATTTAAGAGTTTTTAGAATTAATGGAAAACACCAGATTGATAGAGAATAATTTTGTAATACCTGCATCCAGGTATGATCATGTGAGCAGGAGAAGGACCATAGACGACACAAGCAAGGATAGGGAAAGTGTCAGTGATAAGAGAAGCTAACTTGGTGATTCTAGTAGATGATTGATAGCACCTAGTAGTAGCTACAATGATTTTATTATGGAAGGAGATATTTATATCAATGCTACATTTTAACTGGATAATATTTTTAGTATGGACAATAAGAACATAAAGTAGCATATTATTCTCAAAGAGGATTTGGAGGAAGAATTGATTTTATAGCAAGAAAGTCAAGACAATATGAAGGATAGAGGACTGTAGGATCAATAGCTTATAGTAAAAATCAACAAAATGAGTTGACGATATACCTTTTAGTGGCGATTAGAGGAAGTTTGTTACAGCAAGACCATTGACATCTATTTCAGTGATGTCACAAGTATACAACTTATAGTATCAGGAAGACCAATAAAATTTTGAAAGCCCGACTAATAAGAAATTTTACTTTGAATAACTGATTGATATAATATTGCATTGTATATCGAATGATTTGTGATTGAATGAACTACATAATTTTATGATAAAAATTAATTTGGAATCACTAACAAGAATTTTCTTTGGAGTAACACGTTTTAGATATCTTGGGTGGGTATATTGTTCAGAGTGATGATGAAATAGATTAGGATATTATTAATAGAATTCAAGTTGAATGGTTGAAGTTGAGGAGTGCATCGGGCTTGTTGTGTGATAGCCGTGCTTTGATTTCAGTTATAGATATTAGGTGACCTACTGGGCTTTGTAAAGCTCATTATATGTGGTTGATATTTTCAGGTCAGGGCAAGGGAGCAGAAGATAGGAATTGATCCGGATCTTCAGGTTTTTGTCTTTTGATTGATTTTGATTCTTTTGTACTCAGGATAGATTTCAGTACTGGTGATTGTAGTGTAGTTCCTGAGTATTGTACATGACTTTTGAATATGAATCGACTTGTATATTGATGTTTTAAATTTCATAGATGTTTGATAGACTGTCTACTTGAAAGTTTTAGATAACTCTGGTAAATTGTTTGAGTAATTGATTGACATTCTTTCCAAGTTTGATCTTGGGGCATCACATTAAGTGTTGTAGAGATGAGAATGCTCAGATGGATGAGTGGCTCTACTCTTAGAGACATTATACAAAATGAGCATATATGTGAAAAGGTTGGAATAGCTCCAATGGAAGATAAGATTAGAGAGAGCCACCTTAGATGGTTTGGTCACATAAAAGTGGTCTTCCGGTGACCCGGTTAGAAAAGTAGATGTATTAAATTTTACTTATATTAAGATAGATAGAGGTAGGCCTAAAAAGACTTGGTTAGAAAATATTAGAAATGTCATTTCTTAGATTTAGATGAGAATTTGACTCTTAACATGATACAATGGAGAAAAAATATTCATGTAACCAATCCCACATAGTAGGATAAAGACTTGTTGGTGGTGGTGTTGTATAAAATGTCAAATGTCTAAACCTTTTGAAAGCACACTGCCACTTAGAACATAGAAACATAGATACCATTTGATCTACTTGAGGGTACTTTATGTTTATTGGTGAGGCACTTGCTACACGGAGAAGTGAAAAACCATATGCTTCACTCAAGCTTTGGAACTAAATTTAGACAGATGTCCATATAACTCTACAAACACCATGGCCAATATTTTTCTTATATGAGTTAAAGTTTAGCATCTAGACAATCAATTCATTTCTATTATACAACAAAGAAATATATGATATTATTCATAAGGCAATAGATATATTCATCAATATAAAGTTCGATGAAAAAATCATTTAATTGCCTAAGATTCCATCTAAATATCAATTGACTAATACCCTCTCCAAAATAGCTTCAAAACTAAGAATTCTCAAAATTTCTTATAGCAAGCATGCAAGATATCTATGTATTTAATGTTAGCAATTTTTTTTCCTAAAATTAGAAAGACAAACTCATATATACATCACACTTATAAACTTCAAACTCAAGTTCTCTTGATTAATTTAAAACTTAGATCATGTATTTTAAAATCAATACATATGATACTAATCATATTCACATGAAAAATAATTATATTAATGACTTCTAAAACCTTTAAACATCACATTTTATCAATCATGAAAATAAATGTAAATACTTTGATTTTTGTTTAATATTTAACAACCATCACAATCTTATAAACACTAATGGATTTAAAATTTAATACAAAAACTTTAAAGGGGATTTACATTCATACCCATATTTGTTCTATGGGTGGTAGGCATATAATATTAAAATTTTAATTGTTAGATATTTAATTAGCATGAAATAAAGTGGTATATATGAATTTGCATATCTAACACCTAAAATTTTAAAATTACATTCTTATCACCCATATAAAGTTTTAAATTCAAATATATTACTCATATATCTCATTATTACAACCCATATCGCTTTATAAACTTTAATATTTCATCCATGCATTCATATTTGTTCTATGAGTGATAGACATGCAATATTAAAGTTTTAAGAGTTAGATATGTAAATAGCATGAAATAAAGTGGTATGTATGTAAATCCCCCATACTTTAAATTATAACATACACGATTTAAACTTTTTCAGTTTGTAAAAAAAGATAAAAAACAAAGAAACCTGCAAGCAAGTGAAAGACTAAACATATGTATAAAAACAGATTGTGTAACGAGGAACAAAGGTCATTCAGATCCAAAGCCCTTAACCAAATTAAACCATCAAATAGCATTAGGGCACAAAGGGGTACACAATTCATACAATACCTTATGCCAAGGATGAGAAAAGAAAAGAAAATGAATGGTTTCAACCTCCATGGCTTCCCATACTTCCTCGGCGACGTTTAAATGAACTTTTTTTGGGATTTGAAGGATTGCCATGACCTGGAGCTTTAGCAGAAGGTTTATTGTGCCGAATCCTGGGTAAAGGAGTATTCGATGCGGAGGAAGCAGAAGCAGAAGTTGGCAGAGCTGGTCCATGGAACTTGTGAAAGTTTTTGAAGGTTTGCCTGCCATTATCTGACATCAATGACTTCAAGTAGCTACTGGGAGTGACCACACTCACCTTTCTTCCCTGATTGTATCTGCTCATGTCAGAGGGTTCCAACGTTGGTTCATGGGGATCAATGGATTCATCCACAGCCAATATGTGAGGGTGCCCATGATATGAGAGGATGCAAGCAATAGCATGCATGGATGCTCCAAGTGCAGGAGGTAGAACTGCCCGTGGTTTCTTCACCTGCAATTCCATATAAGCAAAACTGGTTTTTGGCTTTTTCTTTTTGAAATGACTCAGAAAATATATAAAATCATAGTAACAACAACAACAACGGCAACAATAAACTTTTATCTAGGGGCGGAACCGACTTCAATTTTGAAGGGGGGGGGGGGGGGCAAATTCAATACAAAAATAATTAAATATTAAAATATATTACAAAAAGTTTAAAAAAGTTAAGCAAGAAAAATGAAGAAAAAAAATTATGTAATAAAATTGTCATAAGAGTATGAAAGAAAATATTATAACTAAATATGAAGAAATACATAGATATTTTAGGGTATGTATTTATGATTAGAAGTAGATTAAAACTTGTCATCATTAGGATTAGTATAAAAAGGCTTTTAAGGGGGGGCATTTGGAAAGAATATTGGGTAAATTAAGACAAAAGAATTTTTTAGGGAGGCGGTAAAAGTGATTTTTAGGAGGGGCAAAAAAACAATTATTCTCCTATAAAGTTTTTTTTTTTTTTTTTTGAGGGGTGGCAATTGCCCCCCTAACTTGCATGTGGTTCCGCCCATGCTTTTAGCCCACGAGATGAGATTGGCTACATGAATCCTTTTTCTCCATTGCGTTCTATTAAGAGTCAAATTCTCATTTAAATCTAATAAAAAAATATTATTTCTAATATTTTCTAACCAAGTCTTTTTAGGTCTAACATATGCTGGATCTAATACATCTACTCGCATAACTGGGTCATTAAAAGGCCAATGTTTTAAGCAACCAAGCCATCTAAGGCGACTCTAATTTAATTTTCCACTGGATATATTCTAACCTTTTCACGTGCATACTCGTTTTGCATTGTCTCTAAGTGTAAAGTCAATCATCCACCCGAGCATCCTCATCTCTACAACACTTTAAATTTTAGAAATATTCTCATGAACCATAATAGGAAGTTCTCCAATCTCTTGTTTAGTGTTTCCCTAAACTCACATAGAAGTTACAACATGATTTTTAGAAAGTTTAGGGGAGGATTAGCCAACCTTAGGGATCAAATATACATCCAACTAATTCATTTGTTGAGTCAAAATCAACAAATAATCTCACCTCAAACATAAGAATCGAAGTCCGACCTCACTTTAATTCTCCTAACCGAAGTTGAGTGAATGAACATCTCTATTTGGGCACCCAAAAGTTCAAAAAATTTCTTATGATTTGTAGCCCAAAACGACACATCATCCTTCTACTTGCCAAATCTATTTGCTACATTCACATTAAGCAAATCAAACCTTTCTCATTGAACACAAAATTTCAATGATCCCTTTATGATTAATTTATGATCCTAAATATCACAAATCATACAATCCCTATGCATTTAAAAGTAATAGAAATGTATCATTCCTCTTTGAGCTCACAAGCTACGGGAATCCTCCAACTCATTAGCCTCAAATCTATGAGATTGATTTGTTTCACCTTAGCTACAAAGCTAAAGAGAATTCTTCAACATTTTATATAAAATCTAGAGGTTGAACATCTTCCTTCCCTTCCTTAGTTTTAAAAGCCATAGGAACTCCTCCTAACTTTAGTCCAATGACTAAGTATTAACTCATTTCTCATTTAACCCAAAATTTAAAGAGATCCCTCAATTCATTGGCCTAAAAGTTATAGGTTCTATCATATGCCTCTCAACCTCAAAATTGTTGGGATTCTCTTTGAACCCTTAGCCTTAAAGCAATAGGTTTGTTCTATTCTCTTTAGTTCCAAAACTAAAGGGAATTTCCCGCATCCCTTAGCCTAAAAGCTATGGGATCCTTTCTACCTTTAGCTCCAAACATTTAGATATTTCATCATATTCATCTAATTGATCCCTAATCAATTGGCAACTCAACTTAGACCCAAACTCTTAAGTATCTTATCAGTTATCACTTAACTAAAACAAGTGATCATCCTTTTATGACATATAATATTAAACCTTTAGACATTCCTTATGTCTCATTCTGAAATTCAACTTAACCAATTAGATGAATTTCACAAAATCCTAAGCTAAACCCATATGCAAGTTTACTTTATGAGTTTATGCTATTATGTAAGCATCTCTCTTTTATCCAAACACCAAGAGAATCCTAAAAAACACATCAAAATCACTTAATTTCCTTTTTATTCAATGATAAATTATTTTAGCCCAAAATGGGAATGCTTACATCATTGAATCTTAAGACAGCAAGAAAACAAACTTGTCTTAAAGCAAGCAGTGATTACTCTACAAGTTCTTCATAACTGTTATAAATATGAAACAATTAAAAATTAAATAAAAGCTTCAAATCATAAACAATTTAAAGTGGAACCACCTATGGATTAAAATCAAATATCTTCCATTCCACAATAAATTAAGACACCATTTATAGTGAAACATGTCACATAAATTAACACACACTTAAATGCACAACTCTTTAGTTATGCTACGATTAGATTTTTTTTTTTTTTTTTTTGTACATATAGTTGATGTATTTGGTGTGATAATTTTTAAATTGTCTGCATTGTGGACACTTGCCCTTAAGTGGTTAAAATAAAGATAAATGTGATTTTTTCTAGTAGGTGATCATGTCCAAAAGTGAGTAAATAATTCATTATTATAAAAATACTAACTTACAGGAGTTGCTTAAAACTCCTAAAGATGCATGACGAATGGGATAAAAACGGGACTTGACACTTAAAGTGCTAGACAACTTTGAGATGCTTTTTTTTTTTGCTCAAATATTACATGCTTCCTAATCCCCCTATTTTGTAGGTTTGAGTCTTACTTTTCAAATGTATTTAATAGACTAAGAAAATATTGTTGGCCTGTGGGATACAATCACAAGAGAGATGAACCAGAAGGATAAACCCCTCGTGTGAAATCCTAAATGCTTATAGAAGCCAAAACTTGAAGACTCATAGGCTGAGTCTGTAAAAGAAAATGTAATTGAGTTGTGTAAGGCAAACAACTCAACAGTCACTCATAATTGTAATAATTTGGATTTTATATTTTCCTTTCGTACTGGTTAATTATACATACATGTGATGGCTTGTTCATTGAGTGTGCATTAGAAATGCATATTTTTTCTTAGATTTATTCACATGTTTTAAGTGAGAATGACCTGGACATGTGATATTCAATACGCACTTATGACAAAATTAAGATTTCTACCAACTAAAAATGTAAATAACCTAAAATCAATCATAGGATAAATGATTTTTAAATTAACAAAATAATTGCATGACTCACTCTAATGAAACAGGTTTTCAAAATAAAATGATCATACATGATCGGTATATTTCATATAGAAAACCCTCATATTAAGGATTAAATAATAAATAAATCTACATTCAATGAGTCAGCATTTAAATACCCACATGCTTAGGCCTCTTGACCAAAAAGCCAAGTTGTAAGCCCTATCTTTTAAATCAAAATTGTCTTCCCCATCCTTCATATGCATTGAGATCGGACCACTTGATTTTAAAAACATTTAGGTGAATTAGTTAACAGCCCTTTCCAAACAGGGTTATAAGTACATAGGTTGGACTGACTTAACCTGAGGTGAGGTGTACATTAGAAAAATATTTGAGATACTACCTCTCAGTAGTCCTCACCTTAAATCTAGGATCCAAAACTAATGTTGACTCCAATCATCTCATAAGCCCTCACATTTCGAACATTTCCTTCAGCTTATGTGGTTGGAATATAAGCCCTAACTTCTTAAAATCAAATTGATCAACTCATTCAAAAAAAAATCTAATTTTAAAATATAAAATCCAATATATGATAGTTTGAGCACCTCTAAGTTTCTCAGAAACAAGTGCTCCTACATTTTCCTCCCTTTGGCTTTCATTCTTAAAAGTTTGATTTAAAGTTGATCATATTTCCCTTCAAATTCCCAAAGATCAAATCTCTAAACAAGAATTTCTCAAACTTAAAAACAAATATTAGCCAATATTTTATTTATTATAAGGAAATCACTAGTTCAATCGAAAGTACTCTCAAGTAATAAATGCTTGAGATATAATTAACCATAAGGAGTTACCCATATAGGGCATCCGTACCTCAAAATAAAATAAACCCTCTTACACTAACTATTGAATAGGGGAAAATCTATATTAAAATATAAAATAATGAGTTTTGTTATAGAGTTCACAGCGAAATAATATTTTTTTCCTACATGATAACAGATAATATATTATTTTTTATGTCGTGTTTCATCACAAAATATCTCAATCCATTGAGGATGGATGAGAAAATTTATCCAACAAAATCACTCGGAAAAAACTAATCAAATCTTAAAATAGCCATTAAATCATATAAATAGGAAGAGACATTGTAAACAAATCGATCTCCAGTACATGTTAGCTATACTGCTATGAACAGGTCATCACAAGGCATCTTCCCTGGACAGTAGATCCAGATTGTCAACAGACCATATGAGAAGCTAACAAGAAGTAACAAAATTGGAAATTGGCCTATCCAACATCAACCTAAGTTAAATATTATGCAAACAGTCGGTCCTTATATTATATTTAAAACTAAAAAACAGAATATAGACTAGGATTTGCAATTCGATTATGGTCTATGAACAAAGAAAGAACTTCTCTGTCTTTGTGAGGCCATTTGTTTAAGAGATGGAAAGGATGTCTTACTTTAAACAGCACAGCTTCTGCTAATCTCTCACGCAAGCAATAAATCTGGGCGACATCAAGGGCCGTTGATAGAAATTTTAGCCATCTATCAACAACAATTGTGACAGCATTATCAGGAGATGACATGAGTTGGTTTTCACGCTGCTCCGATGACATGTTCACATCCATCTCATCTTCCTCTCCACTTGATGCTTCCGAATCCTCCTCACTGTCATCATCATTATCATGTGGAGGAGCAACAGCAATCTCCACGGCAAGCAATAATAACGGATAAGGAGAAACAACAGAACAGTTCTTTATGAATAAACCCCCATCCCCACGAGTTATCTCATCATAAACAATAATTGGACTGACCGCAGATTTTTCAAATGACAATTTGAAGTTGGAGGAATGAGGATGCAATAAAACTTTGGAACCACTAATAGTCTCCACGATTACTCTTCTGTTATTTTTTCGCGGAGTGAGAAACCTTCCCACCATGGGATAAGTTCCAGCCATGAGCACCGCCCTCAAGACACCTGGGTCTTGGGCATTTAAGCTACAGCTGGACATATCCTCGGGAATAAAACCGGCCTTCATAAGTTCATTCTGAAGCTGCTTTCGCATGTTCAGTAACATATTCATGGTACTTGATGAAACAAAATACTTAGAGCAAAACTGTGACTCTTGACTGCCATTCTTTGCATTCTTCCAACACTCAAAGGCTGCTACAATAGCAAGTTGATCACTGTAACCACCATACAAAGAAGCCAGCTCAACTTTAGCTGCAGCTGCTTTTTTCTTCTCATCCGGGACCATTGGAAGAATAAACGGCTCTCTGTAGTCGGTTGCACAGGCTAGAGTTAGAGCTGGATCGAGGCAATTCATCAAGATAGCAAACAAAAGCATCTTGCTTGTTGATGGATGAACTGGAAGAGCACCAAGTTTTTCCCCAAGTTCTGTCAGCTGTTCATCTTCAGTCAAGGCTCCAATATCTTTAAGGACAATGATTGCATTTCGTATAGTCTCAAAGACAGGAGGGTCCAAAGTTTTCTGAAGGAACTCAATTACTCTACAATTTGGATCAAGAAGTTTAACCTGCCATGAAAAAAAAAAAAACTAAATAAGCAACTTACCGAAAACATAAGTAGAAGTTTGAGCAAGGACAATGATATGTGAACACAAACTTGCCTGCAAACACAATTCTTCAATTGGCATTCGTTTAATTTCTGGAACTTGGAAATCTGGCAAAGCAGCAGCGCGGACTTTAGAATAGAGATGATAACAAGTTCCTGGCTGGCAACGCCCAGCACGCCCCTCTCGCTGTTTAGCACTAGCTTTTGAAATCCATGATGCATGGAACGTAGAAACATTGCTGTAAGGATCATAGCTTTTCTCTTTCATTCGACCAGAATCAATAACATAAACAACATCATCAATTGTTATAGCAGTCTCAGCAATATTTGTGGAAAGAATAATTTTACGGACGCCCTTAGGAGGATGCTTGAAAACCTTCTTTTGCTCCACAATTGGAATCATGGAATGGAGAGAAAGTATCATAAACTTTGAGGAATTTTTAAAAAGCCCTGAAGCAAGTAGCCTCTCTCTAGTTTGATTGATATCAGCCCATCCGGGAAGAAAGACTAAGATAGCCCCTTCACTAGAATCTGTACATATCCTTTTTAACAAACGCTCTATTAGAATAGTATCAATATTTTCAGGATTGATGCTTGCTAGGTACTTGTTCAGTAGGTCCTCCTCTTCAGCTGACTTGGACGTATCTTTCTCAATGTGTCTTTTAATGATTTCATAGATCTGGAACTGATTTTCTTGCTGAGCCCAATCGATGGCTGACCTTCCATCATTATCAGTCAAAGAGCAGTCAGCACCAAAGGAAAGCATCATACAAACATCACCAATTCTACCTTTGCCAGAAAGCACCATCAATGGTGACACTCCCGTCAATGAGTGTTGGTAACAGTAAGTTTGGGGGTTTTGCTGGGCATTAATTATCTCCAGTAAAGGTTCCAATTCATCATTATATAAAGCCAAATGAATTGACTCATCAAGGGCGGTCTTGTACTCTTCTGTCAATGGAACAACCTCCTCCACGCCACTTAAGGCAGCAGTAGCTAGGTGATTCTCATCTGATGATCTTAAAATAGATAGCACATCCTCCAAAAAATAAGTCGTCACCTAAATCAAAACCTTTGCATTACAATTTACAACAAAGGAATATCTTTCAAGAGAAACCAAAACTATATTTGAGAAATCGATCGAAATGGTTCTTACAGGGTATGTGAATCCTGGAACCTGAATGACAGGACAGCCACTGAAGTATTTCGAAAACCGCTCAGCATCAAATGTGGCACTCATGAGAATCTATTAGCTTGAACAGAAAAAGATAAAGCATTCATCAAACATGAACAATTCTATAGACATTTAGGTCTAAAATGATAGAATAGAGTTATCCAGAACCAGATTATGGTCAAAGGTATAATCATGGTAAAAGTAGCTGTACCAACCAAGCGTAGATGAGGATATGCAGGCAGCAAATCCCTGAAAAAAAAAATACAGGTAGAAAAAGATTAATGATATTAATACAGCATTACTCCAAATCTTAAATGATGTACTTTTAAGTTCCTATTTCCTTATTATAATATCTCTCTGCAGTAACTATTAAAGTAACCGGTTTTAAAAAAGGAAAATTTTAGTTCAATATATCATCAATCAAATTTTCTAATCATTAGATTTACTTTAAATAAAGTAAAATATAAAAGTTGATTGATTAGACATATAGTAAACTCATCTTGAACAAATCTGATAGCAAGAAAAATTGTCATAATCAAATTTGAATAAGTATATCTAGACCCAAATTTTCTCCTTTTAAATAAAGGGCTAGTGCTATAGCATGAATGATTTGAACAATGTGCATGTGAATGAAAATAGAAAGTTGCATATAGAGGAGTCCTTCAAGTTCCCCCATGCATAAAAGGAATAATGCAATAAATACATCAGATCCAAACTACTTGAGATAGACATTTGCAACTTTAAAAAAGGACATCTAAAAAAGATGAACAGAATCTTAATTATGATTCAAAACTTAAAATTATTAGCATCTAAAATAAATTCAAAATAAAATGCAAGATCTATTGAATAAGCTTATAAAAAGAATGTTCTAAAAAGACACCATTCATACTGTTAAGTTCACCCATTCTCATAAGATTCACCTCATGCACACATTTGTTAGACCGGTCCACTGGACCGGTCCAGCCGGTCCGCACGGGACCGGCTCAGACGCGAAATGTCGCGTGATCTCCGCCTCCTGCGGAGATCGAGCGGCCCGACCAGCCGAAGAGATCATTTTAGGAAGCGTTTTTTAGCGTTTTGAGAGGGAAATTTGAATGTAGGGACTGTTTAGGGAATTCCTTTTGATTTGTATGCATTAAATAGATGTTTTTCCTAGGGTTTGGGCATCTTGAATTTGGCTGAAATTTGAGATCTCGTAGATTTAGGTTTCTTTGGGCTCTAGCGGCGTCTAGAGATTTGGGAGAGATCGATCCTCCTCTCGAATTGAGGATCAATTGTATCTTGCTCTTTTATTCATCGTCTAAGTGGAATACAAGTCTTTTCTTGAGTTTTCTCCCGTATTTTCCCGAACAAGTGCTGTTTTCCTGCTGTGGACAGCCATTTGGCTGCTGTTGGTTCGCCGATTTTGGATAGGTTGCTTGTGAATACAAGCGCTTCCTATCAACATTCTAGAATTCTCATAGTCAGACAAGTATTCATAAGGAAAATGGAAATACTCATACCATCATTTGTATATCAGACACTGGCAAAGAATGGAATACTATTATTCTCCATAATAGCAAAATCTAAGAATCACCATTAAAATATTTAAAGAAACATGTTAAACTTAATGCACTAAAATCTCCCAATGTATTCAAAAGAGTTATACCTACCGACCATCCGTTTCCTCTTGATAGCTAAACAAGGCTATTGAAAAAGCTTTTTGTTCACAAACAACTCATTTTTGGCTTGTTATAGAGCTCGTATTTGATTCGTTCATTAAGTAAACGAGCCGAAAACAAATAAACCTTTGTTAAACCATGTTTTGCTCATTTTAAGCTTGAAATTAATAAATGATCAAATAAATAATATATAATACAATGTTGATTTTTTTATTTTTTATTTTTAATACATTTGGACAAGATTAAGTATTAGTTGTGAAGCATAAAAATCTCTTGTACGTGGCCTAAATAAGACAACACGTAACTAGCCCATATAAAAAATCTCATGTTATGTTTCATGAGAAAAAAAGCATAAAAATCAGTCTCTAGCCTTTTGGACAAGTCCAGAACAAAGCCCTATCCATCTAGTCCCCCATCATTTATAAGTGTAGAGTTATACCCTTTCTAAACAATAAAGGAAAAAAACATCATTGTAGTGCCCGATTCTTCAAACAACTAAGCATTTCTACATAAGTGGGCCATGTACAGCATTAGGGCGGCAACACACTGATCATCTTGAAAATGTTTAGCAAGTTTTAAATAAAATTAATAATATTATAATATTTTGTTGCTTTTTAATATAAAAAGAAAACTATTAATATTTGAAAATATTAATCAATTAAATAAAAACAAATCAAACGCTAATATGGCATGTTTGAATAATTTCAAACACAAGCCGATTTCAAACAAACATAAATTTTAATGAGTTAAATACGAACAAGCACCTAAGCTCGTCTTGTTTACATCCCTAGTAGCTAACTAGGTCAATCAAAGCTTAACAGCTCCCCACTTCAACAAAAGGAAGAGTAGTTACACCACCACCCACATATAGTACTCATCCAACTCCCTAGTAACAAAAAAAAAGGCAGAGAAGGGAGATCAATTATAATTGTGCACACATATAGTACTCAGCCAACTCCTAGTAACAAAAAAAAACCCTTTCAACATGGCAACACAATAGAGTTGCCTAATCCTTCCATGTTAGGATTGCCAAATCCTTAAATGGAGGTAGCAAATGAAAATGAATAAAGATTGTGCACATCCACATCCGTAGAACTCATCCAATTCCTAGTAATAAAAAGACTCCTTTCCAACAAGTCTTACACCTGGCAACACCATAGAGATTACTTTTCTAACGTTCATCGAGATGGGTCAATGCCGACCGCCATGCGGTTAGGGGAGCACCAGAAATGCACTAACCCGATGAAAAAAAAAGGCACATTAGATATTTTGTTAGGCCATCCACTCGTGATATCAACTTGGGTTCATGCTGACAATAGGGTTCAAGTGCACACATTCCCAATTTCACTCCAACATACATAACTCCATTTGTTCATTCTTAGTTCATTTCAGTCGCATGCCCCAAACTAACATGAAAACTCAATTTTGATAAAATTAGCCAGCATACATCCACAAGGAAAAAAAAATCTAAATATCAATAATTAAAGTTGCTACAATCTCAATTTGAAACTCATTTAATTATTTATTAAATAGTTAATTTTTAAAGTGAAAATTCATAATGGTAAAAGCAAAACTGATGTAGACAAAGGGGGGTCAACTCATGTCCAAAATAAATCAATTTTGGCCTCCCTCGTTCATGTTGTCTTATTATTGAGATATTTTGATTTCACTTCATATCTTATATTTTTTTTTTATGTTTTATATTATTCACTCATTAGTATATAAAAAAATTATCATTTTATGTTTACGCAATCTTTTGAGTTTGAGGCTTACGCCTCAAAACGCCTTGAGGCTTACGCCTCGCCTCATGAATGAAAAACGCCTCAATACCCGAATACGCAATTTTAAACAATGATTATTAGCTAACATTTTAGTTCATATTTATCTTTTATTAAATGTAATTTTTATAGTTTTTTATTGTTTTTATTTATGATGTCTCTTGGGTTCCAAAAGGGCTTTTGGAATCCCAAGAATGATGTTTCGTTTTCCCATGCGGTGGCTCCTTGGCTTCCACCATGGGCTATTATTTTTTGTGCCTTTGCCCCTTCGATTTCCGGCCGGCTGCTGGTTTTCCGAGCCTGGGAGGTTTCCCGTGGCTGTGGCGCCTTGGTTCCGTGCGGCCTCCTTGGCTTCCGCGGCTGCTCCTTCAGTTCCTGGGCTTGGGCGATTTTCCGTGATACATGGGAGGGGGTTTCCATGCTTGTGATGTTTGGGTTCTTGTGATAATTTAATGTATGTGTCACTTTGTATTCCCCTTTCATACCTATAAATATGAGGGGCTTGTAATGTTTGAAAAAGTTGAATGAAATGTGATTTTTGGAAAAGCTATAACCAGCGGGTTTGCTTGGATAAGCTTGCGATCTTTGTCCGTCTTCTTTCTCATCCCCTCCGGAAATCTTGCGAGCTCTTTCCAACCTTTCTTCTAGGTCTTCTAATCTCTTCGTCTCTCCGCAAGTGCCATTCCACCTGTATCCCTCTTCTAATAGTGAAGCAATTTTAGGATGTCATTTTGTTTACAAGAGTCGTCATATGTAGTCTTGTAATTTCTGTTTCTTAGTTAAATTTGAAATGTAAGAGTTTGTTCTAAGTTATCCCTTCTTTTTTAGGTATTTTGTGTCTTCTTTTATATAGGAAGTCTTTTTCTTCTTGCGATCAAGAGATATAGGCTCCCCTATATTTATTGATTGCATAAAAAACTAACCAACCATCAACAATCATCTTAAATATGCAGAATGCTACGTATTTTTATATTCCCCTTAGTGAAGACTTGTTAAAAATAGATAGCAATATGATAAACCAATCGCTAAAAGATAAACAGCAATGATTTGCTATGAAATAAAATTCATTTAGGCTCTCTTTGGATATGAAATATCGATGTGGGTGTTTATGAGATTAATTCTTCATTTTAATTTATTTGATTTTGTACTTATGCAGTATGATGAAATATTACTTTCAAGTTTCAACTGAAAATTAAGTGGCATGTTTAAGAACACATTATTGCAGAAGTTACAAGTACGTTTTAACTATGCTAATATTATAGTGTTTGACCAGTTTCCCTTTTAATAAAGATTTACAATCATGTGATTACTTTCAAGTTCTCCAAATCTAAATCATCAATCAAGCAAACTATTTGAGCTTGTCATTACAAATTCTTCCCATTATCCAATTTTAAGAAAATGTGTCAAATTCAGAGAATTGGAGAGATAAAATGCTTAATTTTATTACATAAAGCTCTCCCTATTTACAGATCAATAGGGATATTTTATTAAGGAAATAATTAATAATAGAATAATGCATAATTATATTAATAATCTTCCCTAAGCCAACCACCCAAATATGGAAGGAGATTGGTGTAAACAAGGTGAACCTCCCAGAAATCCTCATGCAAGCCATGGGATCGGAGAGGGAAGGGATGACTAGGATGGCAGGGTCAATATTTGACACTCCCCCTCAAACTGCGGAATACATATATGTCATTCCAAGCTTGGTAACCAGTCCCAAAAAGGTAGAATTATTAAGTCACTTGGTAAGAATGTCTGCAAGCTAATCTTTTGATGAGACATGGTAAATACAAATAAGTCCATTATCCAATTTCTCCTTTATAAAATATATGTTTTATGTGCTAGGTTCTTTCATGCTGAACTGGATTGTGAGCTATGTTGATTGTTAATTTGTTGTCACAGTGTAACTTTATGGGTCATTCTCACTTGATCCTTAAGTCTTCTAGAATAATTTTGATCCTTAATAGCTCACATATATCTAAGGTCATAGCTCTGAACTCTGCCTCTGCACCAAATCTTTCCACCACATTCTATTTCTTGCTCCTCCATGTAATTGAGTTTTCTGCAAGGAATATGCAGTATCCTAAAGTAGAATGTCTATCTACTAGTTATCCTACATAATCTGCATCAGTATAAGCTTCTAGGTTATTCCACATCCTCTTTTGAAAAGAATCCCCTTTTATGGATTTCTCTTGAGGTTGTGCTGTATTTTATCTATTGCTTGCATGTGAGTCTGCTTTGGATTCTGCATGAACTGCCTTACCATGCTTCCAGCAAAGGCTATATTTGATCTGGTGTGGGAATGGTAGATCAATTTTCTCACAAATCTATAGTAAGCTCCTTAATCTAAGTATGGATCCTTTTTAGTTTCCATCAATTTTAGATTTGATTCTACTTGTGTTGGTGCCAGTTTACAAGCTAATTTACTTTCTTTAAGAAGATCAATAATGTATTTTCGTGGTGAAATGAAAATTCCTTTTTTGGAGTGAACCACTTCAATTCCTAAGAAATATGTCAATCTACAAAGTTCTTTTATCTCAAATTCCTTGGCAATATATTTCCTTAGAACCATTTTCATTTTCAGCATCCCCAGCCAAGATAATATCATCTATATAAAATAACAAAACGGCGACTCCCCGAGTCAAAGTGCTTGAAGAATAGTGTGTAGTCCTCTTGGCTCTTTCGATATTCATTGAGTAGCATAACCTTTCAGAATCTTTCAAACCAAGCTCTAGGTGAATTCTTTAGCCCATATGGCCTGTTTTAACCAACACACTTTGTCACCTTGAAAATTCTCCTTTATATCCTAGTGAAATCTCCATAAATATTTCTTCTAAGTTCCTGTGTGTGAATGCAAGAATATTCATGAATAATACCTTCCTTTTAAAGTAGGAGGATAAGGTTTGTTTAAAGTAATCTTTGACATTATTAGAACGAAATTTTCTTATTTTTACTCCAAAGTAGTTCTGGATTATGGCAAGAAAAATGGGAAGGATAGTTTTAACATCATATTTGTTTTGAGGAGAAAGATCCAAAAGACTTGTGTGCACTCAGTGTAATTGTTAATAAGGGATACAAACCATCAGGTCCCGGAGATGTTAGGGATTTTTAGGGTCCTCGAATATCACTATGAAAAAGGTAAAAAGAGTATGACATCTCTCATTTTTGTTTGGGAAAGAAACTCGCTTATGCTTGGCTAACTCACAGGTTTTATAATGAAAGGATTCATTTTCAATTCATAAAAAGGTTTTGGATATATATATATATATATATATATATATATATAAGACATCAAAAGATAGATATCTTAATTTAAAATGATGAAGCAAAATAATAGATTTTTTATTAGGTGGGGATTACACGATTAAAAAGGCATTTGAGGCATCCGCCTCGAGGCAAGCCTCAATTTGAGGCGGAACTCTAGCATGTCGAGGGGTAAGCCTTAGGGGCTTCCATGAGTCTTGAGGTATGCAATTTTTTTAGATGGTGCATACGCTTTGAGACAAAATACCTCGAGATGTTCGAGGCACCACCTCTTTCTATTTTTTTTTTAATATATAATTGTACGAATCTGCGAGCATAATAAGTTTTAGGTTGCAGCTATTATTTCGACTTCAACTATTTCATGTGAAGTGGAGGTTTGAAAGAGAAGCCCCTCCGCCTCCTTCGGCCATAATATTCCTAGTTAACAATCCATATGAAACAAATTTTCTAAAATTAATTGATGCTTCAAATTTTACAAAAGATGTACACCTATTGTTTGAAATGCTGGATAATGTTGTAGAGGAAGTATGGAGTCATTGATATTTCAAGTAGTTATAGATACTACAAGGGGCAAGGGCATATAAAACTGCAGGAAGATTGTTAATAGAGAAGATAAAGCACCTTTACTATAAACTATATGTGTTATGCATTGCATTGATTTAATGCTTGAGAGGTTGGGATAGTTACCTCAGCATAAATCCACCCTATTGAAGGCTAAAATTATTAGTAAATTAATTAACAATCACTTTTGGGTACTCAGTTTAATAAGAAAATTTATTGAAAAATAAATTATTCGGCTTGCTGTAACTGGATTTACAACTGCATATTTGACATTACAAAAATTTAAAGAGTTAAGGTAACCCTTAGAAGCTATGTTTACTTCTGAAGAATGAGATAGAAGTTCATGAACCAAAAAACAAGAAGGAAAATAAATCAAGAATATTTTTATAAAATATGCTTTTTTGTGGCATAGTATAAATTATGATTTAAAGACTACAAAACCTTTAAGGTGTTAAGAATGAATGATAGTGATAAAACCCCAACTATGAGATTTATTTATGAAGTAATGAATTAGGCTAAAAAAGACAACACGAGATTTGGGCAATCAAGAAGGTGCCTAAAAAGAAATATGAAAAATTATGGATGAAAAATGGGATCATCAGTTACAACAACACTTATATAATGTTGCATATTATTTGAATTCTTAATTTCATCATGATAAGGACTTCCGTATTGATAAAGAAGTAAAAACTGATTTATATGTATACATGGATAGGCTTATTTTTGAAGATGACTACCTCAAAATAAATGATAAACTTGAGGATTTTCATTTGAAGAATAGAATGTTTGGATTTAGAGCAGCTCAAGCATGTCATTAAGACACTATCCTGATATGTTTGTACATTTATAACTTTAAATTTGAACGTTTATGTTCAAGCTTTCAGAATATATTTTTTTCATTTTAATATAGAACATTGGTGGGCTCAATTTCAAGATGATGTTCCTAAATTAAAAGTAATTGTAGTTAGAAGTTCTTAGCCTAACATGATTAGCTCTAAATATGAATGTAATTGGAGCATTTTCGATCAAATTCATACAAAGAGAAGGAATTGATTGGTTATAGGATGAATGAGCAAACTTATTTATGTTATGTTTAACAAAAAACTAAATGATAGACTTCTCCAATTACAAAAGCAAAGAAATGATGATGATGAATTAGATTATTTACTTGTTGATGATTTATAATCTGATGATGAATTGATTACTCCTAAGTGTGCTAATATTCTTGAAGTTAAACTTGAAAAAAAACTTATGTCAATGAGGAAAATGAAACAATCACTTTGGACATTGAAAGATTTAGGTAATTGACATTAGCTTATGCTTCCCAAGTATATAAAAGAAAGAAATAAAGTGAGATTGGAGCTTCAAAAAAATTTCAAAGATAATTTTAAATATAATAACTTATTTTTTTATTTTAAAATACAATTAATAAAATGTTAGCTGATATAGGTGATAAGAAAAAAATATTATAGATGAAGAAGATTTTGAAAATAACTTTGATATAAATTATGATAATTCTTTTTAAGATAAGTGACAATGATACTACATTGGGTCTTGATCATAAGAGCATGTTAAGTTTTAAGTGAGTATTTATTTTGAATCTTATATTTTAGTAATATTTATCTTCAAACAAGTCATTATATTCAAAATTTAATATTTTATCATTTTTATGAATTATTTATAATTTTAAGTACTTTTTTTAAGGCTTACACCTTGATCCGCCTCAAGCTTACGTCTCTCCTCACTTAGATAAAACATCTCGATCCTCAATTTCGCATTTTTAAACCTTGCATAAAATAGTTATTATTGATTTACAAGGGCTATGTGTCTTATTGAGTATTGATTATACCATATTGATTCATTACTTAAAAATTTAGAGTCGTTGGGGAACGTACAAGATCTGGCTATGACCGTAATTTAGTGGTATTATTTGGCAATAAAACAGTCTGATTAGAGGGCCCCGATCATAAACGTTTATCTGTGATGTCATTTGGTGATAAAACCACCAATAAGAGATGGTTTAAGAATAAATTCTAGTAATATTCTCAACTTGATATTCATTTTTTGAGAGCTAAAGTGATTTCCAAATTTATCCACCTTAATAAACTATTGCGGAAGATGGATGTATTTTCGCTTTAAGTTATTAGGTGGTTTATTTCATCTTGAATATCTTAAATTTTAATAATTTTTTAGTTTTAATTTTTTTATTAAAATCAAATACCCTTTATGATTAATTTTGAGATTTAGAGGCATTTAAAAGATAAAGACCCTTTCCATTAGAATTTTCTATCAACATGGTCATTATTGGGATGATTTTGAAATAACTTTAAATGTTTGTATTTACATGAGTTTAGGAGGTATTTAAAAAACATGATCCCCTCCGCTTGAGATTAGCTTTCAATACGGCCATCATCAGGGATGATTTATAGATATTATCATTTTATTAGTCGAACCTTCTCAACTTTGTTTGCATGCAAAAAAAGGATCAGATTCAGCTCCTAATTTTTGGAGTTATCGTATAAATATCAGAATCGGGAGTATTCATTTTAAAACTTTACGAAACCTTAAAGGTCTAATATGAACGTATAAAATTAAATACTTTGGTTAACTTCAACAAGTGTCAGTTCTGAGAGTTTATTATTTCAGCAGTGAACATTTCTTGTAATAGACCTTTAAGGTTTAATATGAATGTATAAAACCAAATATTTCAGTTAATTCAATGAGCGTTAATCTGAATAATTTTTTTTTTTAGTAGTGAACATTTCTTATAAAAAGCTTTGAATGCATAAAGTGAATGTATAAAGACAAATGCTCCAGTCACTACTACAATCATGTATTTTTTAGTGGTTCAAGTTGTGTCAACTACAGTCCAGTCAAAGAGGAGGATCGGACTTGAACTTAAGTTAACTTTTGACCCGTGCAGTATTCTCAGATCTTGAGTTTAAAATTTGAGTGTATTGATTGGAGCACATGTGGGCGTTTAAATTTCAATTTAAATAGTGCGTGTGCCATTTTTGTGAACTTACAATATATTTCACACACTTAAAAACTCTTTCATTATTTCTTTAGTACACAAAGCATTCTCAGGCGACACGTGTCATGCCCCGGCCCATGTGAATATCTTAAATTTCATTTTAAATTAAATGCGTATGTATGTCAATGTACTTATATAATGTATTTTGTACATTTGAAAATTCATTCATTATTTATTTACTCAGCGCAGAAACCTCATATGTCTCATATATGTCACGCTTGTTAAGGCCCATGCGATAAATGCACTTTTGAGTGTATTTTGCATAATGCATTGACATGTTCTTACATGATTTGCATAATGATGATGATACATTTGCACATTGCTTAGAATGAGTGCATAGTTCTTTTGCATCTTGTGTGGTGTGTATGTCTGCTACAACTATAAGTTGCATAGGGTATGCGCATAATATATTTTGCATGTGACATAAGATGTGCAAATGGCATGTCTTAGCGTAGGACAATAAATATGCCTACTATATTTGGATATTGCATACATACTTGTGTAAGATATTTACATGTTACATGACTAATATATATTATGCATGTACATATCGTATATTGCTTATGCATGTTGCATTACTGGACAATGCCATTGCATGACGTAATTGCGTGTTGCATAATGCGCGTACATGAACCATTGAATGTTGAATAATATGTATATGATATATTAACATGTTAGATAGCATGTATGCAAGACATTTTTGTACGTGGCATTGTGTTTGTATGGTATTTGATGCATTTACATAACATACTTTTATATATATATATATATATATTATATATATATATATATATCATTATGTATATATGATGCACTTTCGTACCATTTAGTATGTGTACATGGTATGTATGCATGTGGTTTAGCAATAGAGGACTCGTGGCGACACCCCCTTTTGATAATTTAGCGTGTCGTGCACACTTTAATGAAGGGTCATACAACCCGTGTCATGTAACAGTGTGCTATTTTGTTTCTTTTCGAAGACAAATATTCATAGGGTGTACAACATTCACGGGACACATACAAGTCTCTTGACTTTAATTAACAGCTGACGTGAACGCTACCTATGGCACTTGTGCACTCGAGACTCCTCCCCTTGTCATTTTGTATTTGGAGTTTGGCTCAATAGGTCTCACAATGGAATCAACATTTTGGGTTAACAATAGAGAACCCGAGCCTAGTTCACTTCTTTGCACATTTCAATTCACGAACCGTATTGCAAAGGATTTGAGTGTGCACTAGCTAGGACCCAAAAGAGGGTAGCTTGGTTCCTGTTTGTTGGTGAGAAACTAGTTCTCCTACGAGTTCACTACAAACTTCATTTTGTTGTGCTTTGATTTTTGTTTGTTCAATTTTATTTTCAGTGTTTGAAACCTAGGATATTGTACACTTTTAATTTCGTTGACTTGGGAGTTTAGTTAAATTGCATTTTTTTCTAAATTTTGTCTAAGCCGTGCATTTTATTGTAAATTTTGGTAACACTCCGACGTCATCCTCTTGTAGAGGGCTGCATAGGGGTACTAAGCATTCCCGCCTGCCAAAAAAGATAGTCACAGTAAGTGTCAAGTGACATTGCAACCGAAATTTCATTCCATGCCTGCCAAGAAAGGTAGCTATTGGTTTTCAAGTATCTATTTATAAAGCATAGTATTTTCCCTCCTGCTAAGAAAAATGATCACGGGTATTTATTTTTATGCTACAAAATTTTCCGTCTAATAGGAAAAGCAATCATAGGTACTTATATTCATGCATATAAATTTTTTTGCTTGCAAATAAAAGACGTCATAAGTACTTAATTTATGCATACAAATTTTCTTGTCCGTTAATAAAAACGGTCACGACTACTTATATCATGCATATAAATTTTAAAATAGCGAGGCGACGTGCAAGACCTACGATGCACAAATATTTTTCTATGATTATTACTTATTCTATTTAATTATATATATATGCATGTATATAATGGGGTCTAGAGAGAGAGGGTGCAAGGGAGGTTTTGATGAAGTTTAGGAATGTGTTTGTGAAGAGAAGGGTGATGTTAAAGAGAGAAAATCCCTCTCTTAAATTTTGGAGAAAGAGAGGAAAATTTCTCTCTAGGAAGGGAGGTAAAGGATTTGAGGGTGAGAGGGAGGTGTAAGAGGTGTTGAATGAAGTGTTTGAAAAGAGAAATCATGAATTTTCTATCTTTTTAGAGAGAAAAATTTGCTATCTCTAGGTTTAGAAAGAAAAAAAAGTGTGTGATGATGGCTTTTAGATGGAGAAGGTGTAGGAGGTTGAGAGAAGACTTTTTTGTGAAGGAGAAAGGTAGGTTTGAGGGCTGAAGAGGGAGAAATCAAATTTTTAGGGTAAGATTAGGTTTATGTTTTGGGAAGGTAATGATGAGGAAAAAGAAGAAGAGACAATGGGGGTAAGAAGAAATGGAGGGAAGAAGAAGAAAGAAAAATGGAAGGAGGAAGGAGGAAGGAGGAAGAAGAAAGAAGAAAGGAAGATGGAGAAGGAAAGAAGAAAAGAAGAAAAGAAGAAAGAGAAGGAGAAGAAGTTATCTTGGTGGCAGCGGTGGCTTGGGCGCACGTGGGCGAAGGGAAACCGAGAGAAGAGAGGGAGTCTAGCGAGTGTTGCATGTGTGACTACCGTGAGGGTGAGTGTATGAAGAAGTGCGTGGATTATGTGAGGGGATTTAAGTGGCGTAGTTTATGAAATATTTAGATTTAGGGTTTTTTTTCTTTTTTTAATTACTATTTATAATTAATTTTAAAAAATGAAATTGATAATTTTTTTATAATCATGCGTTGATTAGGTCGCCATGTCATCGTCCTCATTCACGCACGTAAACGTCACCTCGATTCACCTGTCACCTCGATTCACCTGCGCATGAAATTTAAATCTTCGCCATTGTTGTTTGTTTTGTGAACGGAGACCAATTCGGCAATTTAACATTTTCGATCGACACTCGTCGAGTGAGTTTAGCATGATACAATGCTCTTTTTCTTTCAAAATTCATCGTGTTTGACCAACCCAACCCCAACACTAGCATTGAGATCAACAAAATAGTAATTCAAAAGGATTACAAACATCCACAAAAATAGATAAAATGACCAAAATGATTATTCAACTCTTTGTGAAGGATCAAAATGGTCCGCAATTCTTTTGAGGGACCAATTTGATCACTCAATTCTTTAACAAGAGGCCTTTTTATTCCTAACATCAAATTTTTAGGTTTATGGTGTTAAATCAAGGAGTATTTTGGTCATTTTTAATTAAATTATTTATTAAATATAATTTTTAAGTAATATTTTTTAAAATTATTTAACATTTTTTTAATAAAAAAAAATTATTATTAATTCTAGTCTATAATGATCCTAAATTAAAACTAGAATTATTGATAATTTTTTTATAAGAAATGTTTCATAAAATTTTTTTTAAATAAATTACTATTACTTGAAAATTATATTTAATAAATACTTTAATTAAAAATGACTAAAATATCCCTTGATTTAACATCATTAACTCCAAAATTTAATGTTAGGATAAAAAATGCCCTTTTTTAAAGAGCTGGGGACCATGACCCCTCACAAAGAGATAGGGACTATTTTGGTCCTTTTCTCCACAAAAATATTATTATCCAGACTTGCGACAGCTTAATTCAATCCACTCCAAAGCCCGCATTGGCCAAAGCCTCCAATCCTGATCATGCCTTTTTTATATTCAAAGAAAGAGAAAAAATAACTAAAAATTTGGCACCAACAACTTGTTTTCAGCGAAACATGGGCATCAACTGTCAGCAAAACTGCGGATAAGAAAACTAGAAGTATGTCAGCATTAGACCAATTTTTCACATAGAATCTACCGTTTTTCAGAAAATTTTTGCCAATGTTAATTTAGCAACACAATTACAAACAATAAAAAGAGTGTAGGAACTGGGTTGTAAGATAGAGGAAGAGAAATAAACATAGATTATAAGTATTAGCATGGAGTCACACCCCATAATAATGGTTGACTCCCCAAACTGTTACCAGATATAACTGCGCATAAATCTGCAAGATTGCATCTTCCATGACTTATTCACATAATACTTTCATTTTCCTGTGATCATACAAAACATATAACAAGACAACATAATTCCGTTCGAATATGTTGAGCATTTCATCTGATCGCCATTTTCACAAATTTAGCATACTTCAATGTGTTACTATTACTGAAACGGTAGGTGCCAAGGATAGAGATTCATGATTTTCAAAGACTGGACTCTAATATAATACTCAAACAACAAATAAGAAATAAAATAGCCTGATAATTATCTGATCAGCTACCTGATAATTGCAAGCATTATATCACAAAACCTCTCACGCTCATGAATCTCATCCTGAAAAGGGAAAAATAATACTATTATAATAGAGATCAACTACCTAACAAAACAACACCAGTGAACCATAGGGGTAATAAGATCGTATCTTATTTTAAAAAAACTCAAAGACATATCTATGACCAGCCAAAAGGATATGTGAGAAATTGAAGAAAAACGTCCATGTAGCTACTTGCGAAGTACAGTGAACGAACATATAAAACAATAAATACAGAAAATCATGGAGATACATCATCCAATTATTTTGCTTTGTCTTTTGAAATCCACACTAACATCAAGCACGTTATGTTTTTTGTGGCTTAACTACCTTGAGACACATTTGAAATGCAAAATATATCTTCATGATTAAATTCATATAGCATTTATTTCAATAGTACAGCTATCAATTCATGTGATAAAAGCATTTTTGTGACCAAACGTGTTATTCCCTCACCTTTTGAATGACCGTGTAGAAAAATAGCATTACTATTACAATGAAACTTAAGAACTGCTTGGAATAGCAAATTGGCATTGAAATATATACTCAAGAATAAGTATGTCATCTAGCACATTGACAGTACCACCTATATCAGACAAATAATCACTCTCCGAAGACAGATTCGTGGATGTCCATGCTCTGCATGAAATTAAACTACCAGAACCTCAAATTACTTGCAACAACTTCTAGAACAACTTCAAGGTTAGAAAGAAATGGAACAAGAGGAGGAAAAAAAAAAGAAAATGATACAACGACAGAATCTGCACCGATCACTCTAAATAACTCCTAACTCATAAAGGCTTGTTTGACTGCCATAGATCAAGAGGAGGTGGTCATTCCCTTTTTGAGGCAACAGCAAAAGAAATCACTTCTTAAGAGGTTTTTGGTCCCAAAAAGAACTTTGTACCAGCTTTAATCATGCAGGACAAAAGAAGTTCTAATAAATGTAGGTAGAGAAGCAATGAGTTGCTTAACCAATGCCTAATGTTCTTCATTTAAATCCAAATTAAACTTTAGTAAATCAGAGAAGTTATTTTTCTTTGGTTAATTACCTAGGATTTTATAAAAATTAAAAGAGATTTTTAATTTCAAGAAGAATCACCACAAACAAACACAAGACAACAAAAAAAAACTACTACGGCAGAAAGTAAATTATTAGCATATGAAAAGTTCAAGAATAAAATAGAGCAAAGCTTTTTATTTGATTCAAATTCATCCAAAATAAAGTGAAGGGAGTATATATAGCCTCCATGTGAAGAAGTTGAACAGGTAGCTATCATGCTTTCAAAAGGCATTTAAGACACCAACCTGGAGGCACTTCTCACCATGTTAGGCGCGAGGTTTACAACTTTTTTATTCAAATATGCCTCGAGATTATATGCCTCGAGGTACATGAGGGAAATGCATTCAAATAACATCTATTTAAAAAATATACTCTTTAAGAAAATTTAAGGTTTTAGGTTTAGAGTTCATATCAATTTCAAGATATAGGGATGCAATTCAAGAGGAGAGTGAGCACTTGTAAGCAATAGTTAATTGATAGCAGCAGTCGAGGACCACTGAGCAAGAGTCAAGATCATTGTGTGCAAGCTCAATCATTGCGTGCAAGATTGCTTCTTGGTCATAATTTTTCTTGTCAATAGTTGACTTCAAATGACAAAACATTTCATAATTATGATTTGTATGATGGTTATCTGTAAAGATTTGAGCAGATTTTATGGGATTTGGCAGAGGATTTCGGTAGGTTTTGTGGATCCAACGGGCACAAGGTATATACACGGGATTCATGGTTTCCTCTTTCTTTTTATTCTTTTGGGTATAAGATGCAGGTCAACATTATCAAATAACATAATACTATTTGATGTTCCTTAAGATATGTTATATTTGACTTAGTGCACGCTTAATCCATGCTTTGCACTTCAAAGAAAAAAAGCTTTTGTGTGTCCCACTGCACCCTACGCATTGGCAACCAATCTCCGGTAATTACATCACATCACCAATGCAAATCTAGCATATCAGCTCCAACAAATTCACAATTGTTGAAAGCCACATCACTGCACCAATGTCTAAAAGCCTCTAATCAATGCTTTTTGTTGGAGAAATTTTACCATCCTCAATGGATTGCATATTTTGTGATCGAGCATGGCATAGAAAATAATATATTATCACAAAGAATAAAAATACTATTTCACTATGGACTCAATAACAAAATTTATAATTTTAATTTTAACAGAGATTTTTCCCTATTCAATACTTAGTTGAATATGTTTACTTTATTATAAGATACAGATGCCCCATAGGGGCAAATCCCTATGATTAATTACATCTCAAGCATTTGTTACTTTAGAACACTTTTGATTAAACTAATGGTTTCTCTTTTTTTGAGAGTCATCAAAATATTAGCTAATATTTTCATTTTGAAATTTGTGAAATTTTAAAGATTTGGGCTTTAAGAATTTCAAATAAGGAATGAACAACTTGAAATCATATTTGGAATGGAAATCAAAGGAATGAAATGTAGGAGTACTTGATTCTTAGAAAACTCAGAGGTACTCAAATTATCCTATATTAGGTTTTACATTTTAAATCAAATTTTTGTTTAAGTTGACCAATTTTAAATAAGAATGTTTGTGCTTATATTCAAAAGATATATATTGAAGGAAATGCGTAGAAGGTGAGGGCTTATAAAGTGACTGATGTCAACAACATTGGATATTAGAACTAAGATGAGGACTACTGAGAGGTAGTGCCTTGAATCTAAGTCTAACGAATTGCAATAGTGAGATTCATATTTCTAGAAAGACCTAAAGAAAATCTAGAATATTTTTTTCTATCAATTGTGTAATATTAAAAGAAGAGGAATGATAGATGCTTCTCTAATAAAAAGGGAAGAAAAAGTTGCCAAGTTCAATATATATTATCCCAAGCTTATTTTTGCATGGATACTACTCATATTAAAAAGGCTATCCACATTATCAAAAGGAAGCAGGATACCAATCTTCCCGATAAGCTTATAAATTTATATTGTGCTTTGGTGTAATGCTTTAGCTATTTTGTTGCAAATGTCCTTCGTGATTTTTATATCATTATAAATTTTCATTCATTCATTTTTTTTAAAAGAAGGTATCTCCCCAGATTTCAGTCTAAAAAAACTTAATTTCTCCTATGCATATGCAAACATGTAGTAAAATCAATTAGTTTCACTCAGCAAATATAAATGATCGATTTGCGTATCTGAATCATCAAAGATAACTGGCTAACAATTCATTTATATCAGATCATAATGTGCATTCCTAAAACTCCCTGAAGTTGCATTGATAAAAATATCAAAATTTAGTTACTTTTTACCAAGATATGCCAAGCATTACCACTATTATGTGGGTTATCTCAAGAAGAGTATCCCTCCCTGATATCTTCTTGTTTGCCATTTCCGATGTATTTGCACCTCTGCCGATTAGTAATCTCAAAAGAATGCCATTTGTGCAGAACATTATTGAAGAATTTTTCCCACCTTTGGACTCGAACCGTATCTAGAAAAATTAGTATGAAAAAAAATTGAAAATGTCAAAAATACTGTAACTAAATCGCAGAAAAAGGCCTAAATGATTGCATTACCCCAATCACATAAACCAATTTCAGCAATCAATCTTGTGTCACATATTTTGAATATGTAAGAACACAATAAGGCATATATCCTTCTTCTAAAAGGATGTCCATAAAAGATACATGCCAATATGAAATACCAAACAATGTACACTCATGCTTTGTCAAGTTATGATAGAAAAAGATTACACAAATACCAAGGTTAATAAATGTTCAAAAGTACAATGATTAAAACTCAAGAACACCATAATATGAAGAAGACAAAACCAAGTGAAATAAATTATCAAGTTCAAAGAAAACGTTTTTTATGTGCTATTTGGTGGGTTAAAAAAAGAATATAGTATAAAAGGAATGCAGTGTAAAAGGAATACAGTTTAAAAGGAATACTTTGGAATTATTTGGATAAGTTTAAAGTAAATGCAGGTGAATGTTTTTTTTGTTTGGTTTGAAGTAAATAAATGTACTTTAAAGTCACAATATAGTGGTCGACGGTGGCTATGGTGGTTGGTGGTGGAGGTGGTCGGCGATAGAGTTGGTTGGCAACGGGTGGCGTCAGGTGGAGGCAGCGACTGGTGGGGGCAACCGGAAGTGATGGGCGGCAAAGGGTGGCAGAGGTCAAGTGAGCTTGCTTGCGGTGTAAATGGTTCACACTCAAAATTGGGAAAGTCTCTTTACCTAAAAAATTAAGCTAAAATAGTTTTCATTACATTTATTTTACTTTACTTTGCATTCCTTTTTCTTCCAACCAAACACAAATATTTTCAAAACCTTTGCATTGCATTTGAAATACTTCACATCCATTTTACCTCCAACCAAACAACCCCTTAAAAAATTTGGAGGTGTGGCACATTAAACAGCTAAGCATCAAAAAGTGGGTTTATATTCAAGTTCTGCCCACAACTTCTTCACAAGTTATTCTTCTAATGTAGCTAAAGAAATATAATTCTTCCTTAACTCTGAAAAAAAATCACGGGAAAACATTTACTAGGAGAATATACCCTGAAATGAAAGCTATAATTTAAAAAGAGAGTTTTTCATGAATGAAAGACAAAACTACATCTTCTAAGCTGTAAAACATTTAAATTCAATCAACACTTACCACGTATAAACAGCTTTTCTAAAAACCGTTTTGCCGGATTCAGCCAGATAAGGTTAAATCAACAGAGAAACGTATAATGCTCCATCAGCATTCTTAATCAATGGATTTAATAATGGTTGTGCGAAGCTAAGCAAAAGGAAATAGAAGTAATATATCTGTGGCATGGTTAGAAAATATTTTCATAATGAAGGGACAAAAATGTCAAAATTTCTGTCAACTACGTGTCTACAATACTCCGTACGGCGTGATTACAACATACACAGGTGGTTTTAGAAAAATTAGATACTTCTGATGGATTTCTACGTCATAAAAAATAAAAAAACACATATTTGGTAACATCAAGCTTTAAACAATAGGAATTCCTCAAAAATTTTGGTTCCCCGGTAATGCATCTCTTTTATACTGATCACAAATAATTGGATAAAGCTAATAATGATGATAACAACAACTAATGCATCCCTCTTATGTATGAAACAGAATTAAAGTGAGATGAGTTACAAGAGAAACTTAAGTTTGTACATACATAAGCGAATAAAATTCCCAAAAAGAATTTACAGAAAAGCTTAAACGTTGGTGCATATGCAAATTATGCTTGTCACAACAACAAATGCACCTTCCAATTTGCATAAAAATATTATTTATAACATACAGAAAGCTATCTATTTAGACATGCACAAGCACCAGTTTCAGAAAAAAGAGGGAAAAGGGAGTGCTCAAACAAAGTAAGTTCCATCTTCGGTAAAAAAAAAAATGAAACCAGACATTAATAGAACAAAGGGTGCTTTCAAGTCATGCAAAACAAAATGAGAACGCAGCATTCATTTTGATTTTTGGAGCAAAATTTTCTATTAAATAGGTTTACTCTACATTCAATTACATGTACTACATTAATTCAGTCAATTATTATAGCTAGTTCAATTTGAAATACATATTGTACATACTTATTGTTCATTAAACAAAAAGTGCATTAAGGAAAGAAATAATAGTTCCATAGCACTTCGTCCCCTGCACACACGCAGGGTACGAGGGGGGCGGGGCCTCAGTTATAGAGAAGATCCATAACTAAAACCCATCAAATCAAGATCCAAATATAGTCAACTTGCTCAACTAGTAGAATGTAGTTGATTTAAATTAAGTTACAATATCTTGATAGAATGCAGTGGAATCAAATACCTTATAACCAACAGTGTCTCCAATAGTTTCTCCCCTTTCATATGAGATCCTCTCAGCAACTACATTCATGAATCCCAATTGATTACATTTTCTTTTATGAAAACCTGCAAGATGATGAAAACTAAGCATAGGCATGGTTAGATAGAGTACCTGAAATTGCTGAGATCCGTCTTGGTTGGGTGCACACAACTTTACATGACTCAGCTTTACTCCACATGTGATCCAAAATAAACTGGGGTACCTGAATTTAATTGGGATCATAAGTCCAGTGAACAAGGCAATGGAACACAGGTAAGTCCATTAAAAGTTTCCAAGAAAAAGTTTGATTTAGGTTTGTATGTTTTGATTGGATTGTTATTGAAGTGTTATAAAGCGGAATAGAGAAGCATGTGTTTCAGCCCGATTTGACTGAGCTAACTATTGGTAGGACGGTTTTGCTTTATTATCTAATAGTTAAATTGGATGGTCGAATTTTCTTATTATCCAATGCCAAGAAATATCAATTTCAACCCAAGAATCATTGGTAAATGATACAAGTCTGGAATTCTATACTCGTCAAAAACACAAATAATGTGTCACGAGATGAGAAATTTGATGAACTAAGTAGCATCTCCACTTTGGCTCACTTTAGTGGAATTATTTTCATAGTTTTGATTTTACATTACTTAATTTTAGAGTAAACATGTTTATCATCATTATCATAAAGAACAATTTGTATTTTATGATGTCTACCTCAGTTCAATTCGCTTCATTGCTGGTTTTGACTTTCAGGATCAACTATTGTTGTGCCATGTTAATGGGTCCATACAGCTGAGAGATTCTCAGTTGCTTTCCCCTGTTGTTGCTATTGGCTAGCTACAATTCAAGGAGAAACCACTGAATCTCTATAGCAATATCCTAGACTTCCTTGGGTGTGGTTGGCCCTTATAGCAGGGGATTAATAGATGTTTTTTTTTCCTCAATTTTGCAGGGTAGCAAGATTTTGGTAATTATTATTTTTCCATTTTTAATTACAGAAAGATTCCAGGAATTGCTAGTTGTCGATCTTTGACAAAATCAGTTCAAAGTTGGAAATTTTAGGCCTTGCAATTAAAAAAAGGACTGCTAGCACATGTAAAAAATAATCTAGTGCCTCATAAAATTTCAGTTTTAACCTTGTGTGCTAGTTGGATGTGAATTCTTCAAGTTTGGTGACAATATCGAATATCAAAATTTTGGGGGAAGCCTTCTTTTTATATTAGAGAGAGACCTAGATTAATATAAGTGATTTATTTCCTTTTCATTTTTATTCACAATCTTCATTATTGTTTTCATGTCTGGTTGAGATTCATTTAAATCTATTACAACATAGATTCCTGAAGATGTGTTGACTCTCTTTTTACATGAGAAAACTCAAATTAACTAAATCAAATCAATCAACTCAATTTAATTCAATTAATTCGATCAACTCATCTTTAAATTGCTAATTTGATGCAAATTGAACCTTAAAGAGTCGAATCAAGTCAAATAGAACCAAATGGGTTTTGATTGACTCACTCTGCCTGATTTACATCCAAATCACTTACTCTGCATTACACAGCCAGGCTAAATTTATCAGCCTATAGATCATCAATTTTTTTTTTTTATGATGCATCTAGGGGTTCATCATTTTGGTTCAACTTTCCTTTGTTGCATCCCAAAGGCCTATATATTTTTGTAAAACTATAAATGAATTATATTTTGGAAATAATTAAAAAAGACTCTTTTTCTACTAAAACAAATATTAAGCATGTAATAAATCTAAATATCACACATCGCAGATTGTTTGGCACTTATGGTGCCAAGTTGATTTTATCCCTGCTGGTCATGCCCATTCAAGACTTTAGCATATAAACCAGCACCTACAAGCAAATATTGTTAAATAATAATATTAATTTATTTACCTATTTTGCGCATGACCACATGCATGGAAGAACATATATATCTACCATAACACTTATGGATAAAAACACACAATACAAACAATCAATCCACATCAAATATTTAAACCACATACACAAGACAAATATATATATATATATATTATAATGCATAAAAGGTTGTGAATCTATAGTATACTGGCTTGTGTTATTGCCACACTATTACTTATGTGTTGTTTTATTGTGGATTAGGTAGAAATTTAATTTAGTTCCAAAGTGATTTCAATTCAAATTGCTTGAATTAAAATTTTCATTTTGATTTTAAAGGAGTTCCATGTTCCATATCTTTAAAGGGTTATGAAAAAGCCCATTGAATTACCACTGTTTACTTTGAGGCAAGTCTATCATTTACAGTTTCCTAAGATAATGACATAGATGTTTCACCTTTTAGGATGAAATGATACATCATTACATCAAAAGGGAACATAAGTAGCTTTTATGGATTTTAATATGCTATCTTAGTATTTGACTAAGAGAGAAAGAAGTAAGCTTAATTAGGCTAAGTAAAAATGTCTAAGAATTTTACTTATCACTTAGCAAAATTCATCTAATTAAGGTTAAATAAATTTCAAAATGAAAGGATCCTATAGAGATGTGCAGGCTTAGATGAAGGATGAAATCATATATTTTAGCTAAATGATAAAAATCTAGAGCTTGAGTCTAGAAAAGAAAATTGCCTACTTAATTGAGTCAAACGAGCGGGCCTAGGCATTGAGCCAAAGAGTTGTGAGTCACTTGATTGTGTTAAATTAATAAATATTGGCCTTGGAGCTAAATGAGGAAGATCTCATATTTAATTTGAGTAGAATAATAGAACCCCGGGCTTATGGGCCAAAAGCTAAGGAGTAATTTGTTTGATTGGGTCAAGCAAGTGAGGGTACTGGTATAAAACTATAGTTTTGGGGGCTAAGGTACTAATGTCACACCTATAACTTCAAGGCTAAGGGTGAATGAATTTAACCTATAGCTTGGAGGTAAAAGGTAAGTAAGCTTTCCTATAGCTTTGAAGCGAATAATAGATGAGATTTATTATAGCACCAAGGCTATGGGAGAGTGTGTTAAGGTTCATGGAAGTTGATAAATTCTATTTATGTTTAAAATTGATAAATTTGTCTAAATAAAAGTTAGCGCACTGGTAATTTGATCTCTTGGGCGTATTTTTATGCATCTCTTCCTAAAAATGCATCAAGAAACACTAAATCCTAGAACTCTGAGTATCAAACTCACCATCATAGCATAATATTGTACCAAAATGTCAAATAAAAGCAAAACATAAAAATAGGTAAACTAAAAATATAATAAATCTGATGATGACATCGACAGACGTTTTCGACGAGTATATCAACGCAGGAGGCGCAGATCGATGGCCACGATTCACAATCTTTATTTTGATGCTTAGTTCTATTTTGATATTATGTATTACCGTTTGTACCCTTGCTTTTATTTGTCTTAAGTAGTAGCCCCAGGGGCATGCACATCATTGTATTTTGTTTTTCTTTAGGCCTATTCTATTGTATGAGATTAATATTGATGAATGAAAGAATTTTCTTGTTGATCTCTTTGTGAGTTCCAAAAATTCCCTAGATCTCTTTGTGAGTTCTTGAGGAGAGAGCATCTTGGATCTCTTTGTGAGTTCTAGTAGTTGTGGTGTTGAGGTTAGTGGCTTTACATTCCGCATACACTTCTTTCTTTCATCTTCCCCTTCAAGAAATCCTCACCCCACCAACTTCATTGGAGAACCCGAACCCCTCCCTCCTTGCCGCCGGCTTCCTTGGGGCTCACAAGCCGCCGGCCACCTTCCCACCCGCCGGCCGGCCCTCTAGTCACCGGCCTCCGGTCATCCACCCGCCGGTCCTCCTTTCCCTAGCATTCATTTTTTTTTTAAATTCAAATTTCGAATTTCAAATTCTTTCCATTTAGGGAAAATCCAAATTAGGAAAGTTTATATATTGGAGCCAATTTTAAAATAAATCAAATTAGATTTATTTTTCTTATTTCCTAATACTCCGTACCTATTTGGAAACTCCCTTTCATCCTCCCCAATCCCCTCCCTCCAACATGATGCCGCCGGCCCCCTATATTGGGCTCCCCCATTAATTGCTCAATTACTCCCTCACCCGTATTTCAAATCCAAAATTGATTTCAAATATTTTTCCTCCCAATTTCACTTAAACTGAAATTAATTTCAGTTTTAAAAACCCCCTCTCCCCTCTCTCACCATACCGCCGGCCCCTATATGGCTCCACCCCATTAAGCCTCCAGTAATGCCTTAATTGCATTCAATTTAAAATCAAATTTCAGAAGTTTTCCCTCCCAATTTAATCAAAATCTGATCTTAATTTCAGATTTTGATTAAACCACATCACTACCCCATCCTAACCTAATTTCTTCCCAAACCCTAGCCTCCTCCCCACCTCTCCAAACTGTCCCCCACCCTCTCCCTTCTAGTCAAACCACCGGCCTCCCCTCTCCACCCTTCTTCTCTCTTTGGCCCTCCTACATCATTACATCAAAAGGGAACATAAGTAGCTTTTATGGATTTTAATATGCTATCTTAGTATTTGACTAAAAGAGAAAGAAGTAAGCTTAATTAGGCTAAGTAAAAATGCCTAAGAATTTTACTTATCACTTAGTGAAATTCATCTAATTAAGGTTAAATAAATTTCAAAATGAAAGGATCCTAAAGAGATGTGCAGGCTTAGATGAAGGATGAAATCATATATTTTAGCTAAATGATAAAAATCTAGAGCTTGAGACTAGAAAAGAAAATTGCCTACTTAATTGAGTCAAACGAGCGGGCCTAGGCATTGAGCCAAAGAGTTGTGAGTCACTTGATTGTGTTAAATTAATAAATATTGGCCTTGGAGCTAAATGAGGAAGATCTCATATTTAATTTGAGTAGAATAATAGAACCCCGGGCTTATGGGCCAAAAGCTAAGGAGTAATTTGTTTGATTGGGTCAAGCAAGTGAGGGTACTGGTATAAAACTATAGTTTTGGGGGCTAAGGTACTAATGTCACATCTATAACTTCAAGGCTAAGGGTGAATGAATTTAACCTATAGCTTGGAGGTAAAAGGTAAGTAAGCTTTCCTATAGCTTTGAAGCGAATAATAGATGAGATTTATTATAGCACCAAGGCTATGGGAGAGTATGTTATTCTATGAATTTAGGTTCATGGAAGTTGATAAATTCTATTTATGTTTATTTTCATCAAAATTGATAAATTTGTCTAAATAAAAGTTAGTGCACTGGTAATTTGATCTCTTGGGTGAATTTTTATGCATCTCTTCCTAAAATTGCATCAAGAAACCCTAAATCCTAGAACTCGAGTATCAAACTCAGGGTGAATGAATTTAACCTACAGCTTGGAGGTAAAAGGTAAGTAAGCTTTCCTGTAGCTTTGAAGCGAATAATAGATGAGATTTATTATAGCACCAAGGCTATGGGAGAGTATGTTATTCTATGAATTTAGGTTCATGGAAGTTGATAAATTCTATTTATGTTTATATTCATCAAAATTGATAAATTTGTCTAAATAAAAGTTAGCGCACTGGTAATTTGATCTCTTGGGCGTATTTTTATGCATCTCTTCCTAAAATTGCATCAAGAAACCCTAAATCCTAGAATTCGAGTATCAAACTCACCATTTTAGCATAATATTGTACCAAAATGTCAAATAAAAGCATAACATAATAATAGGTAAACTAAAAATATAATAAATCTAAGTAAGCCATGATTCTTGGTAACAATAATAAACTATCATGACACTAAACATTATGTTCCTACCATCAATGGGAAGCATATCTTTATGAAATTTCCAATTTGATAAATACTTTGAAAATTTTCTTTGAATGTGATGAACACTATGACTCTCAAAAATTAGAATATATTGAAAAAAAAAACATAGCAGACATGCTCGACCATGTAAGAAAACTATTATGGCAAAATCTAAAAGGTCTGGTTGAATATAAACTTAAAAAGAAATATTTATCATTCGCTGAATATAGCAATCAACTACACAATCAATTTAAATATTCCAAAGAAGGAGATTGTGGTGCAATGTTTAAAATTGCGTATTCGGGTATTGAGGCGTTTTTCATTCGTGAGGCGAGGCGTAAGCCTCAAGGCGTTTTGAGGCGTAAGCCTCAAAATCAAAAGATTCTGTAAACATAAAATGATAATTTTTTTATATACAAATGAGTGAATAATATAAAATATAAAAAAACATAAGATATGAAGTGAAATCAAAATATCTCAATAATAAGACAACATGAAATATAGTTCAACTCAAAATTCTATCTTTCCCAAATCCCATTATTTTTTTTCATTAACATATAATTCCAATTTCCAAAAATAAATAGCAATGACATATCACATAAGAACTCATAAGTCATCAGCATTGTAATCACTAAGGGGTTCTTCATTTGAATCATCATTATGGTGAATTGCTCTCCCCTTCCTCCTCTTCTGTAGAGTCCAATGTCGAACAATTACTTCAAGATTTATGTAAGTTTTAATATAAATAGCGTGAGGCGTAAGCCTCATGCCAGTGAGGCGAGGCGGGCTTCAAGGCGGGGCTCAACCAAGTTGAGGCGCAAGCCTCATAAAAAGAACTCGAGGCGTAAGCATCGAGGCGTTTTTTACTGGAATTGCGCAAAGGCGGGCCTCAAGGCGAGTCTCATATTGCGCAATTTTGTACATCCTCGTATTTTCCATTGAGTACATTTTAGTCGTCAAAAAGGTCCATTCAAATCATCTGATCTGTAATGGACTTGAGGCAATTGGCCCATGCAGTATGTTTATGGTACATGTTTCTTGCCACTCATAGAAAATTTAATAAACTATATGATTATTACATGGATAAAAAAAAAGAATTTGAATTTGAACATTATCTTAACCAAAAAGATATCTAAAATAGAAATCATAGTTGTTTTCTAATATCTTGCCTTATTGTGCTTTTGTCTCTAAACCTCAAAAAATGCTATATCTAGTTAAGTAAAAAATTTGAATTATTTTAGGATACAAAAATATTTTCAACAAGTTCCTTGGTTATACAGAATTTACAAAAAAACGAATAATGCATATTAACAGTAATAAGATAACTGACGATGAACTAATTCTATGTAATAAAATTATGGAATTAGAACTTAGTAGCAATCATGGGAGATTATTTTTTCTTTTTTGTTCTTTCGCGCACTTTTGTCTTTATAACCTTTCTATGACTCTCAACTATGACCCTTCTATGCCTTCAAACAAGCGTAATCCATATCCATGGCCTATTAGTCGTTTTCTTGAGTGTTTCTAATTTATGGATCCCTTTTTGCCTTTGGTTTCATGGGAACGAGTCCAGCAGTGCCGGAACTTTTCTCGTGCATTATATATGCAACTAGACGTTCAACTGGTGCATATTTGCTTTCATGCATCACATGAGAAGCCCCCCTGATTGTTCTTATAACTGAAAAACATATAGTGGTCACTACTAGTGCTGATTACTAGCGCCATTTGTCAATTGCCATCAACTTAATTCAAATATGCATTTTTTGCTGAGACATCTATGTTTTAAGTAGTGGTATTGAAGTATATAAAACTTAAACTTTTTTGGTTTAATAAAATTCTCATTTTTGTTCAACCTTAGGGGGCTTCATTAGGTGTTGATTCCTTCGAGCCCAGTGCAAGAGTGACTATCATATGAAGGAGCCGGTTCCTTTGCTCACAAATGTGGTGTTTTAATATTTTGCTTTGTTTTCAATAGACTTGTAGCAAAAAATAATTTGCCTCTACACTATTATTACATTGTCATTATCTATTTGATTAAAGGCTCTATGTGAAAAATTAGAGATGAATTAGACATAATATTAGACATTGAGAAATATTATGTTCATAATATCGGACGTGTTTCATAAACAAAATTCATTATCTACATTAAAATAAGTAAAATGCACACCAACCCTGTAATCAAATATGATTTAATTGAAGAAATTACAATTAATGAATATTCTTGAAAATTAGAATAAAAAAGGACAATACAAAATGAGAGATTATATAATTTAATTTATTAACATGTTATGTGCAAATAAGATAATAAATTGCACATAAATAGACAAACAACTATTAAGAAAAAAATTTAAAAAAACAAATTTTAATTCTAGAATTTAAAATTAACTACATTAACGAAATAGAACATTTTTTTCATGAATTGGTGGATTGATATAGATAACAAGTTGTTATAACAAATTATTATAACTATTTATCAAGATTATTTCAACACTGCCTCTCACGTTGGGTTGTATGTGTTGATCATGCCCAACTTATTGATTAGTTAAAATATCATTATAAGTAAAACCAGGTAGAAAATATCTGTAATTTAAGAGTTTTTTTAAGCACAGTCTAGTTAACCTAATCCATTTACATTTTTTTGGGTGAAATGTTGAGCTATCTTAATGTGCTTAATCTTGTCATGGTGGGTAGGATGTTTTGCAATACTTATAACAACTGGATTGTCGTAATCCGTTTTTAGATATTGTTCACTCAATAGTTTAGATCTTCAAACAATCTTTTTTAATTATATTCATTTGTAAATACCACATGTAAGTGTCCTATATCTTCAATACAACTTTAGGAGATCAATTCTTTCTTCATGTAACTAAGCTTTCCCATACAAAAGTAGAATAACCATTGGTAGATTTTTTGTCTAATGTATCTTGGATTTGATGTATCAACATCCCAATAAGCAACAACAACAACAAGCATTTATCCCACTATAGGGTCGGCTACATGAATCCTTTTTCTCTATTGTGTCATGCTAAGGGTCAAATTCTCATCTAGATCTAAAAAAGAAAGGTCATTTCTAATATTTTCAAACCAAGTCTTTTTAGGTCTACCTGTATTTCTTAACATAAGTTAAATCTAATACATCTACTTTCCTAACCGAGTCATCCGAAGGCCATCATTTTATACAACCAAACCACCTAAGGCGCTCTCTCTAATCTTATCTTCCACTGGAGCTACTCCAACCTTTTCACTTATATGCTCATTTCGTATCCTGTCTCTAAGAGTAAAGCCACTCATTCACCTAAGCATCCTCATCTCTACAACACTTAAATTATTATAATGCTTCTCTTTTAATGGCCAATATTTTGCACCATAAAGCATTGCAGGTCTCACTAACATTTTATAGAATTTTCCCTTAAGTTTGAGAGGGATTTTTCTATCACACAACAAGCTCGATGCATTCCTCCACTTCAACCATCCAATTTGAATTCTAATAATAATATCCCCTATTTCACCATTTTTTTGAACAATAGACCCAAGATATCTAAAATATGTACTCTTACTAATGACTTGATCGCCCAAAGTCACAATCCCTACACTAGATCTATTATTACTAAAATTACACTCCATATATTCAGTTTTAGATCTACTCAAACGAAAGCCTTTAGACTCTAAGGTTGACCTCCATAATTAAAGTTTATGTTCAACTTCCTCTCTAGTCTAATCGAGAAGAAGAATATAATCAGCAAAAAACATACAACAACGTACGTCTTACAAATGTCTACTGTGAGCATCCATGAATAAAGCAAAAAGATACTCGAAGTAATCCAACTAAAATAGGAAAATACTTGGTCAAACCACCTTGTGTTTGAGCACAAGTAACAGCTCCTGCATACATATCCTTAATAACTTAAATATAAGCATTATTAACCCCTTTTTTATATAGAACTCACCATAGCACTTCTCTTGGAACTTTATCATATGCATTGTCTAAATCAATAAAAAAAACATATGTAGATCCTCCTTATTCTCTCTATACTTCTCCATCAAACCTCTTAATAAATGTATATCTTCCATAATAGACCTACCTAGCATGAATCCCAATTGATTTTGATAAATATTAGTGTCACGCTGCAACATATGCTCTATAACTCTCTCCCATAATTTTAAAGTATAACACATTAACTTAATTCCTCTATAATTAGCACAATCTTGTGCATCACATCTATTCTTAAAAATAGAAATCAACAAACTCATTCTCCACTCAAATGACATCTTTTTAGTCTTCAAAATAATATTAAAAAATTTAGTAAGCCAAGAAATTCCTTCATCTTCTAAGCATTTCCACACCTCTATTGGAATATCATAAGGTCCAACAGCTTTTCCACACTTCATTTTCTTTAAAACCTCTTTAACTTCAATTTTACTAATACATCGACACTAAAGTCAATCGAATTTTCATAATCTTCATCGAAATGTTTAACAAAACATCTCATCCACCTTTGTTGAATATCTTCTTCTAATAAAAACACTTTTTTATCATTATCCTTAATATACTTCACTTGAACTAAATCCTTACTACTCATATCTCTTTGTTTAGCTAACTTATACAAATATATTTCTCCCTCTTTAGTATCTAATCAATTATATAAATCATTAAAAGCTATAATATTTGTACTGCAAATTGCTATCTTAGACACCTTACAGATCTCTTTATATCTTTCCCAATTATCAGAATTTTTACAACTAAATCAATTTTTATAACAAATCTTTTTATTTTTTTATCTTTTCTTACACATTTTGATTCCACCATAACTATTTTTACTATTAGTAGCTTTTCCACTTAATTTCAAGCACGTCTTTTGCAATATTCTTAATATCACTAGCTATTTTTTTTCACATAACATTAGCTTCCTCGTACACAAACAAAATCTTAAGATCTACATACCAATCAGCTCTATGAAAATTTTGATTTCCTTTTTGAATGACATTTTATATAACATACATTTTCCTAGTGTCATTTTGAGCAACAATTCTCATGCAGTCTTAAATAGGGTTATTAATGTATTGGCTTACAATGCTAACAAAGAATCAAATATTTTTAATTATGGTTAATTATTATAATTAATAATTAGCTATAATTAATTAAAATTAATTAAAGTTAATTATTTTAATTTTAATTAGTTGTTATTAATTAAAGTATAATTAATTATTGTAATTAAAATTAATTATTATAATTATAATTATTATTTAAAAAAGTAATTAGTTATAATTAATTAAAAATTAATTTAAGAAAAACAATAATAATAATAATGAAGGAGGTCCCTCCTTTGCCTCGATCAGTGTGTCGAGACTACCGTCCTTGCCCTGACACAGCCATCGGACTTCAAGGTATATATTTCTAACTTAAACCCCGCCCTCGACGCGCTTGACGCGCCGGCGGATCCCCTATACGCGCTCTTGTAGCACGATGGGGGAGAATCCGGTGTGACAGGTACGACGAGGCGGGTAAGCCCTATACACGCTCTTGTAGCGTGGTGGGGACAGTCCTCGACCTCGACATCAACGCCAACGACTGCTACACCAAGGTATGATGTTCCAAATCCCATTCTCGGCATTTGCGGCGGACCAGAGAACCACCTATACGCGCTCTTGTAGCACAGTAGGAGGAAGCCCGGTGCGAAGCATACGGCGAGGTGGGTAAGCCATATACACACTCTTGTAGCATGGTGGGGAAGTCACAGGTGTTCTCATACGGGTACTGTTGAAGGCCCCATACACGCTCTTGTAGCGTGGTGGGATGAAAATTTATACGGCCGCGGTGTCTAAGGACACCTACTATACACGCTCGAGTAGCGTGGTGGGAAGGCCCAGCTCTCCTACATTTCCCCCAAACGGGGGATATGTCGGGGTGCTGCCGAAATTTTTACTGAAATGTACAAAGTCTGAACAATAAGAATATCTCATTTGGGCAACAATACAGAGGATTTGTACTTGAACTGAAAGCACAGAACTTGAACTAAATGAGCAGAGGACTTGTACGATGAACAGTGAACTTGTGGACCAGAACCTGAACTCAAATGATTAATAAAGATCAAATTCAAATGAAATGAAATCAAACTGCAATCAAAATTCAGATCAATATGAGTACGAAATTGAATTTGCGAGGACTTCAGAAGACACTGACGAGCACTTGAACATGTATTTTGAACTCGAAATGGATTGAATACAAGGGACCTGTGGACTTGAGCACTTGAACTTGTACACCTGAACTGGGACTTGAATTCAAAAGAAACAAGTACATAAAACTTTGAACTACACTTGAACTCAGTGCGGACTGCAAAAAAATGTAAAAATCCTAAATTCTCAAATGAACACAAGCATTTGATGCAAGCAAAAGACTAGTGGCAAAAGTCTTCAAATATAAATGACATGCAAATGAAGATATGATGGTTATCTTACAAGGAGACTACAACAACACTAGCAACAATGCCTGTTGATTGAAGAAGGCAATACTGTCACTTGATAGTGAAAGAGCTGTCCCTACAAACAAATACAATCATCAAACCACCCGAGATTGGTGAAAGGGCTCAAACTACCCGAGATTGGTGAAAGGATGGATATGATGTAGAAACAATGGGTCTTCTACAAACACTTCCAGTGAGTCGTAGTATATACAACGATCTTCTGCAAATGGATACTTGTGGATAACAACAGTGTATTGTAAGTACAATGAATCACTGTGGACACAAGTACGGATATCACCTACAACAGTGGTGATCAAGATCTTCAAGTATTTCGGGTACAAGGGCAACCCGATGTACGAAAAAGGACACCTCCTAGCATAATGGAAGAGATGTTTGAACAAACTAGAATAAAACTTCCTGGTGTTACAAAGTTTCTTTCTAGTCTCATCCTTAGGAAGAAAACAGTTCTGGTGTCTACAAATGTCGGAGGTAACAACTCTACTACACTAAAGACCCCGAGAAGGAGTTCTTTTCAAGGCATGGTCACGAACTTCAAAAGAGATCTCCCCGGTGATTGAGAGAAGGGGAGACAATAACAACATGAAAAGATGTCTCATAACATCAAGACCATATCACCACCGGATCCGCAACACTCATACTAGCGGACAGAAGGCGTGTATAAGCTCTCAAATGAAAAGTTGTGTGCATCCAAATGATAGTTATACGCACAACTACAAATATTTCAAAAAATCCCTGCACGTGCACTATAAATTGTATACACATAGGTACACTAAAGGGGTAAAAGCAATCATAGAACCCGCATGGGCCCCGACGAGCGTGTTATTGGTACACACGTGACGTCTAGGGATGCTGCGCGGGTCAATAAGTGAATTTAGGTTCGAACCTGATCCTTCTATACGGATCAATAGAAGTCGACTGGTTTCAAACCTTCAAATAAATACACGGCTGTGGCAACCGGTGTATTTGTCTTAATACATTCATATTAGGCTTTCAAGGCCTACAATCAAGAAAATTCACAAGCAAAGGCACAAAGCCTACGACAAACCCGATCCTCGGTAAACCGCTCGGCCGAGTTGACAGGTTCAATCAACAAATGGAAATGACCCCAAAATATCCCGATGATAGCCGTGTTGAATGTTTATCTCAACCGGAGGGGTTCACAAATATTTTTCAAATGCCGTTCCAAATATCCAAAAATCCAGAAAAATCTCAAAAATCTCAAAATCCCAAAAAATATTTAAAATTGAAATCAAACCATCAACGACTTAAAGCAAAATTCATCCACCCTCCGCAACAGTTTGCTGAGGTGTACAAATTAAAATTTACTTCAGCTCACAAAGAGCTAAATGCCTAGTCGAAAATATCACTAGGATCCATTCTCAAAACAATCTCCTACCAGTAAGGATGTGGTACATGTCCTCTAACCGGCGGTTTTGCCGCCAAATGGCACCGCAGGATAAACGGTTATGACCCGGGGCCCTCTGAACCGAGTGGTTTTACCACCAAATGGCACCACGAAATACCGGTTATTGCCAGAGCCAATACGCTCCTTAATGGCATCAATCCTTGAGATATGAATCAATAGGATATGATCGATAGGGCACAAAGCCCTCTGTTAGCTAAGGTGGATTCAAATTTGGCCCCTTAGACAAACATTAAACCCAGGTCTACAAGGTCCCCTTAGACGAAGCAACCCATGGCTGCCGACAAGGATCCTTCAATCAATCAGGTTGGGTCGACTACCTCCTCGGACTAAGTAGATCAGGGACCACGATAGCCCGGGATGACGGAACCATGGGATCTTGATCAGGTCGATCATCCATTCCCCACCATTCGCTCTAAGTGCAAGATGGTGCAATTTCTATTTTAAATATCAAATCTCCAAATCTTCCAATTCTCCAAATTCCCAAATTCTCCAACCAATACCAATACCCATTGTTGCTACTATGTGGCAAATAACACGTATTCTCTAGATATCTGATTGACGACTAGCCTTAATCGAAAGCTCTCTCTCAGCTCGAGCTTAGTAAACGAGCTTGAGCCGAGCTCGGGCTCAGTAACAGCTAAACAAGTTTCGCTCGATTAGGTAGATACTCGACTTGACTCATTTACACTTCTAACAACAATATCAAAATTTTAACCTACTATGGGGGTCGGCTACATGAATCTTTTTTCTCCAGTGTGTCCTTTTGGCTATTACGAGTCAACTTCTCATTTAAATCTAATAAAAAAATTATTTCTAATATTTTATAACCAGTCTTTAGTTCTACCTCCAACTTTCTTAACATAGATTGGAACTAATACATCTACTCTCTTAACTAGGTAATCATAAGGTCGACACTTTTGTGACCACACCATCTAAGGTGACTCTCTTTAATCTTATATGCCACTGGAGCTACTCCAACCTTCCACTGGAGCTACTCTAACCTTTTCACGTATATAATTGTTTTGCATTTTGTCTCAAGTATAAAGTCACTCATCCACATAAGCACTCTTTTAAAAAACGTGCACTCTTTTAATGACTTGATCACCTAATGTCACAATCTCGCAACCAGATCTATTACTACTAAAATTACACTTTATATATTCAATTTTAGATCTACTCAAATGAAAATCTTTAGACTTTATGGTTAACCTCAACAATTCAAGTTTTCCTTTAAATCCCTCTTTAGTTTTATCAAGAAAAAGAATATCATTAGAAAAAAGCATACATAAGGGTACATCCTCTTGCAAATGTCTAGTAAGAACATCCATGACTAGAGCAAAAAGATATGGGCATAAAGTTGATTCTTGATGTACCCCAATTGAAATTGGAAAATACTTGGACAAATCACTTTGTATTTGAACGCAAATAACAACTTTTGTATACATATCCTTAATGATTTGAATAGAAACAATATTAACTACTTTCTTTTCAAGAACTCTACAAAACACTTCTCTTGAAACTTTATCATATGCTTTATCTAATAAATATCATATATAGATCCTCCCTACTCTCTCTATCAAACCTCTCAACAAATGTATAGCTTCCATAGTAGAACTGCCTAACATGAATCCAACTTGATTTTAAGAAACATTATATAACTTCGTAACCTATACTCAATTACTCTCTCCCATAATGTATGACACAACTTAATTCCTCAATAATTCGCAAGCTCGTGTACATCACCTTTATTCTTAAAACTAGGAACCAACACACTTTTCTCCACTCATTTGGCATATTTTTAATCATCAAAAAATAATATTAAAAAGTTTAGTAAGCCAAGAAACTTCTTGATATATTAAGCATTTCAATAACTCTATTGGAATATCATCATGTCTCACTATTTTTTAACACTTCATTTTTTTTAAAACCTCTCTAACTTCGGTTTCACTAATAGGGCAATAAAAATATTTTTTTCTATTTTCATTTAGGGTGTTAAGATCACTAACGTCAATCGTATTCTCACAATCTTCATTGAAAAGCTTGTCAAAATATCTCATCCACCTATGTTGAATATCCTCTTCTAAGAAAAGCGATTTTTTATCTCCATCCTTAATGCACTTCACTTGAACTAGAACATTACTTCTCTTATCTCTTTGCATGGCTAACTTATACATACATCTTTCACATGCCTTAGTATCTAATCTATTATATAAATCACTAAAAGCTAAATCCGGCAACAACAGTGTTAAAGCGATACTATTCAATGTAACAAAAATTTCTGCAAGACTGAGGGCTCCTCAATAAGTTCCTTTTCAGAAAGAACCATGGAATGGCCACGAGAAAAACAAAAATATCCAATCTTCTACAAACCAGGACACTATACACAAACTAAATATGGAAAGCCATTGTAAGAACAATGTCTTTCAGCAAATAATTTAGAAAAATACAGGCACAAGAACACGATGATAAATGATTAATTATTCCAGCAAAAATTTCCAAATCAGTTAACTTAAATGTACCAGAAAGAAGAGTAAGCGAAGAACTGATAACCTGAGTAGTTTTACCGCAACCAGTCTCACCAGATATCAGTACCACCTGCTTTTAACAAGTAATTGAAGCACTCGTCAAATCAGCTGAAACGCATAGTATATGCTATCATAACAAATTGGCAGAGAAACTTTTGGTACAGTAAAACTCACAGGTACGAGGCTTAGAAAAAAGTACAAAAGATATTATTTAAATAAACAAAATGCATGAAAAAGCTACCATGCATGCTATTTCGTGTGAATATTTAAGTGATTATGGGTATGTTTGTCTGAGTTGATTGCACGGCACTTCAGATATAGCCCAAAAAGAGCAAAACTACCTCCCTCGCAATAATAATGTGCTAAAAATTAGGATAATATTAGTTCTCACATATGGGAAAAGGATCAAAATGATCTTTTGACTTTTTATGAAGAACCAAAATGATCTCATATTATATTAAAGGGTCATTTTGACCCCTCAAATTTTTAAAAAGGAATCAAAATAGTCTCATGATGGGACTATTTTGATTCCTCTTTAAAGAGTTGAAGGACCAAAATGATCTTTCAATATAATTGAGGACTATTTTGATCTTTTATAAAAAGTCAAGGTACTATTTAATCTTTTACTCTCTCACCTATCTTGGCTGATTATCTTTTCCTAGTTGTATATAAGGTGCTCGCTACCAAGAAAATTTCTGTATAAACTAAGTCAAGAGTCCAAGGGAGATTTATTGATTCAAGGTACTCAGTTCACCAAGCAGCTATAAATGCATGATCTCTGGAAGGGGCTGACCTACACAGCCTTCACCGAAGTTAACCTTACTCTTCCTAACGAACCCTTTCCTCTTTGTTAAATAATTACTCCCAAATTTCCCTTTATTATTATTTTTTTTTTTTATGGCATTGCATGCCCATTCAGAAAAATAAACACTTCTTATCTCATTATATTTCCATAATATAGTTTTTGTGCTATTTTTAAGTGAAGAATATTCTCACACACCTTTATTTTAATAACCCGGTTTAATTATACAAGTTATATCCTCCACGTTAAGAGTCAAGATACTCTCCTCTCCCATTAACGTATCCATTGAACCTACAATATTATTGAATGGCAATTATATATTACATAAATCCGGAAATTTTAAACCATCCATTGTGTCGCTGTCAAACTAATCTGAATCCCATCAAGTGTTAACTTTTTTCTCCATAAATAAAATAATCCAAATAAATGGCAAAAAACCATACAGTATGAGAACACACCAAGTCCTTCAAGTTTAATCCACATAACTATTAATCTATCTCAAAGCATTCTTAAACAGAGACACGGTAATATCATACTGCAATATAAATGATTGCAGACTTTCTCTTTGGTTGACGTATTGGTCATGCTTTGGCATTAGACCTCTTTGGAAATGAGTTCAAGCCCAACTCATGGGCACGACCAAGCTCAGCATTGCCCTTCACTTCAAAAGTGGAATCACCAATCAAAACAGTATATTCATATGGTAATAGGTTAGTTCTATGTTGCTTCTCATAAACTAATCATATTGAGTTTTCAACTTGTGAAGGAGAAGCTCAATAAAAATCCCTACCTAATACATGCACCCTCCTAACAGCTTCATGATGATTAATAAACACTGATAAGCAACGCATCTATTAATGTAAGAATAAAAGAGGCTTTTTCCATAAATAAAAAGAAAACATAGCACTGCAAAATATTATTATAGAAATTTGGAATATAGGTTCCCTTACAGGAAAATTAATGGACTAGATAGATATTATGATTCGTAAAAAGATAAATATTCTATGTATTCATGGAACTAAATGGATTGGATAGAAGGCTAAGAAGATTGATAGTTTAGGATTTAAACTATGGTATTCTGGTAGAAATCGTACTAGTAATGATGTGTGTGTGATTATAGATAAGAGTTTGAACGATAATGTTGTAAAAATTAATTGAAAAAGAGATAGAATTATAGTTTTAAAAATTGTTGTTGATGCTAAGATTATTAATATTATAAGTGTTTATACTCCTCAAGTAGGTTTGAAGATGTGTTCAAAATTAAAATTATGAAATGACTTAGAATAATTAATATAAAAGATACATCTTGAAGAAAGAGTTTTATTGGAGGAGATTTAAATGAATATGTTGGTAGAGAGGTAGATTTTAAAAGAATTTTTGATGGCTATGGGTTTGGAGCGACTAAAGAAGTGGTAAGACTATATTAGACTTTTCTTTAACTTATGATTTTGTAATTGTTAATATGTTATTTAGAAAAAGAGATGAGTATCCCATCACTTATAAGAATGGTTATAGTAAAACTAAGATTGATTATTTTCCTATAAGAAAATTAGATTATTTAAATTGCAAAGATTGTAAAGTAATTCCGAGTGAAAGTTTATGTACCCAACATCATTTATTTGTTTTGGATTTTATATGAAGGGACCGAAAATAAAAATATTGTTCTATGATTAGATGGGAGCATTTAAAGAATATTAACAAAAAAAAATTTGAGAGTAAGATTCTAGACTAATGATTTTATCTGTGCGTGAGGAAGTTAATGTTATGTGAGAAAAGTAGCTAATGATATTAAGAATGTTACAAGATATGCTTAAAGTATCAAAAGGAAAAGCTCCTAATAGTAAAAATAGTTGGTGGTGGAATCAAAATGTTCAAGAAAAGATAAAAATAAGAAGATTTATTATAAAAATTGGTTTAGATGTAAAAATTATGATAATTTGGAAAGATATAAAGAGGTCCATGAGAAGTCTAAGAAAGTAATTTGCAATGCAAAGATTTTAGCTTTTAATAATTTATATAATTACTTAGATACTAAGGTAAGTGAGATATATATGTATAAGTTAGTCAAATAAAGAGATAGTAGTAGTAACGATTTAGTTCAAGTGAAGTGTATTAAGAATGAAGATCAAAAAGTGTTTTTATTAGAAAATGATATTCAACAAAGGTCTATGAGATATTTTTTGCTAAACTTTTCAAAGAAGGTTATAAGAATGCAATCAAATTTAGTGATCTTAGCACCCTAAATGAAAATAAGATTTTTGTTTTTATCGGCGTATTAGTAAAACTGAAGTTACTGATGCTTTAAAGAAAATGAAGTCTGAAAATTTTGTTGGACCAAATGATATTACAATAAAGTTGTGAAAATGATTAGGAGATGAAGGAATTTCTTGGCTTACTAAACTTTTTAATATTATTTTAAAGACTAAAAATATGTCAGATGAGTGGAGAATGAGTGTGTTGATTTCTATTTTTAAGAATAAAGTGATAGGAAGTGCTTGTATTCACAAGCAACCTATCCAAAATCGGCGAACCAACAGCAGCCAAATGGCTGTCCACAGCAGGAAAACAGCAGATTTCTGCTGTTTACAGCAAGAAAACAGCACTTGTCCGGGAAAATACGAGAGAAAACTCAAGAAAAGACTTGTATTCCACTTAGACGATGAATAAAAGAGCAAGATACAACTGATCCTCAATTCGAGAGGAGGATCGATCTCTCCCAAATCTCTAGACGCCGCTAGAGCCCAAAGAAACCTAAATCTAAGAGATCTCAAATTTCAGCCAAATTCAAGATACTCAAACCCTAGCCAAATCAACTATTTAATGCATACAAATCAAAAGGAATTCCCTAAACAATCCCTACATTCAAATTTCCCTCTTAACTCCCCAAAATTTCTTTCCTATTTGGCTCCCGCACACCGTGCGGCTCGCTCGGCATCCCCGCGGGGGGGAAGTTTTCCCCCGCACACCGTGCGGCTCGCTCGGCATCCCCGCGGGCGGAAGTTTTCCGCCCTGTTCGCGTATGAGCCGGTCCCGCCTGGACCGGCTGGACCGGTCCAGTGGACCGGTCTAACATAAAGGTGATGTGCAAGATTGTGCGAATTATAGAATAATTAAGTTAATGTGTAATACATTAAAACTATGGGAAAGAGTTATGGAGCGGCGTGATACTAATGTTTCTAAAAATCAATTTGGATTCATGGCGGGGAGGTATACTATGGAAGCTATACATTTATTGAGAGGTTTGATGGTTAGTATAAAGAGAATGAGGAGGATCTACATATGATATTTATATATTTAGAGAAAGCATATGATAAAGTTCAAAGAAAAGTGCTATGAATAGTTTTAGAAAAGAAATGGGTTAATAATACTTCTATTCAAGTCAATAAAGATATATACGCAACTGTTAATTGTGTTAAACAACAAGATGATTTGACCAAGTATTTTCCTATTTCAGTTGGATTACATCAAGGATTAGTGTTAAATCCATATCTTTTTGCTTTAGTCATGGATGTTCTCACTAGATATTTGCAAGAGATTGTACCCTAATGTATGCTTTTTGTTGATGCTATTCTTCTTATTGATAAGACTGGAGAGGGAGTTGAAGGTAAACTTGAATTATGAAGGTCAACCTTAGAGTTTAAAAGCTTTCGTTTGAGTAGAACTAAAACTGAATATATGGAGTGTAATTTTAGTAATAATAGATCTAGTGAGGGGATTATGACTTTGGGAGATAAATTTATTAATGAGAGTACACATTCTAGACATCTTGGGTCTATTGTCTAGAGTGATGGTGAAATACATGGGGATATTATTAGTAAAATTCAAGTTGGACGGTTGAAGTTGAGGAATGCATCGGGCTTGTTGTGTGATAGAAAAGTCATCCTCAAACTTAAGAGAAAATTATATAAGATGGTGGTGAGACCTGCAATGTTTTATGATGCAAAATGTTGGCCATTAAAAGAAAAGGATAATATTAAGTCAAGTATTGCATAGATGAGGATGCTCAGTTGGATGAGTGGCTATACTCTTAGAGATAAGATACAAAATGAGCATATACGTGAGGTTAGAGTAGCTTCAGTGGAAGATAAGATTAGAGAGAGTCGCCTTAGATAGTTTGGTCACATAAAACGGCGGCCTTCCGATAACCCGGTTAGGAAAATAGATGTATTAGATTTGACTTATGTTAAGAAAGGTAGAGCTAGACCTAAAAAGACTTTGTTAAAAAAATATTAGAAATGATCTTTCTTTATTAAATTTAAAGGAGAATTTGACTCTTAATAGGACACAATGAAGAAAAAAGATTCATGTAGTTGACCCCACATAGTGGGATAAATGCTTGATGTTGTTGTTGTTGCTTTACTTGAAATTGTATTTTTTAGAAAGAATAAAATATATATTTTAGATCATTTATTTTAGAAAGAATAAAATAAACATTATGTATTTCAAATCAATACAAATAACATGAGCATAAAAAAGAACATTTTAAACACAATCAAAAGGTGAAAATAAGATTAAATTCATGTTGTTCATTTTGTTAATCGAGTAAAAAATAAGTTCTTCAACATATCCTAAGGAAAAATGATATTAATTTAAACATAATCAAGTAACATAGTATATAATAATTTAAACGATAAAATTAAATTCTTTGCTTCTCTTCGTCATTACATCGCTACTAGTGGGTTTCTTTGTTCGCTCCTCTTCTTATATTTTGTTCGAGGAAGCTTTATCAAAAATGGGAACAGGTGCAATAGTCTTTTGAATACGGCTCTTATGATAGGTAGCATCATTGCTCATCCCTTCCTCGGCCTAGTGCGATAGTCCCACTTGTCGAGAGCGTAGCCATGCTCGCTCCTATCTCTCGCTCGGCCGTCTATCTCAAGCTAAAGTAAATGTAACAACAAATAAATAAATAAATAAATTCCCAAAACACTATAAGAGTTACGCATACTCCATGAGTTATCCGCCGATCCAAAATGTTTAATGCTTATTTTAACCTCCAATTTGAACAATGGAACATTTTTATTCATATTAGAAGGGTTTGTGGATTATATTAAAACTTTTACAAAGTTTGAGACCATTTTGGTTCTTCACAATAGTCGGAAGGCCCATTTTGGCCCTACATATCAACAAAACAATACCTGCAAAGTTGATTATCCTCACATAAGAACAGATCAATTTGCTAATATCAATCTTCTACAAACTTAACTCAGTACTCATAATTTCGTGAAATAGCACATAAACTTAATTCCAGTATAGCTACAAAAACTTGAAGATCTATTAGGTTTTCAAAACTAGGTACTAAGATGATTCTCTAACACATATTTAGAACCCTTTAATCTAATAAATTTCATTTAAAAGCTTTAATAACCTTCCTGCACCAATGTCTTCCAAAATGCTACTACATGTATCTCATAAGGGCCTAAAATTTTGCCTTATGTAGCTTCCCATTTTTTGTATAAATCTATAGGAACATTTTCCTTGTCAATAGAAATATTCTTAAAGCTTTCCTTTAGTAATCTCTTTAAAATAAAAAATAAAAAATAAAAAAACTCCATTCTTCAAAACAAGAATCAATTATACTCTTAATACAATTAACACAATATCAACCAAAAAGGCAGTCCACAACAAAGTTCAATGTAAATGAAATCGTGAAACTAGCCAGGAGAAGCCATATAAGTTCATTGAAACATGGGCCATGCTCTTGTATTAGTTATATGTCTTTCTCCATCTCATAGTCATCCTGGAATTAAAGTAAAACTATTTAAGGTATTCAGCGAACAAGATGATGATTTCTCCCTAAGATTAAAGGAGGGCACGCTGCAATCAAACTTAACCTAATTATCAGAATCACCAATGCTTTCATAGCTTTGTACTTCATATGATGAAACATCAGATTGAATAGGTTAACAGATGCAGTTGGGTGGTTGTATTTCATGTGATATGCAGGAGGAAAGTCAGTTAGATTCATTGTGAGCAGCAGATGCAGCAAGGTGGCTACCATAGATGTTGAATTTTTACACTCCCCTTCAAACTAGGAATATATGTTGATGATTCCTAACTTTGAAGTAAAATTATCAAATTGTGATTGATTATGAGTTTTAGTAAAGATATCAACAATCTATAGTTTTGCTGGATTATATTTAACTTGAATGATTCCTTATTTAATTTTCTCCTTTATCTAGTGTCTGTCAATTTGAAAATGCTTAGCCCTTCTATCATGGTGGATAGGATTCTTAGCACTATTCATAGTAGCTTCATTGTCATACCTATTCATTATAGCTTCAATAGTAAAACTTATAAAGCTTCAAGGGGACATTTAACCAACATACCTTCACAAATGCCATGGTCATGATTCTATGTTGAAAACATTGAAGGAAGAGATCTTAAATTCCTACCTTGCTTTTTTTAATTAAATCCACCGCTGACTCCTTTCCTCCTTGTCCAACAATAGCACCTTCCTCCTTCACAGCTGGTCCCCCTTAGCAGTTGCACCTCCACGTAGCCTTCTTGCTTCCTTGCCTGGACTGAGAGCCAATAGCTCTTTGGTTGCTTCCACCGAGAGAAAGAAGGGGAAAAAATAGAGGGAGAGAGAGAGAGAGAGAACTCACGGTTTTACAAGAAAACATAACTCATTCTATTCTCCATTCATCCATTTTTTTAAAACAATACAAGTCACTCCTATTTATACTAAAAAACCCAAAGGAGCAAAAAGTAAAATAGCCTAAAAATAAAGACTTCAAGTAAAAAAAACAAAATTAACATGTCAAATAAGAACCAACATTTAACAATCTCCACCCACGCTCTTGATTTGAAATGTGATAAACATCCAATGCTAGGATTTCTCCCTTACCATCCTTAACAAAAGTTTAAGCAATGCTAAAACTTAGGACTTGGAAGAACTTTGGTCAACACATCAGATGCATTATCTTTTGTAGATACCATCACAATCTCCACCACACCATTTGACATGGTTTCTTTGAGAAAGTGAAACTTGATGTCTGTGTTTAGTCATTTCATGAAACATGGGATTCTTAGATAAGAACATAGCACTTTGATTGTCACAAAGAATCTTCACCGATTTGGAAATAAGATGGACCAACTATGTCAACAAGCCTTTGAGCTAAATAGCCTTTGTCAATGCATAGGTAGTAGCCACGTACTCGGCTTAAGAAGTAGATAAGGCCACAACCAGTTGTAGCTTGCACTTCCAATTCACGATATTCCCATATACCTTAAATATGTTATCGGTGAGAGATCTTCTAGTGTCATTACATGCTGCAAGATCTGAATCAACATATCCAAAAAGGGCATCTTCATTCAATTCTGATTTTGTAAACTTTAAATCCAAATCTTTGGTTCCATTGAGGTACCTAAGCACCCACTTTGCTGCCTCCCAATGAGACTTCCCTGGATCAGCCAAAAACCTTGAAATGACACTAAGAGGATAGGCCAAATCTAGCTTACAGCAAACCATAACATACATAATGCTTCCCACGACATTCTGATAAGGAATCGTGCTCATGTATGCCTTTTATTCTTCCTCCTTGGGACTATAATCCTTGCTAAGCTTGAAATGAGATGCAAAATAAGTAGAAATAGATTTTGACAATTCCATGGTGTATCTTTTCACCACACTATAAAAGTAGGAGCCTTGAGATAACACTAACTTTTGACTCCCCTTCTTTCTTTCAATTTCCATACCAAGAATCTTTCTAGCAACCCCAAGATCCTTCATATCAAATTCATCCTTGAGCAATTCCTTCATGCTTTGAATCTCCTTCATGCTTGAGCTAGCCAACATGTCATCAACATAAAGAAATAAACAAATGACAATACTTACATCATTTTCCTTCAAGTAGACACAAGCATCATGTCTACTCCTGTGATACCACATCATTGGAGATTACTTCAATCCATATAGGGAACGCCTTAGCAAGCAAACCATGCTTTCCTTCCCAATTTCAGCAAACCTTTCTGGTTATTCCATATAGATAGTTCCTTCAATTCTTCATGTAACAATGCGGTTTTGACATCCAATTGCTCAAGATTCATGTTCATTTGGACAACCAAAGAAAGGAGCATGCTAATTGAGATTTGCCATACAACTAGTGAGAAGATTTCTTCATAGTCCACCCCTTTTGTTGAGTGTGCCACTTGCTACAAGCCTAGCCTTGTGCCTAGGCTTATCTTCAACACCAACCCCTTCCTTTCTTTGGAATAGCAACCTACAAGTGACAAGTTTCTTCTCTCTTGGCTTCTCCACCAAGTCCCAAATGTGATTCTTCCTTAAAAGATGTCATTTCCTCTTCTAGTAAGTTGTAATTCACTTCTTTCCAGACACCTCATTACCTCCGTGTATGAGGTAGGTACATCACATTGTATAGAATCAACTAAGAGAGCATAAGAAAACACGTCAGCAAATCCATACCTTTGAGAAGCCTTTGGTACACGATGAGGTATGTCCCTAGCCAGCCCAAACTCCTTTGCAACTCAATGGATTCCTTCTAAATTTCTTCATTTTCAACAGCAACAACACCTTCAATATTGCAATCCATCACTTCTATTTTTGCATGATGTTATTGTACTGAATTAGAACCAGCCCTTGGAGACCTTCCAACAGCTGTAGAAACTTCTGTTTCATCCATAGGAACTGGCTGAACCCTTTTTGAAACAAGATCAGTCATCTCATATTTATTAAAAGTGACATCCCTGCTTATTATGCACCTAAGGATGTCCTAGTTCCAAGCACAAAAGTCTATAGACCTACACAATTTTAGGATAGCCCATGAAAATGCATATGATAGCCCTTGGCTCCATCAATCCTTGATGTGAGCATATGTTATACATCCAAACACCCTCAACTCCTTGTAATATGCTAGCTGTCCACACTCCACATCTTATGAGAAGTTTTGAAGTCAACTGCACTAGAATGACACCTATTGATAAGGAATGCAGCCATGCTAACTTTGTTTGCCCAAAATGACTTAGGAAGCCTTGCATTATCAAACATAACAGTTAGGTGTCTTGATATGCCATGCACCTTGAACTCATTAGAGCAAAACTCCAATCCATTATCAATTCTAAGCATTTTAACCTTCTTCCTGATAGGAAACACTTGTAGATTTTAAGTATTTCCTATCAATCTTCGGAAAACAGCGAGAATTCTTCACAAAAGTCAGCACAACATCACAAAAACAGTAGATAATTTGTATTTTTTATGAAAGGGAAACATATAATAGCAAGATACAATTGATCCTCTATTCGAAAGGAGGATTGATCCCTCCCAAATCTCTAGACGCCGCTAGAGCCCAAAGAAAACCTAAATCTAAGAGATCTCAAATTTCAGCCAAATTCAAGATGCCCTGACCCTAGGAAAACAAAGTATTTAATGCATACAAATCAAAAGTAAATCCCTAAATAGTCCCTGCATTCAAATTTCCCTCTCAAATCCCTCAAAAATCCTTCCTAAAATGGTCTGCTTGGGCGATCGGGACGCCCAATCTCCGCAAGAGGCGGAGATCTCGTGACATGCCGGTCCCGTGGGAACCGGCTGGACCGGTCCAGTGGACCTGTCTAACAATACTCCCCTCCCAAAGATCCACCTTGTCCTCAAGGTGGAAATACCCATGGAGGTGACCATCCTTGAGGTGACTGACAAACCTTACTGAATTTTGAATCAAGGGCTGCACTGAAAGAGAAACATCCCCTCCCTCCATCCCGATCACATCCAATTTATGTAGTCCCACTAGAAAATCTTCCCCCTTATCTTGTAGGCCCCTAACCATGATCTTAAGTGATACCATGGCTTTGGATAGCCCTGCATCTCCCTTTATAACCACCTTTCTCCCATCCATCATTAATTCCATCGTGAGTACTCCCCAATTGTCCTTGGTTTCCCCCAAAGTTTGCAACCACTTCATCCTCAGGATGACATCAGTGCTTCCTAACTCTAGTGGGAGAAAGTCCTCCCTTACTTGAATCCCCTGGATGGTCAACAACACCCCTCTACAGATCCCCTGGTCTTTCCTACCTTCCCTGTACTCATCATCACTCCATAACAACCGGTGCCCACCAACTTCACTCCCAATTGGTCAACGACCTGAGTGGAAATGAAATTATGGGTAGCCCCACTATCAATTAACACCACCACCTCCCTACCCTCTATCTCCCCCTTTCACCTTCATGGTATGATTCATGGTGAATCCTACCACTGAGTTCAATGAAACCTCGGCCAGATCCAATTGTAGCTTCTCCTCCATCTCCTCATCACCTCCCTCCTCAGTTTCCTCGTCATCGAAGACGGTGAGAACCTGAAGAGTTCGGTCCTTGCACCGATGCCCTGGCGTATGCTTCTCCTCGCACCTAAAACACAACCCCTTTACCCTCCTCTCCTGCATCTCCTTCTCTGTCAGCCTCTTGAAATTTTCCCCACTCCCTCCTCCTGCTAGCTTCTCCCTAGTGGTCTCATTAATGTTGCATGAGGCAGACCCCTTGGGTGCTAGAAGAGTGGTCATAGTCTTGTAAGAGCCTCCTGAGCTGCTGCTCCTGGCTCCCTTCTCCATATTCTTCTGATTTTCCACCAGCTGTGCCAATTTCATGGCCTCCCCCAAGTCACGGGGCATCAACACCTTCACTGCTGCTCGGATCTCCGCCTTCAACCCTTTCATGAAATTTCCCTCCAACATTGTATATGAGAGTCGCTCCACCCTGCTAGCTAGGTGCTCAAACTGCTCCCGATAATCTGATATTGATCTCTCATGTGTCAGAGCAAAGAACTGCTCATAGAAGTCTCCTCCCCAATCGGTTTGGAAACGCTCTATTATGCAGTCTTTAAATTCCCTCCAGTTCCTGATCGGCCTCCTCTGGTCTCTCCACTGAAACCACGACAGGACTTTCCCTTCCAAGCACAGTCCCGCTGCCGTCAGCTTCTCCTACTCCGTCAGACCATTGACAGTGAAGTATCGCTCGACCTTGTAAATCCACCCATACGCATATTCTCCTTCGAATATGGGCATCTTCTCCTTTGAATATGGGCATCTTCAACTTCCTCACCTTCTGATCGCCACCATTTCCACTGATTCTCCCATAATTTCCCCTCACCCAAGTGCTACGTCCACCCAATGTTTCTCGATCTTCCCTTGCTCTGTCATAGCCCAAACTCCCTTCAAGGTCCCCCTTCTTTCTTCAAAATCAACACCCCAACGGCCGTAAAACCCCTCATGGCGTTCCCAATCAGCCCCTCTTTGCTCCGCTCCCCCATAGTCATACATTTCCCCATGCTGATCTCCTCTTTCCTACCTATGGAAAGGCTACATATAGGGTCTTCTTCTTCCCCCTTCCACGATTTCCACCTCTTCTTCCTCACAGATTTCAGAATTTGTGTTCTTCGCTTCTGGGCCCTTTGCTTCGAATGCCGCCGTTTGTGCTTGAAGCTCCATCATTCTTTTCATCATATCCTTGAGATCGGCCACCTGCCCCTCTATGGAAGAAATTCTTTCCTCCACAGTTTCTTTGATGTGATTTATCTCTCTTTCGAGTCTCTCCTCCAAAGTATCAACTTTCTTGGCCACCATTACAATCTGGAGTTTGTAGATTCACAAAATCTGGATTTTGGAGTAAAAAAACAGCAACTTCCTCTTTTTCCGGGCAAAAAATTGCTGCTAGAATTTGTTGAAACAGCCCTCCACCAGTCCCAAGACTTGCTATGATACCAATTTGATAGGAAACACTTGTAGATCTCAAGTATTTCCTATCAATCTTTGAAAAAAAGCGAGAATTCTTCACGGAAGTCAGCACAACATCACAAAAACAGTAGTTTTTTTTTTTTTTTTGATGAAAGGGAAACATATAATAGCAAGATACAATTGATCCTCTATTCGAAAGGAGGATCGATCTCTCCCAAATCTCTAGAAGCCGCTAGAGCCCAAAGAAAACCTAAATCTAAGAGATCTCAAATTTCAGCCAAATTCAAGATGCCCTAACCCTAGGAAAACAAAGTGTTTAATGCATACAAATCAAAAGAAAATCCCTGAACAGTCCCTACATTCAATTTTTTCTCTCAAATCCCTCAAAAATCCTTCCTAAAATGGTTCGCTTGGGCGGTTGGGACGCCCGATCTCGGCAGGAGGCGGAGATCTCGCGACATGCCGGTCCCGTGCGGACCGGTCCAGTGGACCGGTCTAACACTTCCCTACTTGATTATCCACAAGAACCTTACATTCCTTGAACTTATCCAAGGCCTCATTCTTGCCTTTTTAAAAAAACCAAATTTTTCTAGAAAAATCATTAATTAGAGAAAGAAAGTATCTTGCATCTCCATGAGACTCATGCTTGGTTGGCCCCCACAAATTAGCATGTACATAATCTAAAGCTTCATTAGAATTATGTCTTGCATTTTAAATTTTAAGTCTCCTTGCTTTGTAAAATACACAATGCTCACAAAAGTCAATCTCCTTGGGCTTCAAGCTCCCAAATGCACCTTGTTGTGCAACTCCTCCATTCCTTCTTGGCTAACATGTCCCAACCTTTGGTGCCATAACATAGTCTCATCCACTTGAGAACTCACTAAGCTAGCTTCCCACCAATCAATGTTTTACCTTGCAATGTATATACACCATTCATCCTCCCACCTTAGAATATAAGTTAAACCCAGCCCACCTTGAGACTTCCTCCATCACACTTAAATGAGTAGCCAATTTTGTCAAATTGTCCCAAAGAAATCAGATTTCTTTTAAGTTCAAGTACACATCTCACTTGCTTGAGAATCCTCTCCAATCTGTCATGGAGCTTCAACTGAATCTTGCCTTGCCCATGAATCTTGCATGATTTATTTTTTCCTAATAACACCAAACCTCCTTCCTTCTCTTCCAACTCTTTAAACACCCACAGTTTGGACACATGTGGTAAGAGCACCCGGAATCAAGTATCCACTCCTTGTTAAGCTCGATATTTGAGGTTAAAAGCGCATATGAACTTACATACCCTTCCTTCACACATGAGGCCTCTCCGCTACTCTTTTCTTTGTCTTGGTGTTTGTTCTTCTATTTTGAGCATTACCTTTTGAAGTGGCTTTCCTTGTGGCAAAAGAAGCACTTCACCTTGCCTTCACACTTGGATCTACCATAGTTCTTAGCATTGGACTCCCACTTCTTGGGTCTACGTCTCACGGCAAGGGCATAAACCACCCCTTCATGCTTCACCTCAACCCCTTTTTGAATCTCCTTGGAGTTGAGTGCAACCATAACTTCAATCATAGCAAGTCTCCTTCCCATACAATAAGGTGTCCAGTAAATGCTCAAACCTAGAAGGTAATAAGCTTAGTAGAATGATTGCTTGACATTCATCTTCAATCTTCACTCCTATGTTTTTCAAATCCAAGATAATCTAGTTAAATTCATCTAAAGTTTATTCACAGGCTTGGAATCATCCATTAGCAAGGTGTACAACTTCTTCTTGAGATAAAGCCTATTGGCTATAGAGATTTTGAGATAGAGAGATCTCAATTTTGCCCAAATCTCTACAGTCTTTCCTTCACTAGTAACCTCCCTTAGAACTTCATCTCCTAGGCTCAAAAGGATTGTAATATATGCCTTAATAAGCACATTCTTGCGCAATCTTTATTTTATCCCCAAGATCCCTTCCTCTGATCAGGTTGTATCAAGACCTTAATGGACTAAAAAGAGCCCTCATCTTCAACCTCCACAGGCTAAAATCATTAAGACCTTTGAATTTCTCAATTCGAAGCTTAGCCATGAACATCTTTCCTTTAAGAATGTTGTGGAAACTCTTCAGTCCAGTTGTTGTCCACATAAAACATCCCATAAAAGTTTTCCACTGTCGGTCACCATCTTCTCCTCCACCTGCTATCCACAAAAAACAGCCTGGAAAAGCTTCCACCACCAGTCACCTTCTTCTCCACCTGTTGTCCACAAAGAACAAACAAGAAAAGCTTCCACTGCCAGTCAGCTTCCTGTCCTCCACCTGTTGTCTACAAAGAACAACATGGAAAAGCTTTCACCACCGATCACCTTCTTCTCCTCCACCTCTTAGCTAGAATTTTCTTTTCTCGATTTAAAAAAACACCTTCCTCCTTCCCCTTGATCTTTCTTGACCAAGCTCTAATATCAATTGTTGAAAACCTTGAAGGAAGAGATCTTAAATTCCTACCTTGCTATTTTGAATTGAATCCACCACTGATTCCTTTCCTTCTTGTCCAGCAACAGCACCTTCCTCCTTCACCTCCGATCCCACTTGGCAGTTGCACCTCCACCACAACCTTCTTGCTTCTCTTACAGGAGTGAGAGCCAACAACTCTCTGGCTACTACAACCGAGAGAGAGAGAGAGAGAGAGAGAGAGGATAACACATGGTTTCAGAAGAAAATAGAACTGATTCTATTCTACAAATCACTCATATTTATACTAAAAAATCTAAAGTTGCAAAAAGTATAGTAGCCTAAAAACAAAGACTTAAAATAAAAAACAGAATTAACATGTCAAATAAGAATCAACATCTAATATTCTGAATTCTATTTCAATACTAGTCTGAGCAACAACATACTATTTATTTCCTCCACATAACTAGATTTTTTCATATAAATCAGTAATAACTCAATGTGATTTACAAACTATTATAGATCTCGCTCAATCAACATCAATGAAGTTATCTATACCTATGTTGGTCCACTTTTAAAGAAAATCCATTTCCATGTGCCTTTTGGAGAAACCTTAATATCATATATGCAGAAACAATGTGCCCTTTATGTGGTTATTCATAAATTACCTAACAACACTTACAGGAAAGTAAATATCAATTCTAATATGAGATAGGTGGCTAATTTTTCCTACTAACCATTAGTGCATTTCTTTGTCAACCGAGATACATAATATTCCTTAGTCCCAACTGCGCTTCACGGATACATTGATGTATTTGATGGTTTATACCCAAGCGTATAAATTTTCATTAGTAAATTCAAGATATATTTCTATTGCGATATGGATATTCCTTTGCTTGATCTAATCATTTCTATGCCTAAGAAATATTTTAATAAGCCAAGGTCCTTTTCAAATTCTTTAGCTAGGGCCTCTTAAACCTATTTATTTTTTCTTCATAATTTCCAATCAAATAATATCATCAACATCTACAATCAAGACAAAATTTTAACTTCATATGATTTCTTGAAAAATGAAGTGTAACCAAACTGTCCATGAGAGAAGTCATGCCTTATAATCACCATTGTGAATCTGTCAAACCAAGCCCTTAATAAATATTTTAAGCCACATAGAGACTTCTTGAGTTCATAGACTTAGTTCGAATTGCTTTTACTATCAAATATAGTAGGAATTGCCATATAGACTTCATCTTCTAAATTTCCATTCATAGTGGTTATTTTTTCATCGAATTGATGAAATGGTTAATCCAAATTAGCAACAAAAGGAAAAAAATTAACTTGAGAATGCTCATCTTAGCAATCAGGAAAAATGTTTCTTGGTAATCAATACTGCAGGCTTGGGTGAAACTTTTTTCCACCAATCTTATTTTATATCCGTCAAC
>NW_021319945.1:1115229-1165439 GCF_001605985.2 Dendrobium catenatum | reverse complement strand
TATATTCACAATGATGTATAATTTTTAAATTACTAGGAGAATAATACATGTAACCTGTTGATAAGAAGAGTGACCAATAAAAAAGAATTGTATAGCTTTCATATATAATTTCCTTCTTTGGCGAGAAGGAATGTGCATAAATATAGAGCAATAGAACACTTCTATGGTATGGTAATCGTGAAGATAAGTTTATATATATGATAGTCATTGGAAAGAACATGACGGAGGTTTGAATTTTAGAATTCTTGATGGCATGCACTTAAGGGTGTAAGCGAGCCGAGCCGGCTCGAGCTCGACTCGATGAGCTCGTGAGTTGAGCTTATCAAGCTGCGAGCTCGAGCTGAAACTCAAGCTCACTTATTAAACGAGATCGGGTTTGAGCATGATGAGGCTCGGCTTGTAATTATTTAATTAATTGAATCTTTTTTCTTAAGCAAATCAACAAATAAAAATTTTACTCCAATAAAATCTACAAACAGACTTCTATTCCCAAAAATAGCTAAGATTTCAAAAGATCTTTATCTTTCTAAGAAAAAGCTGCTAAAGATCTTTATCTTTCTAAGAAAAAGCTGCTTTGCATTAATGAGCATGTAGCCATTTTCAAAAAATAAAAATAAAAAATTACAACTAATAGTCTAATTCTCAAAAAAAAATAAGGCTACTCCTGCCCTATTCACCCCTTCTCATGCAACAGCCAAATCCCAAGCTCATTCTTCTTCTTCTCGGTGAAATATCCAGCGAGGACACCTTCTCGACGACAAGCATTTTACCTCTCCGACGTAATCACGTCAAGCTGCTTTTGCATGATCTCATGAACTACTTAGGAGCCCGTTTATATTGCCACGAGCCAAGCTCCGCTCAAGTTCGAGCTCGAGTTCAAACTCACGATTTAATGATAATAACACCCAAAAAAAAAAACAATGATATTTTACATATTATTAATGATCATGATTGATTGAGCCACCTCCATATATCATGATTGATTGAGCCACCTCCATAAAATATTTATTTTCTTTATGCTCTCTTATTTTGTTGAGGAATACGGATGCAATGGAGAACAATTCATTATTGGAGGAATTCCCCAAAAATTAAATGAAAATATTCTTTCCCATCATCAATTTTGAGGAATTGAGCTTGGGTTTTGAATTGGATCTTTATAACTGAGTGAAATTTTAAAGAAAAATGAACTAGTTTAAAATTTATCTTTTATTAAAATAATTCAAGTGGTTCTAACATAGCTATCAACAAAAAGCATACAAATCACCTAGCAGTTGAAAAATTATTTACCAAGATGAGCATTCAATGTCACCATGGAATATTATGAGGACTAGAATAATAGAAGTGTATATGTCCATTAAGTCATTTTCAACTTTCCTCCAAGAAATTAAGATTAAGAAATAAAAAAAAATGTAAATTGATTTAATACAATACTATTATGATACTCATTAATTTTATATTTTTATCAAACTTTTTTTTATTTTTTTTAATTCTAGCAACATGCATGCACGTACATATAAACAAATCATAAGCAAAGCAAGAAAGTGATCAAAGGAATAAGCACGCATACTGGAGTTGGGACCAGAAGTTAAGAAAAAGCATCAACATACGAGTAGAAATTGGACAAGTGTACAAAGAAAAGTAAATGACTAAATGGACCTGGTGAGCTTGTAAAGTTGATGTGATAGCATTCATATAGGTTGCAATCGGAAGTTTAGCTCTATCTTCTGCAACCTGCATGTATAATCATTCAGCTAATTTTACATATTGTTTGGAATTTATATGCATGGAAAAGTAATGGCAAGGGCATAGAATTTCAGGGATAGTTTGTCATAAGAGATATGATGATTTGAGTGATTTGAATAATGTCTTATGCTTTTCTAAGAGCAGTAATATGGATGCCTAAATCATCATCAAAATGAAAATTACCTTTACCTTGTAAATTGATGCATGAACTTAACTTAGACTTTTAGAGAAAAACTTTCTTTGCTCTGTCGATAGAATTTTCTTTATGTTTAAAATAGACAATCCTTTATAGATTGCTTATTATTTATGTTCTTCGAAAATTAAGATTCAAGTAGGTTTGGAAGTAATGAAGGTAAGGATGCTAATAAAGTAGAATAGATATTCTCCCAAAACTTATATGCATAGAGAGAGCTGATGTTCTCCCTCTGCATATGAGTTTTGGGGAAGAAAAATTGATCTTTGAAAGTTATATTCACAATGATGTATAATTTTGAAAGTACTAGGAGAATAATACATGTAACCTGTTGATAAGAAGAGTGACCAATAAAAAAGAATTGTATAGCTTTCATATATAATTTGCTTCTTTGACGAGAAGGAATGTGCATATAGAGCAAAAGAACACTTCTATGGTATGGTAATCGTGAAGATAAGTTTATCTATACGATAGTCATTGGAAAGAACAAGACGGAGGTTTGAATTTTAGAATTCTTGATGGCATGAAATTAAGGGTGTAAGCGAGCCGAGCCGGCTCGAGCTCGACTCGACGAGCTCGCGAGTTGAGCTTATCAAGCTACGAGCTCGAGCTGAAACTCAAGCTCACTTATTAAACGAGATCGGGTTTGATCTTGATGAGGCTCGGCTTGTAATTATTTAATTAATTGAATCTTTTTTCTTAAACAAATCAACAAATAAAAATTTTACTCCAATAAAATCTACAAACAAACTTCTATTCCCAAAAATAGCTAAGATTTCAAAATATCTTTATCTTTCTAAGAAAAAGCTACTAAAGATATTTATCTTTCTAAGAAAAAGCTGCTTTGCATTAATGAGCATGTAGCCATTTTCAAAAAATAAAAATAAAAAAATTACAACTAAGTCTAATTATCAAAAATAAAATTAAAAAATGGCTACTCCTGCCCTATTCACCCCTTCTCATGCAACAGCCAAATCGCAAGCTCATTCTTCTTCTTCTCGGTGAAATATCCAACGAGGACACCTTCTCGGTGGCAAGCATTTTACCTCTCCGACGGAATCACGTCAGGCTGCTTTTGCATGATCTCACGAACTACTTAGGAGCCCGTTTATATTGCCACGAGCCACCCAAAAGAAAAACAATAATATTTTACATATAATTAATGATCATGATTGATTGAGCCACCTCCATATTAATGATCATGATTGATTGAGCCACCTCCATAAAATATTTATTTTCTTTATGCTCTCTTATTTTGTTGAGGAATAAGGATGCAATGGAGAACAATTCATCATTGGAGGAGTTCCCCAAAAATTAAATGAAAATATCCTTTCCCATCATCAATTTTGAGGAATTGAACTTGGGTTTTGAATTGGATCTTTATAACTGAGTGAAATTTTAAAGAAAAATGAACTAGTTTAAAATTTTTCTTTTATTAAAATAATTCAAGTGGTTCTAACATAGCTATCAACAAAAAGCATACAAATCACCTAGCAGTTGAAATATTATTTACCAAGATGAGCACTCAATGTCACCATGGAATATTATGAGGACTAGAATAATAGAAGTGTATATGTCCATTAAGTCATTTTCAACGATCCTCCAAGAAATTAAGATTAAGAAATAAAAAAAATGTAAATTGATTTAATACAATACTATTAAGATACTCATTAATTTTATATTGTTATCATACTTTTTTTTATTTTTTTGAATTCTAGCAACGTGCATGCACGTACATATAAACAAATCATAAGCAAAGCAAGAAAGTGATCAAAGGAATACGCACGCATACTGGAGTTGGGACCAGAAGTTAAGAAAAAGCATCAACATATGAGTAGAAATTGGACAAGTGTTAAACGACTAAATGGACCTGGTGAGCTTGTAAAGTTGATGTGATAGCCTTCATATAGGTTGCAATCGGAAGTTTAGCTCTATCTTCTGCAACCTGCATGTATAATCATTCAGCTATAGCCAATGCATAAATTTGAAACGCATTCAAATACAGCATGGAAAGAATCAATAAACCAATACCAAGGCCTCAAATATTCAAAAAAACAAAAGAGAAATAGGAAATCAACCTTTCTAAATTTTGAGTCTTTCATTCTTAATGAATGAAGCTCCATCTTCTTTTTAATTTCATCCTTGCACATTGAAGGCCTCAAAAAGCAAGTATCTTGCTTCCAATGTGCACCATAAACTGCTTTGCTACAGTTTTGTAAATTTTTTTCACTTAATTCTCCAGAATCAGGGGGGTAGCATATAAATAGATCTTGCATAATAGCTTTTGCCTCTTCAGAAAAGCGCAGAGAGGTAACCAGCTCTCCTTCCTTGTTATTAATCTGGTTCTTCTTTTTGCTTTTGTACACTGAAAGATGGCGTTTGGCACCATTCCTGTAAATATTAAGGTTCAAAGGGGTATGTTTGATTGTGGTAAACTGAAGATGCTGAACTGCAATGAGCAATACCAGATGAAAAATCACATGCAACTTTATTAAGAGCTTCTGAACGTGAAGAAAGAGTAGCATGTAATAATCAGTTTAATTTGAAAGCACTCAAATAGAGCAAAATCAAGAAATATTTAATCCTGCATATGTTGGCCAGTTAATTGGCAAGAGTCACATCCCTCCAAAGGAACAAAATAATCACTAGGCCAACACCTGTGGGATTGGAATGATATGGTAGGATTGGAATGAAATTTATCATATATATATATATATATATATATATATATATAAACACTACAGTTGTTGGGTCCCACAATAGTCTCTAGGCTAACACCTGTGGGATTGGAATGAAATTTCTCTCTCTCACGCGTGCGCGCAGATATATATATATATATATAATTCTATTTTTGTAAAGACTCCTGCTCTTAGGAAGATAATAAGCATTCCCTTGTAAATTTGTTTTCAATCCTTCACCCTTCTATATCCCTTAAACTCAAGATCAATTAGATATTAAGAATAAAAGACATTTATGAAAGAAGCTATCTTAGCTTTTGATGATGGTTTGAGTTCATTAAGCATGTTAACTTTAGGCGACCAAACTTCTTCAAGAGCCTACACAAAAGCCCGTCTTTTTGAAATATAAAGTACAATTAAAGAAATTGTGAAGGCATAGCTGAATAACTTAAAATTCAACTTCCATACACTAAATGAACAAGCACTATCGATCGGTCGATCCTATGCTTCTGAAACATAAATGCCACATCCAATGCACCCATGTGTATTTAATTTAAAGAAGAAAAATGGCATAAGCAAGTCAGACACAAGCAGAATGCACTCAATCACCCTTGCCCATCACCATGTTAGCAGCTAATCCACTCAAGAAGTCGAATGACTAGACTGCACATAACTTCACCTTACCTTGATCTACGGTTTCTTATGACAACTCGTGCAAGGCACGAAACTCAGCTAGTCCCCTTCCCCCCATCAATTTTAATAAGATCTGTCATTTTGATGATTTTGTGACTTTCAACGTCACCGACTAGCCCCTACCTCCACTACCTTCAAGAAGTAGTCTGCCATCTCTCTCATATTACCTCGATCTCCTATTCTCCCACTCTTCACCTCATTCTCATGCTAATCTTCACAGCTGCAGCAAAGAATCATCCCTCATTCTCAATCACTTACCCATTTCATATTCTGCAGTGATACAGACATATCTACCCTTAACAAAACCTATGTTATAATGCCAGTTTTTGGCCCAAATTGCCTCAACAACTCCAATACAGCAAGTCAGTGACATCAGTATGCCATTTTCCGCAGCATGAATCTTTACAGTTATATATTAACCGATGATGTATTTTTTTCACATTAATGGCTAAAGGTGTGTTCCATTAGGATATTATAGACCTTTTAGGATCAACCTCATTAATTTCAATGAACTTGCACCTAAAATATTAAAAAAATGCCTTCATAAAAAGCTTCAATTTTGGAGTACCAATTTCCATTTTGTTGGCTCAAGAAAAATGGTGCATCGGCACAAATCATGTTTTACAGACATAGGATTACATTTCTCTTAAGTCAGATTGTAATTAACCAGATTTCCCCTGAGTGTAGTGTCAAGGTTTAATTAGATTTGGGTCCAACCTTCCCATGAGCACAAGCACTCATAATTAATTACCTCTTTTAACGCGTAATAGAGAACTCTCAATTAAGAATGAATAAATTTTAGCTATTTTAATCTCAATTGTGGGAAAAATGGAGGTAAACCCTATCAAGATCTCGTGATTTTGTCGTCCAGAGTATATCTTAGGTTTCAGCCTACTAACATTAACAATCATTGATCGTAGTATCTGTGATGGGTTGCCTCTCAGGAATTCCAAGACTAAGGTGATTAGATGTGGGTTTTAGTTTTATTGGATTTTTGGAGTTACATATATTAGAATACCCAGTAGTTTGTTTAGTTTGGGGTTTCTGACTTCGTTTAGAAGTTACCCAGAAGTTTGAATTGAACTGGGTCTTATGGCTTCTACTAGAAGTAACTCAGGTGTTTAAATTTGGGCCGGGACTTACAGCTTTCATTGAAAGTAGCCCAAAAAGTGAATCTTATGGCTTCTATTAGAAGTAGCCAATCAGTGAGTCTTACAACCTAGTCTTACATGCTAATATGCCTGTTAATTTGAATTTGATTGTTTAGGTTTTAGGATTATTGCAATTTATTTAGCAATTTTCTTAAAATGTAAGTCTTATAATTTCACTTAGAAGTTGTCTGGTACCATTGATTTAATTATTTAGGTAGGTCTTACAGCTTCCCTTTGGAAGTTGCATAAAAATGGGTCTTACAACCTAATCTTTTAGATTAAGATGCCCGTTAGCTTTTTTGTTTGAGGGTTTGATATTTTATTTAGAAATTTTCCAAATAGTATGTCTCATAACTCCTATTAGAAGTTGTTTAATTATTTGGATAAGATGAGTCTTACTGCTTCCAATGGAAGTAGCTCACTTGTGGGTCTTACCAACCTAGCCCTATAGGCTAAGATGCCCAGAAATTTAATTGCTTATTTGTTTGAGTGGACAACAGTTATTTGTTAGCTTAACACTAGACTGGAGTTTTTCAGTTGTTTACTAGCTCGACACTTACTAGCCAGCAGTTGTTGTATGACACTAATGTTTTTGCTTTAGTACTTTGCTCTTTTTTCAGTGTCATAGATTGTGATATTAGTTACTTTACCAGTAGCATGTTCTACTTTCAATAGCCTGTTATATTTTCTGTCAGAAGCTTAGTGCAACACTTATTCTCTTTCCTGATTTAACATTTTTATTTCAATGCTAATGAATTTTATTTGCTTGTTGCAGGAACTCGTGTTAATTTACAGTTTAGAGGGTTTACAGTGTTTGTGAAGAACAAAGTTTGTGAGTGTTGTGTTTGAGCTGGAAAGTTCGGAGGGTTTGCATAGCAGTATGATTGAGAGTTTCAGTGTTGAGTTGATAGTTGTTTGTATAGGGATTGGAGATCAATGTGTTTGAGAGTTTCAATGTTGAATTGTACATGCTGACTAGTAAAAATTGCTCTTTCTTTTTTTAAATATTTTTTATTATTTAAATAGAAAACTCTCACCTAGTAAAGTGTCCCTCTCCACATTAATTGATAAATAAATCAATTTAATCAACTAAAATTTTTATTTTAATCAACCAATTAAATTTAAATTCCAATACTCTCTTTTCAATTGTTCATGAATTTTAATTGCTCTTGACTTTCTAAATTTGCTAATGGATTTTAAATTAACCAATTAATTAAAATTAACTAGTTAATTCACATTAATAAATTTTGATTAATTAAACAACTAAAACTAAGTTGTTAATTAAAATTGATTTTAATTAATTTAATTAACCAATTAATTTTAACTAACTGATTACTTCTTCTTAATCAATTGATTATAATTAATTTTTTTTTAATTAATCAATCAAAATTAATTAACTAATTTCAATTAATCGGTTAATTTTAATCAATCAATAAATTTTAATTAATTAATTTCAATTAATTTTAATTATTTATTTATTTTAATTAATTAATCTCCATTAATTAGTTTTAATTAAAATTTAATCGATTGATTAATTAAAATCTAAATTGCTCTCCAATTGCTTCAATTAGGGAATTTCCCTTAGTGTCCTGAAGGATTTAGACAACCTCTCATCGTACCCTCCCAAGAAGGGGAGGTTCAGATGGCATTTTCCTTTGAAATCATCCCCGCTAGATCTAAGATCGATGGTGGGAGGTCTTCGCTTTAAAATCCTCTTGGTTGGATCTATGATTGACGACGTGAGGTCTTCATTTAAAATCAACTCGACCATACCCTATAATGCACAGACACGGACACGGCGACACGGATACGGCTTAGACACGATATTATAGTTTTTTATATTTAAAAAATAATGTATAAAAATTAAATAAGTACAATTTTAAAAATAATTTGAAAATAATAAGTCATTTAACTTGAATTTGTGCTTAAAATGATTAGAATTAGGATGTTGAGAGTCAGGCGTCGATGCCGTTTATCAGTCACCGAGAGAAGAGATGAAAATACCTTCACTGCCAAAAAGAAATGAAAATGAGAATATTCGATGATTGGGTATTAAGTGCGGACGTTGATTTGGTGTTGTGGATAGAAAATAAGAAATTTAGTTTAAATCAAGCCAAATACAAGAAATTATATTTAAAAAATTTCATAAAATATTTAAGATACGTGTGTTGGACACGCGTATCCAATTTGTATTTAATATTTTTTAATCAGACACGTTTTCGACGTGTCCGACACATGTCGGAAGAGTGTCGGGCGAGTGTTGTGTCAGAAACGGTGTCGGACACTGAACGCCTCTTTGAGGAGAAGTGTCGGTGCATCATAGGTCAGACCTAAGGTCGACGGCGCAAGGTCTTCAATTTAAAAAAGATCCCGACCAGACCTAAGGTCAACGACGCGAAATCATCGATTGGGTGACTGCTCATTTAAATTTTGCAATTTTTTTTAACAATTATGATTTTAATGACTTAAACCAATACAATCGACTAGAATTAGTTGTATGTAGCCCTAGCAATTTGAATTTCATAACTTTGCAGGTAAAGTGCTAAATGCGATACTTCACACGGTAGAGACAAAAACTGAATTGATTGTTTATAAGGCTTGATTGTACAACCATTTTGGATGCAGGATTTATGCAAGATTTGAGCAGGATGATGATAAATCTTGCCAAACAAGATTTAGGGCACTATTAAATCTCACAGTGAGTTAAATCTTCAGTTTCCCTGTCTTTGATGTAAATCCTAGATTTACTAAATTCGGGAATTTCGACGAATTCATAGGGTTTGCCGAAAAAGCGAGAAAAGGGAAGAAAGATGGCTACCTTCGCAATGAGCAGACTCCCGTCGTCGTCGTTGCTTCTGATCCAACAGAAGAATGATGAGGTGGTGCGACTTCAGATCTCTCACGCGAAGCAGACGAAGTCGGATTGGGGCTTCAGGCGTCGGGTTCGTGTGGGTCAGAAAGAGGTCGACGAAGGCGGCTTGGAGGTCAGGTCTCGCTAGAAGTTTGACGATGAAGATGGGCTTCGGCCCTTCATGTGCGAAGCAGAGAGGCGAGGCTGAGTGGTTTCTTCATCCTACTTGTCTGTATTCGAATGAATGGAAAGAGTGGGCTTAGAGGAAATTTTATGTCGAATGAGGAAGTTACAGGCGGAGCAAAGAGTTGCATCATTTAGGAAGATCGCATGAGGTGGGGCTGGCTTGGAGGCAGGAGCGTTGCTTCGCTTGGTTCGAATTTTCGTTTTCTTTTTTTTGTCAACACATTCAAAACAGGCTGAAGTTGACTGTAGGGCCAAATTAATTCAAACTTAGGTATGTTGAGTGACTAAAATGACACTAAGGAAAGTATGGGACTAGAAGGGACACATCAAAAAATTCATCTTCCATCTTTTACCCAAAGATATTGCATGCCAGGAGGTTACAGAGCTACTTTGAGGGTCCACATGAAATAAATAAAATGTTCACATGCATGTACGCACTTAGCAGCATACAAATAAAATGCTGATCCTGAACAAAACATAGCGCCACACTCTACATTACAGTATAAATGCATGTCTTTAAAGAATGTTTAAAGATTAAGAAACAAAATAAAATACAGGCTAGAGTGCTATATACACACCCAGAGCTTCTCGATATCATCCCCATTTTTCTGCACATTTCGTGAATTGCTGCTCGTTCTTGTTTTGATAAATCAGGTTCAAATGCGTATACTGAAGATTTAAAAAAAAAAAAGACAACAATGTAATTATAATGTCAAAATACAAATAAGCAACCTTTTAAATTACTCAGCCTGTACATGAATAATCAAATTTAATATCATTAAACGAAGTTCTAAACACAGAAATTGAAATTAGTATGAATAACTAATGCTAAGAAGAGGTTGCTGATAGGGTTTTATACTTTCTAAGAAAAGTTAGAATACTAGGCTTAAGGCAGGTGACAACTCACAAAAGGATTTTACAAGCTTGCAAAATAATGATTTCAGTCAATAAACAATAAAATTAAATAATACAGAAGTGGTGAAAAGATAGACATCTCGCTATACAAGGATTAAGTAAATAAGAAGACCAAAAGAAAAGATGAACTCATCGTCATAAGAACAAATATGCTAAAACTTCTTTTTTTCAGAATAAACCTATCTTAAATAAAACCCGGTTTTTCCTAAGCAAAATTTGATCTCAAGATTCCAAACCTCCCAATCCCCACCACTGAGATGTTCACATAATGCGCAACCAATGTTGTGGTTGTCCTGTCACATTGTTAACATCATCAATGACACAAATCACCATTGTTAGTGGGTTGGTAGCACAAGCTGACTAATGAGGACATACAACCGTGAAAGTTTACCAGAGGAGCTGAAGATCGACGGCCATGATTGTACCACTTTATTTTGAGTTATTATTTGTATTTTGATTTATTTGTGCATTTTTCATTTTTACAAGTGAGGGAGAAGGCATATGTGACCCCATAGGGCATTTTTGTCATTTGTCTTATTATTATATTTTGGTTATTTATAGCCCCCTTCCTCTTCTTTTGAGGGAATGGATGATTATTAAGAAAAAAAATTCAACACTTCGTTCTTGATAGTTTTGAGAGTTCTTATGAGAGGTGAAGTCCCTAGGTGAAGACAACGTATTACCCACCAGCCGCAGGAAGCGTCCGGGCTCGTGGTTTGAAGTCCCTATGTGAGGGCAAAGTATTACCCATCAGCCACAAGAAGCGTTCAGGCTCGTGGTTTATCTTCTCCACCGACTCCCTCCCTTTCTCCAAGCCGTCGACCCCCATCTCAATCATCATCCCTCCTTTTTCCTAGCAGCCGGCCAAAAGAGAAAAATCATTTAACCCCTTAGCATTGCTAAATTCAACACTTCATTCTTGATAGCTTTGAGAGTTCTTATGAGAGGTGAAGTCCCTAGGTGAAGACAAAATATTACCCACCAGCCACAGGAAGCGTCCGGGCTCGTGGTTTGAGTCCCTAGGTGAAAGCAAAGTATTACCCATCAGCCGCAAGAAGCGTTCAGGCTCGTGGTTTATCTTCTCCACCAACTCCCTCCCTTTCTCCAAGTCGTCGGCCCCCATCTCCACCATCATCCCTCCTTTTTCCTGGCAGCCAGCCACCCTCTCTCGTCCTCCTAATTGTCGACCCAACACCCACCTCCCCTCCTCCTAGCCATCGGCCCAAGGCCTTCCCCTTCCTCTTAATCGCTAGCCTCCACCTCTCCTCCTTCCTAGCCACTGGCCCTAACCCTAATCCCCTCCTTCGCCTACAAATCTTCCAGTCTTACTACTTTCCTAAAATAGATCATGACGAATTTGGAAGGATATTAATTCAATCTTAAATCAATTTCGAATTTGAAATTCTTTCCTAAAATAAGAAAAGTTATATTAGAGAAGTGCCTCCAATCAAGGCCAATTAAATTCAAATTTAATTTAAAGAGTCAATTGCATTAAAGCCTCTTTCTCCATTTAGATTGGCTTTGATTGGCAATCTATCTCAATGCCTTAATTCCCTCCCACATCCATCCCCACTCCCATAACCTCTTTTCCTTTTTGCTCCCTCCAATTAATTATCCCCCCAATCAATCCCCCCCAAATTAATTTCAGATATTCTATTTGCTGGAATTAATTTCAGTTTTCTAATTTTTAATCATGGCTTGCTCCTGGTTCTACATCACTGACCCTTCTAAAAGAGTTTAGAAACTTTGCTTCTGCCACATCATGCCCCTCTCGCTCTCACAGCATCACCCTTTATTTACTTGCTATGTCAACATCAGTGAAGCCACCCACAAAAGTTATACAGGCCTTGTCACTGGCCAAGATCTGCAGATTCAATATCCATTTTATGGAGAACAGAAGTGATATTTTATGTATAATTTTATCTTCAACAAATCATGCAAAAATGGTCAAAAAATTGAGACTATGCTTCTAAATTCAAATCGGATAGCAACATAACAGCATTAGCAAAGAAGAAATGGTTCTTCAACAAGATAATTTCCTACCTCTTGTCTGATGTATTTAGTCTTGATTGATTCATAAGTCTTCAGCTCTGTTTGGCATAGTTTTATGCTGCCTTCTGCTTCCTTGCACAACAGTAGTTTTAAAGTATTTGGTGAAATAGATGCCAGGAAAAGTCAGTTGTATGACAGTTGAAAGGTAGCTTTTTTTAAAAGATACTTTTGGTAGCTTCCCACAAAACTTCTTTTATAGATTTAAGCTTTTCACATATTAATTAAGAAATTAATAACTTAATTATAGATTAAGATTAGGAAAATATATTACAAATAAATCCATTTTGGTCATTCTATCAACTCAAGCCGGTGTCATAGTAGTTTTTTACCAAACAGCCACAACTCTTACGATGCTTTGCAAAGCCCTTTTACCAAAAAGCTAACTGCTTTACTCTATAGCATAACAAGAAATGACACTATATAACACAGAAAAGCAAAACAAGTCAATGCCAAGTATAGCCTCAGTCACCTGTACATGCTTCTCTTCTTATAACCAACCCTAGCAACTTCATTATTCATGGTCTCCGGTTGATGATGATGTCTATTTAAAGCCCTAACCCAAACCGAGAAAGATAGGATAATATCTTAAGTTTAACCTTGGAATAATTAATCATATATTTTTTTGAAATATAGCACTCCCACTCTTTACATATGTTCAGTGTATCTTTTGCTACCTAGCCAACCTTGCAAAAGTATAGCACAAGTAGATCACAACAAGACCTCTATGACTCAATGTGTAAATAATCATGTGAACGCCTAAGATTGACATCCTTGAATCAAGCAAAAATCGAGGGAAAGAATCGTTTGAAAAGAGGAGGATAAAAAATTGGAGAACTTGCTTTATTATTTGGACCCTCTCAAGTGTAGAAAAGAAACATGGGGATCAAAAAATCAACTTTTCTTGATCCAAAAAGCCCTCTCGCTCCTTGGGCTTATCCATTGTGCAAAGCATAGAATAAATCTCAAATTTTAGCCACATATCCAATATTTTTTTAAAACTAAATGTACTAAATCATATACAGGACATGACTTGACCCTTGATTTAGTGGCTTATAACTGCACAGGACGTGCAAGATACAAAATAACCTATTATGTATGTGTCAATTGATAATTGGAGAGTACACAATTGCCTGAGCCAGAGATCCCACTACGCCCAGCATCATCATCCTCACTTCTCATATGATCGACTTAAGACACGACACTATCAGAGGCATCCAGAGTTCTTCAGTACAAGAGAAGCAGAAAGGCTTAATGGTTATGATATTGACTCAAACACATTGAGCACTTTCTGATAGTTGTTTTACACAAATGGCCGTCATCAAGTTGGGAAACGATCAAATCACTCTAGTTATGCTTGAGTCGAGATGATCAACTAGATCCCAAGTGTTTGGATCTACATCAAAAATTGATATGGCTAAACTGAGTAGATATTATTGGGTGACTTTGATGATTATATATGCTTGTAGGGCTATCATTCAATCTCAAAAAAATAACAAAATAAAATAAAAATAAAAATAAAAAAAACAAGCGGACAAATCAACGGCCTGCATCAATTCACCCTGTTTAGTCCATATTTAAAGAGTCATGAAGTTTAAAAATATTTTTTTTTTTCTTCCATCATCTTTGAGATTTTCTTGGTTAGAGCATCCATTCATTTTCCTCTACCACAATGTGATCCAACAAACACTTATCTGTAAAGAAAGTCATTTGCATAAAAAAATGCAAGCTATCATGAGGTTATCAATGTCACACCTCTTAAAACTGCCATTCAATATTGGGAACAACAATAAGCCTTTATCTCACTATGTTGGATCAGCTACATGAATCCTTTTTCTCCATTGTGTCCTATTAAGAGCCAAATTCTCATTTAAATCTTATAAAAAAATATCAGTATTAATATTTTCTAACCAAGTATTTTTTAGGTCTACATGTACCTTTCTTAATATAGATTGGATCTGATACATCAACTCTCCTAACTGAGTCATCAAAAAGTCAACATTAAAGTGACCAAACCATTTAAGGCAACTCTCTAATCTTATGTGTCATTGAGGCTACTCTAACCTTTTCATGTATATATTTATTTCGCATTATATCTTTAAGTTTAAAATCACTCATCCATCTAAGCACTCTTATTAAAACGTGCACACTTTTTAATGACTTTCTAAAAAATCTCTACAAGTTCTTTTATGTATTTCTCAATTTTTCAAGCTTTTATATCTAAAACAATTTTTACAACAAAGCTTCTAATTTTTAATCTTTTTTTGTACATTTTAATTCCACCGCAACTATTTTTACTATTAATAGTTTTTTTTTTCTTTTCATTCTATAAGCACATCCTTTGAATATTTCTAATATTACTAACTATTTTTCACATAACATTAGCTTCATCATGGCAAACACAAATTTTAATATATTGAATCTTACCTCAAATATATTTTTATTTACAATCTTTATGTAGCCACATCTAATCCTAGGATATATTTTACGTTATTTTTCACTTTTCAACCCTTCATCTTAAAGTCAAAAATAATAAATGATCCTGGTACATAAATACAATATTAGCAATCTAAATGATATATTGCTTTATAAGAAAATAATAAATATGAGGTTTTAATATATCCATTCTCAAAAATGATGAAATGTTCATTTCTTTTTTTAAATAAAATATTATCAATTATAAAATCATAGGCTAAAACAAAATCTAATATAGTCCTAACACATTCATTAACCTAGTCATCATGAATGTTTTTATAATCTCCTGCCACTTTACCAATATATCCATTTAAGTCTCCACTAATAAAAACTCTTTTTTCAAGAAGTGATCTTTAATTATTCTCAGTCATTAAAAATTTTTATTTTTGAATATATACTCAAACCTACTTGAGCATAATAAGCACTTATAATATTAATAATCTTAGCATCAATAATATACTTTAAAACTATAATTCTATCTCTAATTATAATAATTTATACAACATGATCCTTCAACTTTTATTTATAATCACACTTACACCAATTTTAGTACAAATCCTACCTGAAGACCAAAGTTTAAATCATAAACTATCAATCTCCTTAAGTTTTTCCCCAACTCATTTAGTTTTCTAAATATGTATGATATTTATCTTCTTATGAATCATTATATTTTTTAATTATACCTATATTTCAAGTTTCTATTCTAATTCTAATTTCATGAAATTTTTTCTTTGCCGACATTTTGTTAGGCAGGCCGACCCAAGGAGGGCTGGATGAACCGGTCCATCCATGACCGATTTAGGTGTACTAAATGCGGGCAAAGGGTGGGGCGGAACCATGAAAAGATATAGAGAAGAGGGAGGAGCTGGTGTGATAGGGCCCACACACTAATTAGTGATGGGTTGGAGGAAAATTTTGAAATTAAGGGCTATTTAGGGAATTAGTAACTGTCCTCTTGCTTTAATTACTCTCTTCTTGCTAGGGTTGGGTTATCTTGAATTGGAGAAGAGATTTGAGATCTAAGGTTTGTTCTTTTGGGCTCTAAGCTTTGCTAGAGATTTGGAGAGCTGTTTCTTCCTCTTGAATTGAAGAAACTTGTATTTTGTATTGTTTTTCTTGTTCGTGGATTGAATAGATGAAGTTTCCTTGTATTTTCTCTCCAAATTTCTGAAATGTCCACATCGTTATTGTTTATTTTCTCTGAAAATTAGAAGATTTCTGTGTTATTGGTGGTTATTTCCTATCAAATTGGTATCAGAGCACGTCGATCAAAGGGTTATCAAAGGCCAAAAGGAAGGTTGAAGACTTGGAGGGAGAACTTGGACAATTAAAGACAGATTTCGAGGAGAAAACTTCTGATTTTCAGAAACAGTTTGCATGCATCCATGAAAAGATGGATGCAAGGTTCGCCACCTTGAAATACATGATGAAGAAGATGCTTCAAGACAAACAAAATTCGGCGACATCAGAAGCAAATGGGACCACCAGCGGCCATGGGAGAGGAGGAAATCAGAACCAGTTTAGGGGGAGGGAGAGTCCGGAAGTGGATATCCTTGAGGGAGATGACGGAATGCCTCATTTAGAACCATTTTTTAGGGAGGAGATGAGTATGAGCTACAAAAGGAGGGGTGCTGATTTTGTGGGGAGAATGGATGATTTTTACAGCCGGGGTGCTAATTTTGGAAGAAGAAGAGGGGAAGGTGATGAAAGTTTTGGGTATGATCGCCAGAGAGAATATCGTGACAACTAGGGAACACCTCTTCGGGGGATGGGAGATTATGGAGGATTCAAGGGAAATAGGGGGACTCGAAGGTGAGGAAGTTGAAGATACTCATCTTTGAGGGTGAGGATGCACATGGCTGGATCTACATGGTGGAGCGATACTTTGCAGTCAACGGGTTGACAAAGGAGGAGAAATTGACAGCTGCAGGACTGTGCTTCGAAGGGAAGGCACTGGCAAGGTATCAGTGGCGGGACATGAGGCGACCCATTCAGAGCTGGAGGGAGTTCAAGGACTGCTTATTAGAACGTTTTCGAACCAGTCGGGGAGGAGACTTTTATGAGCATTTTTTCACCCTAACGTAGGAGGGGACCGTGACAGAGTACCATGACAGGTTCGAGTACCTTGTTAGTAGGTAGGATTGACTCTCAGAGACAGTACTATAAGGAAATTTTATGAAGGGGCTTAAACCGGAGATCCGAGCAGTAGTTAGGGTGATGAGACCACAAGACTTGAAGAAAATCATGGAGCTAGCACAGTTGGTGGAGGACCAGAATTATCTGGAGAGGGGGGCTAAGGGAGAAACTCAAGGGGGTCATACAGGATGACCACCACCTTCTTAGCTCCCAAAGTGCCTGGGAGAAGGCTGGAGGAGGGGGGAATTTCAAGAAGCTTACTAAGAAGGAGATACATGAGAAGAGGACTAGGGGATTATGTTTTAGATGTGATGAGAAGTACATGCCAGGGTATAGGTGTAAGGACCGAACTCTTCAGGTTCTCACCATCTGTGATGACGAGGAAATTGAAGAGGGAGGTGAGAGTGAGATAGTAGAGGAGGAAGAGATGTTACATAAGTCTCTCTAAACTCTGTGGTGGGATTCACCCCAAATCACGCCATGAAGGTGATGGGAGAAATAGCTGACAGAGAGGTAGTGGTGCTGATCGATAGTGGGGCTACCCATAATTTTATCTCTAATCAGATCGTAAATCAGTTGGGGGTTAAATTAGTGGACACTGTAGGCTATGGAGTCATGATGGGCACTAGAAAGGTAGGGATGGGTAGAGGAGTTTGTAGGGGAGTAGTGCTAACAATTCAAAGGATTCATGTGATGGAGGATTTTCTTCCCTTGGAGTTGGGGAGTACTAATGTCATCCTGGGGATGAAGTTGCTGCAGACCTTGGGGGAGACCAAAGTTCATTGGGGAGCACTGAGGATGGAACTGATGGTGGGAGGAAGGAGGCTGGTGATCCAGGAATGCAGGCTTATCTAGGGCTAGAGTATCTCTCAAATTCATGATTAGGACCATACAAGAGGTGGGAGATGGATATTTGGTGGAATTGCAACTCTTGGAGAGGGTCAATGTGGGGGAAAAGAAAGGCATTCCTCTTACAGTACAACCACTCATACAGGCATACATCAGTTCACTAAGGTGTTACAGCCACCTCAAAGCTTACCACCACCCAGAGAGCAAGAGCATGCAATCATTTTAAAGAAGGGGGTTTCACCGATTATTGTATGGCCCTACCGCTACCCCCAAATTCAGAAGGATGAGACTGATAAGCTGATTAGAGATGTTGGAAGCGAGGATCATCAGACTAAGTGTGAGTCCTTTCTCTAGTCCAATCCTACTGGTCAAGAATGATGGGAGCTAGAGGTTTTGTGTGGATTATAGGGCGCCGCATAAGTTTCTCATCTCGGTGATCGATGAACTACTGGATGAGCTATATGGAGTAGTAGTGTTTTCTAAGATGGACTTGAAGTCGGGCCACCATCAAACCAGGATGGAGAAGGATATTCAGAAGACGGCCTTTAGGACACACGAGGGGTACTACGAGTTCTTGGTGATGCCATCTAGGCTTACAAATACCCATGTTACCTAGGGTGTTCAAGCTATACCTCTAGAGGTTTGTCTTAGTTTTCTTTGACGACATACTTGTGTATAGCAGGACCGAAGAAGAGCACCTGGAGCATTTAAGGGTGGCCTTTGGAGTTTTATAGGAGTATCAGCTCAGGGCCAACATGAAGAAATGCAGCTTTACATAGACTTGTGTGGAGTACTTGGAACACATGGTATCTCAAGAAGGGATGGCAACAAATACAGCCAAAATTGAAGCAATGCAGAAGTGGCCTCTACCTGTGAACTTGAGAGAGCTAAGGAGTTTACTATGATTGACGGGTTACTACCAGAGGTTTGTGAAGGGATACTGCAACATAGCCTTGCCTTTGATAGAGCAGTTAAAGAAGGATAGCTTCTTGTGAAGAGAAGCGGCTATCCAGGCTTTCGAGAAACTTAAGAAGGCAATGACCACAGTACTCGTTTTGACTTTACTAGACTTCAGTCAGACTTTTGCAGTGGAGATAGATGCGTCAGGATATGGGTTGGGGACAGTGCTGATGCAGAATCATAGACCCATAGTCTATTTCAATCGGGTGTTGTCAGCTAGAGCTAGACTAAAGTCTGTATATGAATGGGAATTGATGGTCATCGTGTTGGCTATTCATAAGTAACAACCATACCGACTGGGACGGCACTTCATCGTCAGGACAAATCAAAGGAGCTTAAAATATATGTTGGAGCAGAGAATGGTGACGGAGGAACGTCAGAGGTGGTTGTCTAAACTATTGGGATACGATTTTGAGATCCAATACCGACCAGAGTTGGAGAATAAGGCGGCTGATGCCTTATCGAGGTGTGGGGGAGAGCTCCAGGAGATAACCATTTCATTACCCCTGATGGTGGATTGGGGGGCTATCCAGGAAGAAAGTGTGCAGGATGAAGAGTTGAAGAAGATCCGGATGGATCTACTAAAGGATAAGAGCAGCCACTTAGGCTATGCCCTCGAGGGGGAGAGGCTATTGTACCAAGGGAGGTTTGTGATGCCCAAAACTTCCATCCATATTTACCATCTATTGCAGGAGTTTCACGGGATTGCGGTTGGAGGCCATTCTGGAGCGCAGAGGACATATAGAAGACTGGTTGTTGAATTATACTAAAAGGGTGTACATAAGGATGTAGAGGAGATCGTGGAGAGTGGCGAGGTGCGAGGTGTGTTAGAAAAATAAGTACATGGCGATGGCTCCCGGGGGGTTACTATAACCCTTAGCACTTCCAAACAGAGTATGGGAACAAGTGTCGATGGACTTCATAGATAGCCTACCCCGATCTAAAGGGTTCACAGTCATTATGGTGGTGGTTGACAAGCTGAGTAAGTGATGCACAAACTAGAAAGAAAGAGTCAATAGAGGAGAACACTAGACTAGAAGAACAAAACTTGATTCAAATTACTAGACTGACATCCAAGCAAAACACCAAAATAAACCAAAGTCGAACAAACGAAACAAAGTTTAAAAATAAAAACACTATCTTCAGAACAACCGGCAAGCGGTTTTCTCACATGCAACGAAAAGTAAGTAAAATAAGATAAGTGCTTAAAGGCTTGCAAACCAAGGGTCCACCACAGCAATAAGGTCTAACGTCCAATCAAACTCCTCCAGCAAATGTCACCAAATCAGCCAACAAACACCTCCAAAAGCTCAAAAGGAAGGATACAAGTGGAGTGTAACTTGCTGAGAGAAGAAGAGGTTAGAAGCCCAAGATGAAATAAAGAGGATAAAGAGAGAATTGGAACAAGTTCTCAAGCTTTTCCAAAAATAGAAGAAACCCTCAGATTTTTTGTAAAGACTTAGCTCAAATATTCAACAACCTCCAATGTCTCAAATCATATCTAATTTATAAGAGAAGAGGGGGCAGCCAAATAGACAATTCACCTCCAAATGAACCAATCATAAAAGGCCAGGACTAAATCCATAACAGCACCCGAAAAGGCAGCACAGTAAATCGAGAAAAGCAGCCATGGGAAAGGAGTGGACATCCAGGGAATCGGGACAGAGCCAAGGGGATCGAAACAGCCCACGAGAAGGAGCACCAGAAGGAAAAAACAAAGTCACAGAGGAGAAAAAAAGGCAATAATTCCACTCCTCTTAATGAGCTAAATAGTGAAAAACTTCTCATAATAATGAGCTAAAGTATCAGCTCAAACAATAATGAGCTAGAACCAAGTAGCTCCCAAAAAACACAGCCCAAAACCAAGCAGCTCAGCTCAACCCAAGAGGTACCCAGCAGCCCAAAGACCAAAAGAACTCAAATAGCTAGCACACCCAAGGTTTGTCATGCCCAAGCACTACCTACTCATGATCATTGGATGTTTTCCATCATAGGATAGCATAAAATAAAACCAAAAAACAATAATATTCAAATTACAACAAAAACAAAAATAAACTAAAATTTGCATGCATCAGTAAGTATGCACATTTTATTCCTTAATGAAACCCCTACATCGCTGTCACAGTGGCTGCAGCATTCATCAGGGAGGTGGTTAGATTGCACGGGGTTCCAAAATCGATAGCTTCTGACCGAGATAAGGTATTCCTCAACCAATTTTGAAGGGAGTTGTTCAGGTTGCATGGTACAATTCTTAAGAGAAGCACTTCCTACCACCCCCAGACGACTGGCAAACGAAGGTAGTCAACAGGAGCTTGGAGACTTGCTTAAGGTGTTTTGCTTCGAAAACACTAAGGATGTGAGCCAAGTGGTTAACATGGGCCAAATACTGGTACAATACATCGTACCACTCCGCTTCTCAGATGACTCCTTTGAAGGTGATGTATGGAAGGGACCCCCAAACTTGGTGCATTTTGGGCAAGGAAGCACACCAATTTCGTCAGTGGAGCAGTACTTCAAGGAAAGGGATACTGTGCTAGAATAATTAAAGAGACACTTGTTGAGGACACAGCAGATAATGGAGAAGCAGACAGATACACATAGGAGGGACATCCATTTTGAAGTAGGTGAGACGATGTTCTTGAAACTGCAACCATATAAACAAAAGACAATAGCCTAGAGGAGGAATGAGAAATTGGCCCCAAGGTACTTCGGGCCCTACGAGGTAGTAGAAAGGATTGGAACTATGGCATATCGGTTGAATTACCCTGACTACCACCATATACCCAATATTCCAAGTGTCCTAGTTGAGGAAAGCTCTAGGGGAGCAGATAGTCAATACAGAGCTACCGGCAACACTGACATAGGAGTTAGAAGCGATCATAGAATCATTGGAGCTAAAGGGGGTGAGATCAGATAAAGGGGGGAATAAAAAAGTGTTGATTAAATGGAGGGGCCTTCCAGACTTCGACGCCACTTGGGAAGCGTACGAGAGGGTGAAGCATCAGTTCCCTTCATTTCACCTTGAGAACAATGTGAGTCTTTGGGAGGGAGGTAATGTTAGGCCGGCCCAAGGAGGGCCAGTTCAAGTGTATCAAAGGCGGGCCAAGGGTGGGGAAGAACCAGGGAAAAAGAGAGAGAAGAGGGAGGCTGCTGGTGTGATGGGGCCCACACACTAATTAGTGATGGGTTGGAGGGAAAATTTGAAATTAAGGGATGTTTAGGGAACTAGTAATTGTCTTTTTGCTTTAATTACTCTCTTCTTGCTAGGGTTAAGATTATCTTGAATAGCCATCTGCTAATCATAGCATATGGACCATAAAAATCATCTTGGGATGTTGAGTTAAGATGAAAGGCTATATATGCCAAGTCATATATATTTTTCAAGCAAAGCTTACGGGCCTTAGAACTCTCCTAAAGTTTTGGTTCACATAGTTGGATCAACAATTATCTTAAACCAATTGGAGGAGAACAAGAATCCCTTGTGCAATGCTTTCAACTAAAGCTTGGGAGTTGATCTCCTTAAAGTTGATGCTCGGGTTTGTCCGACTATCTTGCGTGGACAGTTCAACTTGGCTTTCATTAGTCAACTCTTCTTTCTCTTGAAGAATTTTGGTTGCTTTTAGAAATTTAGGTGATTTCCTTACCTACATACATGCAATACTTCGTAATAGAGTTGAAGAGTGTTTTCTATTCAGCGGACATCACCTTTAGAGCTATGAAGTTATTAATGACATAAATTACTTAAACTCCTCTCTTAATCCTTAGAACATGATCCATTTGTGGATGGAGTGGCTGAGATTTAGATCAAAACTTTTTATTATTAGATCCGAGTTGAAGATCTTCAAGAATATTGTTATCACATTTATCTACTAATTCTTGAATCTCATGGTCTCCTCTCGAATACTCCTTAAGCTTATCATCTTCATCCACACTCAAGTGTCATGTCCCGATTTCATCCTTGAGTTGAATATTAAACTTGCACCATTGAAATTGATGCCAACAAAATCTTTGCACTTACCACCTAAAAAGGTATGGGCTGCGGTAGAGGTTGAAGCTAAGGTGGTGGTAGTCTTCATTGATGGAGGTGGAGAGTTCTGACGTTGTCGACCTCCTTAACCTCTCCTCTTTATGTGGATGGCTTCTTTACAAATAAGGTTGTGGGCTATTAATTTATCTAATTGTCAATATCGAATACAGCGCAAAGTGCTCAGGGGCTGCTACACCATTGCCCCAATGTAGTGTTAAATAAGTGTTCCCACATCATGGATGAATGTGATAGGAAATAGCCATCAATAACACAGAAATATGCTGATTTCAGAGAAAATCAGCAATAATGATGCAGAAATTTCTGAAAATTGGAGAGAAAACACAAGGAAACTTCTTCTATTCAATCCACGAACAAGAAAAACAATACAAGATACAAGTTTCTTCAATTAAGAGGAAAAAACAACTCTACAAATCTCTAGCAAAGCCTAGAGCCCAAAAGAACAAACCCTGGATCTCAAATCTCTTCTGTTTTATGGTCTTTCAAGTTTGCTCAGACATCTAAAGTTGAGCTTTATTGCATGTAGGCTTGGTTAGTAAACATCCAACTCAAGTGCATAACCTTTTGGCTTTAATTGCTCACCTTAAGTCAAGTTTGTGTCATAGGCTTTGCTCATTAAACCAAAGAGAAAAATCATTTAACCCCTTAGCATGGCTAAATAAATTCAATCAAAGGATCATTCAAACACAAAGCATTAGCTAAAAAATAATATAAATAGACCATTTTCGCCTCAACCTTATTCTTATTGAGGTTATAAGGATATCCATTCGATTCTTGAGTTTAACTTAGAAATGCATGAATAATCCTCAATAATTTAGAGTCACTTAGTCTCTAGTAATAAAATTTCAACTGAACATCACCATAAAAAATCCTTGGTAATAATAATCAAGTTATGTAGCCTGACTATGAACATAAAAATATCAATAGGTATCCCATTTTACGCTATGGTAAAGGGGAGCCAATTGCTTGTTAGAACGACTCTTAAATTGGAGGCAATTCCCATTTTCTAACTCTTGAACTTTCTAATATCAACTTTGACCAACTCTAGTGATTATGAGCAAATTTTATGCTTTTGTATGATCTGATGGAATTAAGTTGAGATTTGAAATTGGCAACTTCTACATATCTTAATAACTGCTAAGCATTTTGCTTTAAGGTTGGACAATAGTACATATGCTCGGCTTCTCTTTGTGCAATTTGTCGTGTTAAGTAATTGTCACACTCTACCATTATTACTATGACATCTGAGTTGACTCATGAGTAAGACTTTTATAAATATCACACCATCTAAAATAGTACTTTTTTGAATTTTGCCTAATTTACTTTCACTTATGTTGTTTGGCAACTTTCCAATTATCAAGAAGTCAATGACTAGCTTATATTTGAAACTAAGGCTTCGTTTGGGATGGCTTTTTAACTACTTCTTAAAACAACTTTCTAGTAAAAAAATTTAAATTTTTGTACTAAAAAACTTCTTTAAGAAGCAGTAAGAAAGTCGTCCCAAACAAAGCCTAAGTTGATCAATCAACATAGACCTGGACTCGTTCAAAACAAGAATGGTCAGCTGTCTGATTAACATGGCATGTGGATTTCCATGTTTTGTCAACATAAATATCAAGTAATTATCTTCTCTTGGGGAAAGCCTCATTATTATTATTTTCTCAAATTTAACAATCTCAACCTTAATTTTATATAAGTAGAGAGTCAAAACATGCTTGATGACATCCAAGTCCAACTGACCTTGACTTTGACTCACCACTAATAGGTAGTCATTGAACCCAATGGGAAGTTACAAGTTCTTATCTAGTCAGAAATAAACTCCACAAAAAAAAATATTGTCTTAAATTTAAAATCAAAATACAACTTATCCATATATCAAAATTGAAAAATGAAGTTTATACTATGTTGCCCAATCAATTAAAGCTAAATAGGCAAGTCGGTCATGCTTGTCATGCTGATTAAAAAATTTTCCCAGATTTATAGTAATGTTCAGTACCCCAAAAATTAATAGAAAAAAGGCAACTCTCAAATCTAGAAGTAGAAACCACATAAGTCAATTCTATGAAGTTTTATTCATTGTGCTTTCAAAATAGGTAACTGTACAAATAATATAAGGATAGCATATTTACTCAATCCAACACACATTTGGACAAAATAGTTCCAAGTCGGTAGAATAATCCTCCTGTATCAATTCCTCACTTGAATTGCCTTTCCACTTTTTTGGCCAACTAAATAACAAAAGCAAATACCAAAATAAGTACTTTTTTAGTACGGGTTTCTACTCGCCTGAAACCAATCAGCAAACCAGTTTTAAGATTTCAATTATGCAAGCAGAAAATTCCATCTTTACTAGAGGCAATCAGCCAACCCCACACCAGTTTATTCACAACTTCCTGTTATTAGGTCCATTTATAATCGAAAATTAATCCACGTAACAAATAAATCCCAATCACTTCATGTACTCCTAAAAAACAATTAACTAATTAATTAGGTAATTATCAATATAATTAAATATCAAATACTTATTAAATTAACACCAAAATAAATAGTTTGATAATTAGTACTATAATTAATAATTAAATTATTTGATAATCAAGCAAACTTCTAATTATGTTATTTATCATTATAAATTATTCATGATAATTAAAATTGAAATTAATTAGAAAATCCTATTTAACACATAAATTAAATTCAGAACACGTCAAAAATTAATTTTTAAATGAACCAATCATCTTAAATCCTGCACAACAGTGTCAAACAGTTTCATAAGATTTATAACAACTTTCTTGCCAAACAGTTTTTCAGGATTTAACTTACCGGGGATTTCTAAATCCGGATTTAGAGGACTTGCTAAATCTTACTAAAGTTAAATCCTACTTGTTCTCAAACAGCCCCTAAAGATCACATTCAAGGTTCTAAGACGCACAAGCCGTTACAAATAGCTAATGGCTTCCATACAGACACGTAAACGAAAACAGTTCTTGAAAAGTAATAGCATTGGAGGTAATTTTATGAATTTGTCGGCTCAAAAAACCCAAAGAGCAATTTCTCACATTGCCAAAAAAAAAAATAATTGAAACCTAAACATTAAAATGATAAGCAGCCGCAGAACGGCTGCTTCAAAATAGAGTGTCAGATGACTTGATAACCTTCTCCATCGGATTCGCGGAAGTCTTCGAGGATTTTCCCAACTCGAACTCGCGAGGATTCGTTAAGAAAGGCCTGATTCTCAGGCTGCTTGCCTCTCGCTTTCTTGAACCTTTTACCTGTCATATCTTCCCCTCTCTTCTTCCTTTAGCCGGTGCCCGAGTGAAACAGAGTTACAATAACTATCTCCCCATCTGTCTGTCTCTCCCTTTGTCTTCTCAGTGCAATTCTTTTGCACGTCGGTGAGCGTTGCCGCTCGCTAGGTTTCGGGTCAAAGAAAAAGGAAAACTTAGACGAATCGCATGCACGGCGTACAGTGGCGCAGGTGCGTGGTGAAGCGAGAGCATTGGTGTGGTGAACTGTCACCACGTAGCGAAATTATTCTGTGAGAACGCCCAACCAAAATGAGTCAGATTTTTGGGACTATTTTTTTATTGTTTCATAAAAAATTTTATTAAAAAATTAAATTTTTTATATTAAAAAGTTATTTTAAGAAGTAAAAAAAAAAAGTAATTCCAAATTAAGCCGTTGGCCTACTACTCGGTATAAGGCTCGTTATCGCCCTTGGTATTTGGCTCGGTACTACTGATGTGGTGTATTCTGGTTAGTCTCCGGACGATAAATTGCGATCGGCATTCACACATACTATTCTCTCAACTACTTAGGTCCGCCTGGTTCTGATCAAATAAAAAGTTGCGTGTAGCGATATTTTTTTTTTAATTAGGATCGATCATGACCAACTTCATTAAATAATAAAAAATATATAAGGGATATAAATTATAATGCAACACAAATATAAGACAATAAAAGAAAAACTTACCACTTATGTAATAAAATTAAATTGTCATCTAAAAAGAAAGATACCATTAGAATGAGAAAAATTTCCTACTAAGCAACAAATAAATACCCCAGAAGAGAATCAAACCCATAGAATACACAAGAGAAGTCCGCCTAGAACAAGAGTTTAAAGGTAGAAATCTTATCAATCCAAGATGATAACCAAACCCCATCCACGAACATCTTCAACACAGGCACCAGAAGAGGGCCTCATACTGACTGTTACATCCAGCAAACAACTCTTTATCCAGTGATCGAACCATCTTCAAGTAGATCAACATAATCACAATAATACAACTCATGCAACAAAAAATAAGCAGTGATTAAAAAACTCAAGATAGAAGATAAAAAAACCCAATCGCAAGGACTCGTATTGGAAGTGATGCCCTCTTAGCATTAAAAAAAAAACTTCAAAAGAGGGTCAAACCCATTTAACAATCAACATAAAACTGCCCATAACAATAGCCGAAAGCTAATCCAACCTCCCAACAAACTCAAATAAAAAGGGACAAATCCCTCGGTTGCTACAAACGACCTTCCAAGGTTATATCCAGGATGTCGGCCCAACCTTCCAAGGGACACATACGGATTAACCAAATCATCACCACCCCTAAACCTAGCCTTCAAAAAATCAACAACTGCAAAATCTGTCAAATAAAGCCAACCAAATAGAAGACAAAAAATTATAAACCAATAAAAAATCATCTTAAAAAGGCCAAATATAACCCAAACTCAAACAAATACATACAACCAGAAAAAAGAAAAGACGTCAATACAGAAACAGAACTTGTCCAACTCCTCCAAAGCAAAGACTCGAGTAACCAAATGCTTAATAACATGGAAAGATTTCCAAGATGCAATTTTTTCCAAAATAGTATTTTTTGCAAGGTTGTCCACCATAATAGAATAATTATTCTTACCAACAAATCTTCTATTATTCCTTTCTCTCCATAAAAAATATATGGTACATGAAGTAGCAAGAAATAATAATTTTTTTGATTTCTTCTCCAAGTTAGAAGCTTGAATAAAATCAAAAACCTGAATTAGAGCAGGCCTAAGAAGAAATTATCCAATCTTGACACCAAATCAGAAACAATGCAAAAGGATAAGTCACCTTCAAAGAAAAGGTGATTATGATTCTTCTTTGTTTTAGCACATAAGATACAAGTAAGAGGCACATTCATATTCCTTTAAGAAAGAATATCAGTTGTTTTCAAATCTTTCAATAAGTTCATACAAGCAAAATAAGAAAACCTCATAACAAACCTTTTTATGTCAAATCATCATAAAAGGCTGCATGAAACATCTTAAACGAAGGGTGAGGCACCCCGCTCCAAGAGATATAGGAAGTCGCCTAATTAGAAATGGAAATAAAAGAAACAGCCAAAGAGACCTTTGTTGTAAAAAAATATGGGAAATACTAGCACCCGGAAATAATCAAATCACCCACAAAAGCATTTCTAAAAGAAGAACTAGAATTATAATCAATCAACTCATTAAGTGCTCTTCCCCCACACCAAGGATCCCAAAAAAGAGGGAGCTATTAGGATAAATAACGAAAGAGACATTACTTTTTAAAGTCTAGTCAATAGATCAAATAAATTTCTAAAAAATATATGTTTTTTTAGGAGAAGGCTTTCAAAGAGAAATATACTTGTGCTTAGGCCAACCAGCCAAAAGGTAAGAACCATTTAAAATACACATAATAATAGAAGAAATAAAAGCAAAACATAAAGCATTAGGATCAGGAATACCTAGACCCCAAACATTCTTTGGCTATAAATATCTTTCCAAGCTATAATATGAATATTTCTAGTTGTTGCATCCTCAAAAAATAGAAAATTAGAACAAACGTTCCTAATAAATTTGAAATAGAACCTGGGAAGAATGAGTCACATTATCCAATAAGAGACAATGTTATGAATAGTAAACTTAAGAAATTGACATCTCCCTATAAAAGAAAGGATTTTAGCTTTCCAACCAGCAAGAAGCTCAATAATTTACATAAGAAGTAAGCCTTTATAAGAAATAGGAAGCCCTAGATACTTTATAGTATAATGAGTAATGTCAATATTCAATATCTCACTAATATTCCTAGCCACAAGACAATTATTTGAAAAAAAGCCATAATTTTCATAACAATAAGCAAAATACTTCAAAATATCCCTAAGCCTTTCATCATTAAGAATAGAGGCTTCCCCAATAATAAGGACATCATAAGCATAAAGAAAATGAATCACCAGTATTAATTCTCTTAAAATTCACATCATTAGACTTATCATCTAAAAAGTTAGATAAGGAATCTATAACAATGCAAAATAATTAAGGCAAAAGAGGACAACCTTGACGAAGATCAGAAGAAGAGTTGAAAACCCATTAAAAGAACAATTTATAACAACAGAGAAAAAAGTACCCTCAATACGCCCTTTAATTCAAGTAATTAAATCCATAGGAAAGTCTTTATTAGGCATCCTATATAACAAAAAATCTATCAAGACAGTATCAAAAACCAAGTGCTAAGCTTGTAAAAGTTGAAATCCATTAGAGTATTAATAGGCCTACTATGCATGCTAAAAATTTTGAATTAAAACCTATAATAATTCAGATGGTTTAAAATTCCCAGTTTGGAATAACTTATGTTAAAGATCTAAATTAATATTTAGCCAATTTTTAAAAATATGTATAACATTTAAGTATAATGATGTTAATAATGATGCTATTAGGCTTAGATTATTTTATTTTCTCTAAGGGACAAGGCTAATATGTGATTGAATTTTTTACTTCCATGCTCTATAACCACTTGGAATGAGTTGGCTCATAAAATTCTAACTAAATATTTTCACTCCAAAAATTGTCAAACTTAGAAATGATATCACATATTTTGCTTAGTTTGATGAAAAATCAATTTATGAAAGTTGTGAGAGATTTAAAGAAATGCTTAGGAAATACCATGACCATGTCTTACCCAATTGGTTAGTTATTCAAACTTTTTATAGTAGATTGGTAGGATCTCTAAAATCAATTATAGATGCTTCAACTGGAGGATCTTTAATGTTTAAACCCTTTGAGGAAGCATATGAATTAATAGATGAAATCACAACTAATAATTTTCAAGACCTACTGATACAATAAATCAATAGTCGGAGTCTATAAATCATATGCTTCGTCGATTTTAATTATACAAGTTATAACAAATTCTAAGAAACTAAATATAGTATGAGTAAATTCAGGATTAGGATATGGATCGTCTATGTATTTGGAAGATCAATATTTGAATTATAATGAAGATAATAGTGTGCAAGGGATTGAAAATGAGAATTTAATCGGAAGATAAAATAATCCCTATTCCAATAGCTATAATCCAAGTTGGAGGAATCATCCTAATTTTAATTGATCCAATAATAATGTTAGTGATAAGATTCAATGGAATTCTAGTTAAAATAATCAAGGTAGAAATTAGAACAATCATCAACAACATGTTATTATTTCTAGACCTTATTATCCTCGTAGATTTAATCAAAATAATCAGCTTGAAAATAGAAAGCCACCTTTGGAAGAGATAGTGATTCTATGGAAGAGATAGTGATTCTATTAGAAACTCAATTGCAAAGTCAAGTTTCTTCTATTAAAAAATTGTAAACTCGATTAGGATAGCTTACAATCTCATTTAGTAGTAAATATAATGGATCATTGTCTAGTAATACTAAAGTTAATCCTAAGAAGAATGAAAAATATTCTAGTGGAAACCGCTTGATGAGTGGTAGTGATGTACTCCAGCCAATTTGATAAATATATGCATGTTTGCTTGAAGAATAAAAACTTAAAACTATTTAGGAGATAACCCATCTTGTGTTCACGTATGTTGTGTCAATTGTTTTAATTTTCATGTTTCATATTTTGATGTTTAGAAATATTTTGCATTTATTGTATGCCTATATTTAATATTGATCAAAATTATGATTAAATTTCTAAAAAAAATTTGATGTGCCAAAAATTAATCTAGCACCGTAGCGCTAGGTATTGAAGTGCCGCTGCATTCACATTTTGAGTGCTATATAATGAAAAACTTATACTGCAACGCTAAGCTCTTGGGAAAAATACTCATACGAGACCACTTATACAGCAGCGCTAAACTCTATGATATATCATATTTTTTTTTAGACATGTTGAATGCACTAACATTCATATGCTCATGTGACTGAAAATGTGTGAAAATAAGAAGATGGAGATATTGTATGTATGTCATTATTTATACATTATGCACATTCCATATAATTCTTTAAGAAGGAGAAATTGTTGGTATGTCATTATTGATACTTTATGTGCATGCCATATAATTCTATGAAGTGACGTATGTTGTTTATGCATGTTAAAAATAATGATTGTTTTTAAGTTCATAGTAAAAGTAGTCATATTTGTACATGTTGAAAGTATTGATGGTTATATGTGCGTTCAAGTGGAGATATAAAAATTTGTGGCTGGTGTTGGATATTTTATGTGTATTAAAGTGGATATATAAGGGCTTGCGACTAGTGCTGGATATTTTAGTTGCATTAAGTGGATATATAAGGGCTTGTGCACCTATACAAAATGCTCATATGTTTTTTTCATATATTTGAACATATATGATATGAAAAAACAGAGGTATAAGTGGAATTGGAGGTATAATGAAGTGAAGGAGGAATGTGAACTAGTGCATGTATTAGTGGAAGTGGATGCATAATGAGGCAAAGGGGAAAATTGTGAAATGTTTAAAATGAAACATTAAGTATAATTTTCTTTCATGTTATTTCACCTTAGACTTCATATGAATGCTTATGTTACTATTTCTAATGTGTGCATATTGTCGACACTATTTTCATATTAACATATAGTTGATAGTTACAAGACACAAAATAAATATCATGTTAGTTCATTATGAACATATTTTAATATTCATACCATATTATATTGATGTGTAAGTTATTTTATGCGTATATTGAATTTTAAAGTTTATTTCGAATAACATACCAAGCAAGTGTTATCACTCTTACTTTACTTGAACATGTTATTTTAGAAAATGAAAATGTTCCAATTGAGTAGATGCTACTGACACCCATTGAAACCTATATTATGTATGTTTATTTCATAATCTCATTATTTTGACTATCATGACGATTATATATGATTGGGTAGAAAAAGAGACTAGACAATGAGTGTTGTGTATAACTCTCTTGATTTTATCCAGGAAAGTGAATGAAAGAACATTGATCCTATAATTTATTATTTTATTTGATCATATAAAGATACTCTTTGTATGTAAATATTAAAGAAAAATATGTACATAAGAAAAATTCTTTCTAATCAAATATTGGGATGTGACACCTCAGGACATGCCTCTTATTCCTAGAGGCTTGCCCTACATGTCAAATCCTAAAGTATTGCCTATAACACCTGCCGAATGCACTGACCTAATTTGAGGGGACTACTATAGAGATAGGCATCAAGTATACATCTTCTAGCTAGTTCGTCCATATGTCTGTGTTAGTCTACATTGGTTAGATTATGTATTATGCTTTTATTAATTATAGGTGCAGCCTTTTCTATAACCCTCCTAAACCCTATAAATAAGGAGTGAATGAGCATATTTTAGAGGATCATGTTCCACTTATGTTGTAGGATTTACTTACAGAGACATTATAGCTTTTAAATAACTCTCAATTCTCATTAGTTTCCCTCACTTATTTTCTAGCTTTAGCCTGACAATAATAAGTAATAAGGTTGAGTTTCAGCACATATCCTATTCAAAAGCTCATAAATGTCCCATAGATCCTATTTGACTTCAACCAACAAATGTTATCTTACAAAATAGTCTAAGGATATTTTTAGATTTAAATGAGAAAGACAATATGTTTGATTGCTACGTGTTTAGCTTCTTCATGGTAAGAAATATCATTGTGTATGGACACATTTTTCTTTATAATTTTGATTTGTTTTATCAGCTCTTGTAATTGTCTAAGTGCGCTTAAGAAGAATATTTAGAGGAGTTGTCATTGTTGTGAAAAAACTAGAAAGTGAGGTTGTTTCGAAATGTTGTTTGGTCTATAGACTTCTCCACCTGTGAATTGATTTTGTGCAAATATTGTAGAAAATCCTTGATGTAGAGGACACCTAAGAAAAAAAAAGTCCAAGAAAGAGTATTTATAGTAATTTTTGTTTCTAGAATAAGAATTGAAGATCAATTAATTATAAGAGTAAATCTAATATAAAGAAAGTCATTATCCATGAATAACCAAATTAATTTATGTTTATTACATACACCTTCCTTATCCTTTGCGTACAATATTTTCCGTCAAAGAATTCATAATGTCTTCATGCTTTGATCGATTTTCATAATTCTTATGAGAGCATTCACAATGGTCAAATGTTATCAGAGTGAATCATTGTTTTCTAAAAGTAGTTTTCGAGAGATTTTTCCAATGAATAGTTATTTTAGAAGTTGAAACATGTTGAAATTTAATAATTTCCATAATTACTTGTCATTTGTATGATAATTATCATTTCAAAAATTAGGATAAATTTGAGGGCTACACCGTTACCTTTCTTGACATCGACAACCAACTCATACTATCTTTCATTAGCATCGACAACTTTTTATTACCTCATGAAATAATCTATGATCAAGTTTTTTTTGCATTTTGTTATATATATTAGTGTGGCTTGTAAATTAATGGTTGTACAGCAAGAGAGCCTTGCAAACTAGTCTTGTACAAGGTTTCAACATACAAACAAATAAATAAAAAAGTTTAGATGACTCTAAAATATTTGCGTGAAAAACTCTGAAAGGGGAAATACCACACGATATTGCTAAACTGAAATGATTTCGTTATGTGAGTAATTACACATGGTTTGTCATTCCCTGAATTTAGAGACGACAATATTACAAGAGTATGAGGAACAATTATAAAATATATTTGAGTTGATATGTGATGATAGGCACAATGATTGGATTGCGGTGGTTTAATGATGGTAGTGTAGTGATGTTGGTTAGATGGTGACGATCCAATAATGATGATAAGGTGACAAATACTTTGACGTTGATAGTATGATGATGAAAGTGGCCTAAGGATTGTAGTTAGGTGGCGGCGGTCCAATAACGATGATCGGACATCAAGTTTAATTATAAGTTTGTTTAAATGAGATTTTGAAATGTCTTAAATTTAACTCTAAAATGTTTTTAGCTGAAATATGTATTGTGAGTTTAATTTTTGATGACCTATCATATATATAAAATAAAACTTTTAATGTAGTGTTTATGTTTCGTTTGTGACAACTTTTTTACTTCTTCTTAAAGAAGTTTCTTAGTATAAAAATTAAATTTTTTTATTAAAAAGTTACTTTAAGAAGCAATAAGAAAGCCATCCCAAAATTTTATACTAAAAATATGATTTAAAAAGTAGTAAAAGAATTGTCCCAAACAAAGCCTTATTCACACCCAATTATGATCCAATGGCTAATACTACCATACTCCTTATTGTACATCCAACGGCTCAGATCTTTCTAATCTCATCAATCGGCGCGATCATGTTTTTTCTACAATCGTAAAGCACCACTCACCTCCCGCTCCTTCGCCTCTTAAAACCTCCTCCAAACCCCAAAGCCCTAACGCTGTACCCCTTCAGCCTCCCTTCTTACGCGGGTCTGCGCTAAATCGCTTCGATGAAATACGTCGCCCTGTGACAGGTAATACTGAAACCGGCAGCTCTCCTATTTTCTTATCTTCGTTTGCCATATTCCCTTCAATTCGTGCTTAAATTTTAAATTATATTAATTAAGTTAACCAATAATGGCTGAGGCGTCTAGGGTTTGCTTTTAATTAGGGTTTAGCGTCCTTGCTGTCGGCTTCGTTGCTTCGCAGGAGGTGTGGAGATTGCACGAGTCGCTTCTTCGGCTCCTTCGTTGCTGTTCGACTTCGCTCCTTCGACGACTTTTCCTTACTGTCGGATCGGACGTTACAACATTTTGATCTGAAGCAACGACGGGAGCTCGCTCGCTCGCTGTGAAGGTAACTTTCTCCCTTTCGCGCGCTTCTTCGGCGAAATCCCGTTAATCCGAGTAGAAACGGGATTTGGATTTACAAGGATATACCGGATTTTACATTTTATTTTGTGATTACGACGGCTTTAGTTGCAGATGTTGGTCCTATTCGAGACTCCGGCGGGTTTTGCCCTCTTCAAAGTATTGGATGAAGGGAAATTATCCAGAGCAGAGGTGAATCATGCTGTTTTTTTTTTCATTTTTTTTCTTAATTATTTTCACACCAGCTATTGTGCTAATTTGATTTTTTTTTTTTTAAATTTTAAAATCATTTTTAGGATTTTTGGAAGGATTTTGAGAGCTCTGAATCAGCCAGACAGGTGATTTGTCTTTTAGATTCCTTGCAAATCGCCACATGTGCTGATCATTCGCCCTAATGACTTTCTTAGCTACGACATCTAAAAATCTATGTTTAATTTATCATTTCTAGTGACTTGAATCCTGTTTGACGTGAATCTGTTTCCAACTTCATTAGGTTGTTAAGCTGAAAGCTTTCAGCAAATTTGAGAATACAGCGGAAGCCCTGACTGCAGCCACCTTACTGATAGATAGCAAGCCAAGCAAGGGTCTTCGCAAGTTTTTGCGTGCTCATTGTGAGGGTGAGACCCTTGGAGTTGGCGATTCCAAACTAGGAAACGCTATTAAAGAGAAACTGGTTTGGCAAATCTTTTTACATATGGCTACTCATTGAGATTTAGTAATTTTTGCATGGTTAATATTTAATAATTTATGCCATATTTTTATTCATGCCAGAAAATTGATTGTGTCCACAACAATGCTGTAATGGAGCTAATGAGGGGATTAAGAAGTCAGTTAACGGAGCTCATATCTGGGCTTGGCGTGCAGGATCTTGCTCCAATGAGCTTGGGCCTGTCACACAGCCTTTCTAGATACAAACTGAAGTTCAGCCCTGATAAGGTGATTGCTCGCCACTTTCTGATTCTCCTTATTGGATATTTCTGTTTTTTTTTTTCAATTTCATTTTATCCATTTTGATTGTATTTTATTTGTTAGTGTGGATCACAATGTCTTATATATTACTTTATTATATTTTCTTTGGTTGATTTAAGTACATCACATTAAATTGTTATTTATTTACATCTCTATCAGCGCTTCAATTTACCTCAATACTCTCCCCCCTTTTTCATTCATTAAATTGATTATTTAGTAATCTTTATCACCCATCTGATCCATGCCTTTTTAACTTTTTAAGGTTGATACAATGATTATTCAAGCAATAGGTTTGCTGGATGAACTTGACAAAGAGTTAAATACCTATGCCATGAGAGTCCGCGAATGGTACGGTTGGCATTTCCCTGAGCTTGCTAAGATTGTACAAGATAATATCCAGTATGCTAAAGCAGTTAAGCTAATGGGAAACCGTGCAAATGCAGTGAACCTTGATTTTTCTGAGGTTTGTTTTCATGTCTTGGCATGCTTCAAATGTTGTGCTAATTTTTCTTGTGCGAGGAACTAGATTTGAACTCTTGATACAAGTATCCCTATCAGTAATATTGTACTGTTTTTGTTCTACTAGTGAGCTATTCCAACTTTTTGGTTATTTATACTGGCAATGCTTTCTTATTTGCTTGGTTTAAACAGGTTTTACCAGAAGAAGTCGAGGCAGAGTTAAAAGAAGCAGCTGTCATATCCATGGGCACTGAAGTTAATGATCTGGACCTGGCAAATATAAGAGAACTATGTGACCAAGTTTTGTCTCTTTCAGAATATAGGGGACAATTGTATGATTATCTTAGAAGTAGAATGAATACTATTGCTCCAAATTTGACTGCCCTTGTTGGGGAGCTTGTTGGAGCTCGCCTCATTGCTCATGGTGGCAGCTTATTGAATTTAGCAAAGCAACCTGGGAGTACTGTTCAGGTTTTAGGTGCAGAGAAGGTCAACATCTTTACTCTATCCTTGCGGACTGTTAACTTTTTTTCTCATTTCTCTGGTTGCGTCAGTCTTTATAGCCTTATTATTTTAATGGTTTCCTTGCACAATACTTGTATAATTAATATGAATTTGTCTAATCCCACTCATGTCATTGTCTTTTTTTTCTAGTATTTGTATTTGTTTTATTTGTTTAGTTTATGACTATGGTTTTTCCCCTAGTGTAATAGTTTAGTTCTACGGTTGGCTACTAGAAAATAGGGGGCACAATACCTATGAGACATTCCTTATAAAACTTTTGCGAGGGAGTATTAAACACCATTAAATGGTTATCAGGAATGATTTTATATATAGAGACATGTGCTCCATCAATGTAGTACAAATCTCAATCTAAAATCATGTTAATCACAATTTTTTTAAGGAATTCCTTGCGGGAAAATTTTCCTATTTAGTGGGTTTTTGGTTCACTAGCATTTGTGATTTTATCAGCCTATGCTAGTTGCTTCATATTTTTAATAGTAATTTCAGAATGATATTCACATCCTATTTTTGATGACATCAATAGGTCAGAAAAATCTCTGGACATCTTGATATTAGGATATTTAAGGGCAGAAATAAATTACTAAATAAAGAAATATCAATATCACTTTTGATATTTGTGGATAACATGACATTGTTAATTATGATAATACTGAACCAAAACAATTGCATTTTTTAGATACCATTATTATCTGAATGATGTTATCTAAATAATATTGATCTAGAAAACCCCTTAGCTGGCATTGTAAGTTTGTAATTTCAGATTCCTGATCTTTGCCACCTTTCATGTTTGGTTCAAAGATCTATATGATTTTGTTTTGCCTTAACAACCAATGCAAACTTATAAAATAATCACAACATGAATCCTTTAATGCAATGTGTTAATGATATTGCATTCTTTATAAGTGATGTACTATATGGCTTGATTACAACAAAAATTATGCAAGAGCCGCTACAACGGTGCCATGGTGCATTGTTAATAAGTAATGATTTTTACATCATGAATGGATGTGAGCGAAGAAGCTAGTCTATGAAGCTAGAATTAAGTTATAAAATTAGAATATATGTTATCTTACAAGCAAATTAAGAGAATTAATAGATGTCCTGATTCATAGGAAGATAAATATTCAATGCATTTAAGAAACTAAATGGGTTGGAGAAAAGGCTAAGAAGATTGATAGCTTTAATTTAAACTATGATATTTTTGTAGTAGTCATACTAGAAATGATTTAGGCATGGTTATAGATAAGAGTGAAAGATAATGTTGTAAAAATTAATAGAATTGTGGATAGATTTATATCTTTAAAGATTTTTGTTAATGCTAAGATTATTAATGTGATAGGTGCTTATGCTCCTCAAATAAGTTTGGATTTGTGTTCAAAATTAAAATTTTAAAATGATTTAAGAAGAGTTTACCTCTTGAAAAAAGACTTTTTATTGGAGTAGATTTAAATATGTGCTTTTAGAGTGATAAAAGATTTTAGAAACATTCATGATAGCTATTAGTTTGGAATGATTGATGAAGGTGGTAGGATTATATTAAAATTTGCTTTAGTTATGATTTTGTAATTGCTAAGATATTAGTTAAGAAAAAGAGGATCATCTTATCACTTAGAAGCATGGACAAGAGTGTGCAAATTAAACTTTTTAACATTATTTTGAAGACTAAAAAGATGCCAGATGAGTGGAGTGTTTTGATTCCTATTTTTTAAAAATAAAGGTGATTCATAACAGTGTGTAAATTGTAGTAGAACTAAGTTTATGTGTTATACATTAAAATTATGGGAGAGAGTAATTGAGAATAGGTTACGATGTGATACTAATGTTTCTCAAAATCATTATCTATGTCAGGTAGGTCTACTATGGAAGCTATATGTTTGTTGAGAGGTTTGATGGAGAAGTATAGAGAGAGTAAGGAGGACCTACCTATGATATTTATTGATTTAGAGAAAGCATGTGATAAAGTTCTAAGAGAGGTTCTCTAAATAGTTATAGAAAAGAAAATAATTAATAATGCTTATATTCATGCCATTAAGAATATGTATGCATAAGCTATTACTTGTGTTCAAACACAAGATGGTTTGACTAAGTATTATACTATTTCAATTGGATTACATCAAGGATTAGCTTTAATCCCATATCTTTTTTGCTTTAGTCATGGATGTTCATACTTGACATTTGCAAGAGGATGTACATTGGAGTATGCTTTTTACTAATGATATTCTTCTTTTTTGATAAGACTAGAGAGAGAGTTGAAGGAAAATTTGAATTATTGAGGTCAACCTTAGAGTCTAAAGATTTTCATTTTAGTAGATCTAAAATCAAATACATGGAGGTAATTTTAATAGTTATAGATATAGTTTTTTTTTTTTTCAGGTGTGTATGTGCGCGCGCGCGCAGGGGGGTTGGGACACATTAGATGATCAAGCATTAAAAAGAGTGAATGTTTTGGATATCTTGAGTTTATTGATCGAAGCAATGGTGAAATGGGTCGGATATTATTAGTAGAACTCAAATTGGATGGTTGAAGTAGAGGAATGGATCGACCCTGTTATGCTATCGAGAGGTACCCCTCTATCTGAAGGAAAAATTCTATAAGATGATGGTGAGATCTGCAACACTTTATGGCACAAAATATTTGCCATTCAAAGAGAATCATGATGATTAGGTGGATGAGTGGCTTTATACTTAGAGACATAATATGAAATAAGTATATTTGTGAAAAGGTTGGAGTAATTCCAATGGTAGATAAGATTAGAGAGAGTCATCTTAAATGATTTGGATAGATAAAGCGTCGGCCTTTCAATGATGCAGTTAAGGGGAGTAAATGTATTATGTCCGGCCTATGTTAAAAAAATGTAAAGGTAAGCTTTAAAACTTGGTTAGAAAGTATTAGTAATGGTTTTTTATTAGATTTAAATAATAATTTGACTTTTACTATGACATTGGAGAGAAAAGATGCATGCAACCGACCCCACATAGTGAGTCAAAATATTTGTTTTATTTGGAAGGCATATTTGCTGCTTATTTTTTTCCGTTATGTATCTTGACTGATTTTAATCAATTTGAGGACTATGTGAGATGATCAGTTAGGTTTGTCAAGGTCCATCTAGTTTGCGTTATGCTGTTTTAGAAAACTGTTTCTAGCGCTTCCTCCAGATGTAATGAGGTGCTTTTGGAAGTATATTATTTTTTCACTCATACTAGTGTTCACTAACATGATTAGTTGTTGATATTGGCGAAAGTAGATAACTTCATAACATATATATGGCTGATTAGTGAATATTGTTTTATCTTGATCTGTTCATTATCTTTGAAAGGGTAAGTAGGAGAAAAGCAGGTTACAGCAATGAGTTGTGCATATGTTAGTAGCTTTAAGGCCAAGAGAATAAATTTGTTCTAATGTACTTGGTGACAATTTTTTTTTCTTCAGTTATGTTATGATCTACCTTACATGTTATTACGAATTGCTTATTAATATGTTCTCTTCCTAAAACAACCTTTATTATGGGTCTGTGAATCTATGATTTCAATCCCTGTATCTACAGGCCTTGTTCAGAGCCCTAAAGACAAAACATGCAACACCAAAATATGGGCTCATCTTCCATGCTTCATTAGTTGGTCAGGCAGCTCCAAAACTCAAGGGTAAAATATCCCGGTCGCTTGCGGCGAAGGCCGCACTTGCCATCAGGTATGATGCCCTTGCTGATAACCAAGATAATTCAATGGGGCTGGAGAACCGAGCAAGGCATATGATTATATTTTTATTTTGCAGACTTATAATCCATCTTCTGATGTGGTACTTCGGAGGACTGGGGAATCAAATACACAGAAGCCTGTAAATGGACAGGAAGAAGAAACTCATACTAAGAAGAGAAAGCATGAGGTGGAGCCAGGGCCAGCTGAAGAGGTGGCAGAAGGGGCTCAGGATGATAATGAGGCAAGTGAAAAGAAGAAGAAGAAGAAAAAGAAGAAGGCCGAGGCAAATAACATTGAGGATGCTGAGGTAGTAGAAGAGCCGGAGAAGAAGAAAAAGAGGAAGACCGTAGTAGAAGATATCAATGAGGATGGAGGTGCTGAATTAGCGGAAGAGCAGAAGAAAAAGAAGAAAAAAAAGAAATCAGAAGCTGAGTTGGAGAACGATGATCAGAAATTTCAAAATGGTGATGAGGAACTAAGAATTAAGAAGAAGAAAAAGGGAAGAAAGCACTCTGAAGGAGATGATTATGCTAACGAAGAAGCCGAGGAACACGGAGAAACTGAGAAGTCCAGCAAGAAAAAAGACAAGAAGAAGAAGAAGGAAAAGCAGCGAGAGTGAAGTTGTTTTTGCAATTTTGTTTGTTTAGGATTAATTTGATTTTGGCCCTTCCATTTACTGGCAGTGCTCCTGTTGTGGTTCGCTTTTATGTAGAACAAAAAGTTATATTTATTGTTTGCGTATGTAGCAGAGATGCCCCTCAGTTTTATTTTAGTTGTAAGATTTTTTATTAATTTTAATTTTGCATTTTAATCCTGCTCTTTTTATTAATTACTTTTGATTAATGATGATATAATTTTGATTATTTGTCTTAATGCATTCATAATCAATGTGAAAGAGAATGAAGATTACTATATCGTGTTCAACATTGGAGAAAAAAATGCAAAAAAATCATTGTATTTGAATTTGCTTTGGTTACTGGATTAAGATTTCAAGAATTTTGGTTTGATGAGGAATTTGAGGAGGAGAGCACAAGTAATAGGCTAATTGATAACTGCTTGAATAGAGGCAATGCTTTTAAGAACGTAGACTTAGAGAAAATATTCATGATGTGCATGTTATGCTCATTTATAAGAAGAACATTACTATTTTTACTTAGATATTTGTCATGGTTGAAGACGATGAAGCATTTTCTTAGTATAATCCATGGGGTATGCTATTATGGAAGATGGCATTGAAAGAGCTAAACAAGAGATGGTGTTGCATCGAAGTTTTAATCTACTAAGTTATATCAAAATCATTGTTTGTGTAGTAGCTTTTTCAAAGCTCATTCAAACCTCGCTCAAATCTTATTTAACTCTCATTCGAATTGGTTATATTCTTACTCAAAATCTTATGTTGGTTTTATTTTAAGTTCTCTTGTTTAAATGTATTCTTTTGTATTTAGTGGTGGTTATTATTAAAAGAGCTACTCAAGTGTCTCTCTTTCTAATACTTTCTTTATCTCCTGCAACCTTAGAGCTTACATGATCGGTCTATAGTACAAAAAAATTGACATTTCTACCATCATTTGTTCTTGGTTGATAATGTTTTCTTTTGATTATTTAGATTTGAATGCATTCATCAGCAACTATTATAATGTATAATAGAAAGGATGCTAAAGGATAATCCCATCATATTAACAATTACAATCATGTTCGAACATTACTCCAAAAAATTGGAAGTTTCAAAATGTGAGGTTAATGGAAAAGTTTGAATAATGTTGTATTTAGACATCTTATGCTGATATAAATGCTATACTTTGATAAAATAAATTGAATGTGAAATGGCTATCTTGATTAGTTAAGTGGGAGGAACACTCACGTGAGACACATAAGAATGAATTCAATTATGTTATGTAATATAAAGAATATTAAAGGAGAACTCCATGTTCAAAATCTAACATATGTTACCTAGTTTGAGGTCTACTCCAAACATAATTTCGAATCGAATGGTTAAATCTTAGATTTGAATTAGATTTCTTAATTTTATTCAAGCAATAATCAAACATTGAATATACTATTCAAATATTGTTTTAAACCTACGTTTCTCCTTAGGCCTCATTTGGGATGATTTTTACTGCTTCTTAAAACGATTTTTTAGTATAAAATTTAAATTTTTTGTAAAAAAAAATCATTTTAAGAAACAACAAGAAAACTGCTCCAAACGAAGTCTTATGAATAGAAGATTACATTTAAATTTATATAACTATCAAAATATGAATGCTAACCTTTGCTTATATGAAGGAGCCAAGATGAAACTTTTTAACTCTAAGATGAATATATACTTTCATAATACCTTTAAAGATTATATTTTATCTTATTATAAAGAATAATTTCATTCGAAATGAACACAGCCAAATTTCCCACCGGCAGCATTTCTCCGAAGGCTCAACGGCACTCGACACACTCTCGGTTCTATGCTCCTAAAGCCTCATGCCTGTCGCCCCAAAACCCTTCTCCCATACCTCGCCTTCTCCTCTTCTATCTTCTTCTACTCCTCTAGCGTCGGCCGCCGCCCCAAAAAGAAGATCTATCACCGCGTTCCCGACCTGGACAAGGTCATGGACCTCCAAAAGAAGCCCGCTCTCCTCCTCCGCCTCCGTTCCATCATCTGCACCCAGAAATCGCGTTCCCTTCTCCTCCGTGACCTTGAGAAAGAGGTCGGCTTCGTAAAAAAATGGAACTTTGTCTCCCTCATCGAGAAACACCCCACCATTTTTAAAGTATTAGGCGGCGGCGCCTCATGCTCCCCCATCTCCGTACGCCTCACTGATAAGGCTGAACGCATCTCTTCCGATGAGGCTCGAGTCCAGCAGTTAATGGAACCCATCTTGGTCCGCCACCTCCGTAAGATACTTATGATGTCTCTCGATTGCCGCATTCCTTTACAGAAGATCGAATTGATCCAATCCGAGCTGGGTTTGCCAGAAAATTTTAGAGAATGCCTGATTCCCAAGTACCCGGATTTCTTCTCCATAAAAAGTGTGAACGGTTTGGAGTATCTTAATCTCGAGAGCTGGGATTCCACTCTGGCTGTCACTGTCCGGGAAGAAAGTTTGGATCTTGGAACGTTGAAAGTGGAATCTAAAAAAGCAGTAGCAAGAGATGGCAATTTTCCAGGACCTCATGCTTTTAAGATAAATTATGCCCCCGGTTTTAGACCCAATGTGCATTATATTGAGGAAGTTCAGAAATGGCAGAAAATGGCATTTCCTTCGCCGTATTTGAGCGCCAGAAGGATCGAGCCGGCCACTCCTCAAGCCAGGAAACGAGCTGTTGCGGTGCTTCATGAGCTTCTAAGCTTGACAACGGAGAAAAGGCTGCCTTCAAATAAGCTGGATGCATTCCATAATGAATACCAGCTACCCTGTAAGCTGCTACTTTGCTTGGTTAAGAATCATGGAATTTTCTATATTACGAATAAGGGGGCTAGGAGCACGGTATTTCTTAAAGAAGCTTATGATGGTTGTAATTTAATAGAGAAGTGTCCTCTGTTGAAGTTCCAAGATAGGTTTGTGTCGCTTATTGGAAGGCCTTGTCCTGATTTGGATAATCGGTTGACCGTTTAATGATTATTTTCTATAGCTGAAAACAAAGAATCATCATCATCATCATCAGCCTTATCCTAATTGCTTGGGGTCTGCTTTATTAATCCTCCGTATTCATTCACTTCCTCTCAACTGAGTGCTACAGATGAAAAAAAAGCACTGCCGTTGGAAGTAACCTTGGGCCTTCTAAATTTGCTTCACACTCATCTGAAGGCGAGTTGTGAGATTTAGGCTTTGTTTGGGACGGCTTATTTACCACTTCTTAAAGCTGCTTTATAGTATAAATTTTTTAATTTTTTACTAAAACACTGCTTTAAGAAGCGGTAAGAAAGCCGTCCAAATGAAGCCTTAGTTCCATCCACTTTATGTGAGGCTAATGCCTGAACTCCTTTTGGGAATAGAGTTTTCTCAACTTCCAAGCTCCTATATGAAAAAAAAGCCCTTTGCATGAACTTTAGCGGCAAGTTGAAGATCTAAGGGTATTTGTCTCCAAATGAACGCATTAGAAGCTCTATCCTATGCTAAATTTGCAAACCAGTACCTGTTTTAATTGCCTAAATGAAAAGTTTGTGCAACGATGTACTTCATGGATTCTGAGAGGGCCATGATTTCTTGAAGAACAGAATAGAGAGAATTGCCATATTCTTTATCTGTCTTTCAACAAGTGGTTGCTGTTTCTATAGAGAAACTGAATTTGATGCTGGGTGTATCATTTTTTATGTATTTAGTCACCTGACAAGGTTGGTAATTTACTGCAATTTCCTTCAAACGTCGATGGATTTATAAAAAAGTTGCTCCGTCTTTTCTTAATTTTTTTTAATCTAAACAGTCCAATTATTGAAATAATAACAAGATAAAAAAACACCCTTTGCTGCATAAAGCATGTGGAGATGTAATTCTGGAATCCAGTTTTAAGAATGCTTTTAGGTGTTTTCTAACTAGTCTTCTACTCTAGCAAAGTTTTAAAGTAGTGGCTTAGCTTATGGAGGTGCTTGAAAGTTATTTTATGCACCATAGAACTTCAGGTGGTTAATCCAACGTTTCTGTTTTTTTACTATGCTTGCATCTTTTAAAATAGTTGCACTTTTGAGGTACAATCGACAATTGAAAATTGCTATATTGCTCTACCCATAGCCCCAAAAACAGACATGATTTGTATAGAAACCTACGATCAACCTTTTCCCAAGTATCTCTTCATTTGAAATGGTACTTTTAACATCCATATAGGTTGATGTAACTGTAATAATGAGATATGTGGAACCAGCAACTGTAGTAGGCATTCCTCGTGTAGAAGAGTTACAGGCAATGTTTGAGGTTTGAACACTCCTTGACAAGAGTATATTTTCAATATTAAAAATGAGACTAATAAATATTATTAGGAGAAAAAATCTAAAGTAGAAGCATTAGATCTGATAGTCCTACTAATTTTGAAAGGTTCACCAACTCATGCAATTTCTTCTATTTGATTTGTGTGACCATTTTGGATGTATTCAAATCATGATAGTCAAATTCATTACTCTTAAACACTTTTGTTAACATTTACAACATCATTATATTTCTTATTATGAGGTTAATAATGCTTATATTAAAGTCATTAAGGATATATATGTAGTAGGTGTTACTTGTGTTCAAACATAAGGTAGTTGGATCAAGTATTTTCCTATTTCAGTTGGATTACATCAAGGATCAACCTTAAGCACATATTTTTTTGCTTTAATCATGGATGTTCTCACTAGACATTTGCAGGAGGTTCTACAATGGTGTATGCTTTTTGCTGATGATATTCTTCTTGTTGATAAGCTAGAGAGGGAGTTGAAGGTAAACTTATATTATGGAATTCAATCGTAGAGTTTAAAGGTTTTCATTTGAGTAGATCTAAAATTGAATATATATAGTATGATTTTAGTAATAATAGATCTAGTTGGTGTATTGTGACTTTGGGAGATCAAGTCATTAATAATAGTACATGTTTTAAATATCTTGGATTTATTGTTCAGAGTGATGGTGAAATAGATAGAGATATTATTAGTAGAATTCAAGATGGATGGTTGAAGTGGTGGAATGTATTAGGCTTGTTATGTGATATAAAAGTCCCTCTCAAACTTAAGGGAGAATTATATAAGATGGTGATGAGACCTACAGTGTTGTATGGTGCAAAATGTTGGCCATTACAAAAGAAGAATAATATTAAGTTAAGTGTTGCAGAGATGAGACTGCTCAGGTGGATGAGTGATTTTACTCTTAGAGACAGGATATGAAATGAGCATATACGTAGGGTCTTAGCTTCAGAAATACCTTCTCTCCCACTTCAAATTGTATGTCTCTCCTGTGTGTATATGCTCGCTTCTTCATGATTTGTTGTGCTCTTCCCAAATTATTCTTTAACTCCTCCAGCACCTGATCTCTTTCTTCTAAGTATTGCTCTACTGAAAAGATCGGTGTGTTTCCCTTTCCGTAATGCACTAACTGTGGGGGGTCTCTTTCATAAAGTACCTTGAAAGGGGTCATTTGGGATGCTGAGTGATACGAAGTATTATACCAGTATTCTGCCCAAGGTAACCATTTGGCCCACTTACGTGGTGTTTCCGAAGCGAAACACCTCAAATAGGTTTCCAAGCTCTGATTTACCACCTCTGTCTGTCCGTCTATCTATGGATGGTAGGCGGTACTCCTTTTGAGAACAGTGCCCTGCATTCGAAAGAGTTCATTTTAGAACTGACTGAGAAAAACTTTGTCTCTATCTGACACAATTGAAGCAAGGAATTCGTGTAATCGCACCACTTCTCTAATAAATGCTGCTTCCACTAAGACCGCGATGTACGGGTGTCGCAGGAGGACGAAATGGGCATACTTACTGAGGCGGTCCACCACTACCAAAATGGCTGTGAATCCCTTTGAGCGAGGTAGGCCGTCAATGAAGTCCATGGACACTTCCTCCCAAGCTTTGTTTGGAAGTTCCAAGGGTTGGAGTAGCCCTCCTGGTGCCATCGCCATATATTTATTTCTTTGGCACACCTCACACCTTGCCACCAACTCTTCCACATCTTTCTGCATGCCCTTCCAATAGAGCTCCGCTGCTAGCCTCCTATATGTCTTCTGGACTTCTGAATGGCTTCCAACTGCACTGCTATGGAACTCCTGCAACAGGTGGGGGATATGTACGGAAGTTCGTGGCATCACAAACCTCCCTTGATATAATAATCTCTCCCCCTCAATGCAGTAGCCCAGATGGCTACTCTTGTCTTTCTGTAGGTCCTCCCTGATCTTCCCCAATTTTTTCATCTAGCTTGCTTTCTTCCTTGATGGCCCCCCAATCAACCATCAATGGTACTGACAGAGCTAGCTCCTGGAGCTCCCCAACACATCTGGATAGGGCGTCAGCTACTTTATTTTCCAAACCTGACTTGTACTGGATCTCGAAGTCGTAGCCCAACAATTTGAAGAGCCACCTCTAATGCTCCTCAGTCACCATTCGCTGCTCCAGTAGATACTTTAAACTCTTCTGATCAGTACGGACAATGAAATGTCTCCCCAAAAGGTAGGGGAGCCACTTTTGAATGGTCAAGACAATCGCCATCAGCTCTCTCTCGTACACTGATTTCAGTCTTGCCCTGGTTGATAGCACTTGACTGAAGTTTGCTACAGGCCTGTGGTTTTGTATCAACACTGCTCCCAACCCATATCCTGACGCGTCGGTCTCTACCACAAATGCCTGACCAAAGTCTGGAAGGGCTAGAACAGGAACCGTCGTCATAGCTTCCTTTAAAAGACAAAATACAATCAAATCAGGACTCAGTAATCAGCCGAGGCTCCCAGCATCCCCGAAGTCTCACACGGACCATCCAGTAAGGCGAATAAAGCCCCCAGAAACCCACCAACTCGAGGAATATCACCAAAGGTTTCCACCAGCAAGACGACGAGGACACGAGCCTCAGCCACATCATAATCCATAATCCATCGCATCTCCAAAAAGACAAAAAAAACCCAGTAAAATAATCCCACATAAATAGAAAAAGGCAACAATAACAGAATATAAAAAAATTATCTTCTTCTCCGGCCCCTCCCACGTAATCTTCCACGAGAAGCAACCGAGATCACAGGTCTATCACGAACCAGAGTGAATTCATTTCCAGGGTACCAACCATAAAAATCTGGAGATGCCAAACCACAATCCGAAAATTTGGATTCATATTTAAATTCAAACAGGCCTGTGGTTTTGTATCAACACTTCTCCCAACCCATATCCTGACGCGTCGGTCTCTACCACAAATGCCTGACCAAAGTCTGGAAGGGCTAGAACAGGAACAGTCGTCATAGCTTCCTTTAACCTATCGAACGCCTGGGTGGTTGCCTCTCCCCAGCAAAAATTGCCCTTCTTCAGCTGTTCAGTCAACGGCCAGTCAATGGTACTGTATCTCTTCACAAACTTTCTGTAGTAACCAGTCAATCCTAGAAAACCCCTCAATTCCCTGAGGTTCCTAGGTAGCGGCCATTTCTGCATTGCTTCAATTTTAGTTTGATCCGCTGCCACTTCTTCTTGAGATACCACGTCCCAAGTATTCCACACTTGCATGAGCAAAACTGCACTTCTTCAGGTTGGCTTTCTACTGGCGCTCCTGAAGCACTTCCAATACCACTTTCAAATGTTTCAAGTGCTCCTCCACAGTCTTGCTGGACATGAGGATGTCATCAAAAAAGATCAGGACGAACTTCCTGAGGTGCGGCTTGAATACCCGATTCATCAAGGATTGAAAGGTTGCAGGAGCGTTAGTCAAACCAAATGGCATTACCAGAAATTCATAATGCCCTTCATGTGTCCTGAACGCTGTCTTTGGAACATCTGCCTCCCTCATTTTGATCTGGTGGTATCTGGATTTTAAATCCAGCTTAGAAAACATCACTGCACCATGTAGCTCGTCTAGCAGCTCATCAATCATAGGAATTGGGAACTTGTCTGGTATAGTGCCCTTATTCAGAGCCCTGTAATCCAAACAAAATCTCCAACTCCCATCCTTCTTCTTGACCAGGAGGACTGGGCTAGAAAAAAGGGCCGTTGCTGGGTCTGATAATCTTCGCCTCCAGCATTTTCCGGATCAGCTTTTCAATCTCATCTTTCTGAATCTGTGGATAGCGGTAAGGACGGATGTTGATCGGGGTCTCACCTTCTTTCAAAGTAATAGCATGCTCCAACTCTCTCTGAGGAGGTAAACCCTGGGGCGGGTGAAAGACCTCGCTGAACTGGTATATGAGCAGCTGTACTGCAGAGGGAACATTGCCTTCTTCCTCCAATCTGACCCCTTCCAGGCGGTGCAATTCTACTAAGTAGCCTCCCCCTTCTTCTCGAATGGTTCTGATGAGGGATTTGAGAGAAACCCCTGCCTTGGTCAGTCCAGAGTCACCCTGAATTATCCTCTCTCTACACCCAACCACCAACTCCATTCTCAGTGTACCCCAGTTGATTTTGGTCTCTCCTAGTGTCTGCAGCCATTTCATCCCAAGGATGACATCCGTACTCCCCAATTCCAAGGGAAGGAAGTATTCCTTTACATGGATCCCTTGAATCTTCAGTACTACTCCTCGACAGACTCCTCGTCCCATCTCCACCTTCCCGGTGCCCATCATTACCCCGTAACCTCCGTTATCCACTAGCTCCATCCCCAATGCATCAACAATCTGAGTGGAAATGAAATTGTGTGTTGCTCCACTATCTATCAACACCACCACCTCACGGTCAGAGATCTCTCCTTTCACCTTCATAGCGTGACTCGAAGTGAATCCCGCTACTGAGTTCAAAGAGACTTCTGTTATGTCCAGATGCAACTTCTCCTCCTCCTCCACCTCGGGGTCATTCCCACCTCCCTCTTCGTCTTCCTCGTCTTCACAAACGAGGAGAACCTGAAGAGATCGGTCCTTGCATCTATGCCCCGGCATGTACTTCTCATCGCACCTGAAGCACAACCCCTTTGCTCTCTTATCCTGCATTTCTTTTTCGGTCAGCCTTTTGAAAT
>NW_021319945.1:1106268-1114786 GCF_001605985.2 Dendrobium catenatum | reverse complement strand
CTCCCACCAAAATCAGCCCCCCTTCTGTCATATCCCATGCTCATCTCTTCCCTCGAAAGAGGCTCTAGAGGAGGCGTGTCGTTCTCTCCTCTAGGATCTCCACCTCCGACTGTCTCCTCCCCCGCAAAGGGTTCGGATTTCCTCCCATGCCATGGCCGTCGGTGGTCTCTCTTACTTCCGATGTCGCCGGATTGGTTTCCATCTCAAGAAGTTTCTTCATCATTTCCTCCATTGCCGTGAACTTCCCCTCTAACCTTTCATTGTTGGAGGTGAGTTGATTTTGGATGTTGAAGAATCTTTCCTCCAAATTGGCTTTCAATTGGCCGACTTCGCCTTCCAAGACGCCAACCTTCTTTCCGGCCATTGTTCTTCTCAAGATTCACGAAGATCTTTTTCCGGAACAAGAAAATCCGCTGAAATCTTTAGGAAATCAGCCCCCAACGGTCCCAAAAAAAAGGCTCTGATACCAATTTGATAGAATATACTTGTTTGCACAAGCAAATCTACCCAAGATTAAGCACTACAGCAGGGAAACTGCTGTTCACAGCAGTAATTCAGCCAAAAACAGTGAAAACAAAGGAAATCTGAGAGAGAACTTGTAGGAAAACCAATAGAGCAATTGTATTTCACTAGTAGATTCAAGAAAACAAGCAAATATACAATTTCCTTCAATTCGAGAGGAAGGAATAACTCTCCAAATCTCCGGCAACGCCAAGAGCCCAACACAAACAAACCTGAGATCTCCAATCTCATTCAAATTCAAGATGAGGCTCTCTTTCCCCCCTAATCTCCTAATTATACAATTTAATCATAAAGGACAATAATGAACTTCGTAAAACAGCCCCCCCCTCATTCAAAAATCTCCCTCCCAAAATCAATTTAAGCAACGTGGGGTCCAAGGGGGGTTCCGCCCCTTTTTTCTGTTTCCGCCTGACATAGCATCGGACCGGTCCAGTGGGGACCAGTCCACTTGTAACATGCTGTTGTTGTTGTACAAATATATTTTGAAATGAGGGCGAATTTACAAACGGGATTTCATATGACCACTTTTGATGATTGAAGTAGGATATTAAACCTGCCCTACAAATGCTGCCAAAAATCAAGATACAATCTATCAAAGGCACATCATATGAAATTTGAATAAAATGAACTAACAGTTGGAACTTGGTTGGACTTTCATGTCACAATCAATTTGACTGAGATATGTTCGATCACTATGAATATATGTAGATTTGCTCTGCAATCACAAGTCTATAGGGCAATCTATATAGCATGAAGTACTTTAGCATAGCATGAAGAACAAGGTACTACCATACATCAAACTTTTTTAATATTAAATATATAACTTCTAATCATTAAAAGGAGCAACTGTTCAAAAAGGCAATGGTCGAGTTCACATCATAACTTATTTTCGATACACTATAAAAGATAGGTACGAGGGTAAGCTAGGTGTCTTCATCTATTTTTTCTATTTCCATTATATAACATTTGTAATCATTTACAGATAATAAAAATCTTCATATTTACTTTTAATGTGATTCTCTGTGTTTACTCTCTTTTATGGTTTAAAATTGTGCAATTTGAGGCTCGCCTCGAAACTTTTTTGACAATTTTGCATTGAGGTGGCTGCCTCATCAACTTTCATGTGAGGCTTATGCTTTACATATTGTGAAGCGCGCCTGGCTTGAAGATATTTATTTAGGGTTTGGATGCCTTTTTAAAAATAAATATTAAAAGGATTTTATTCCCAATTAAAATCCTTTTTATTATTTCTTCCTCATGCCTCACCTTGCATGCAACTCTGTGCCCCTCTTACTGTCGGTCTCATGCAAAGCATGATCCCCATTCAGCTAGCATGTCTCTCCCGGCCATCTCATTCCTCGTTGTAACCAGCTGCCTTCTTCTTAGCCACCATCGTCATGTTCTCCTTGCCAAGCATTGTTCCTCAACAGGGGGCCCATCTCCTCTTCCTTCATTGTATCTATTTTTCTTATTAGTAGCTATTTATTTTTTTTCTTTCCTAAATCTAAAAATTTAATGTTATTTATTTAGGGTTTCTTCCTTTGTAATTATTTGTTTGTTCAAACTTTTATTTAATTTTATTTTTAAAGGATTTCCAAAATAGTAAGAGTTAAAAATAAAAGCACAATAGGACATAGAAAAGGCCTGATATGGTGGCATAGTGTGTAAGTTGACATTGGAGGGAATGAAAATATATATGTTTATCTAAAATGCAATTATTACGAAAATATTATGATAAGAAAACTTGAACATCTCAAGTGAAAACCTATCAATCTTGTAATAACAGCGGGGAATATCCACAAAACAAGGAAAAATAATAAAACAACAATTTTATTGCAATAATCAAAGATAATGGAATGAAAATATCAATATACAGTTGATCCTCAATTTGAGAGGAGGATCTATCTCTCCCAATCCCTAGATGTCGCTAGAACCCGAGACACCAAGCACCAAAAACAACAAAATAAACCACAATTCTCCGATGCCCTAACCCTAATACAAACTCCTATTTAAAGCAAATACAAAAAATAAACTAAAAGGATTAAACAACCCTCAAATAATTAGTCTTAGGTAGTGGACCACCCCAAAGGGGGGGGGGGGATTGAGAGCTTGCGGACCAGCAGACTTGCGCCTACTATATTAAAGGAGTCGTCCCACAATTTGGGTTGGTTGGACCGGTCCAAGCGTACCCATACTCCGCTCCAAAAAAATCACCTTGTCCTCAAGGGGGAAAGATGGAATTGATGTTTCACAGTTTCATAGGGCTCTCATGTAGCGTTATAATCAGGAAGGTCCTTTCACTTGATCAACACTTTTTTGACCCCCCCTTTCATCGGCGTATCCCTTGTAGCTCAATGGGTTCCAACACCACTTCCAAATATTCAGTCAATATTGATGCCAACTCTGGACTGACTGTGTGATCCCCCAAAGCTCTTTTCAATTGTGAAACATGAAATACTGGGTGGATGGTGGCTGTTGTAGGCAACCTCAAACGATACACTACTGCTCGAATTTTCTCTAATATCTCATAAAGGCCTAAATATCTTGGAGCCAACTTCTCGTTTCTCCTGGAGGTGACTGTCCTTTGCCTGTAGGGCCTTAGCTGTAAGAGCACTCTCTCCTCGACCTCAAACTGGGTGTCCTTCCTATGCCCATCTGCTTGTTTCTTCATAATTTGTTGAGTCATCAATAGATGTTTCTTCAATTCTTCCAACACCCTGTCTCTCTCCTCCAAATATGATTTTATTGAAGAAACTGGAGTGACTCTGCCCAACATGCACCAAGTGAGGTGGATCTCTATCGTACAACAGTTTGAATGGGGTCATCTAATAAGCAAAATGATATAAGTGTTTTACCAATACTCTGCCCATGCTAACCACTAAGCCCAAAGCCGAGGGGTTTCCAACACAAAACATCGTAGGTATGTCTCCAAGCCTCTGTTTATCACCTTCGTCTGCCCATCAGTCTATGGGTGGTAGGCGGTGCTCTTCTTCAGTATTGTCCCCTGCAGTCTGAATAACTCTCTCCAAAAATGGTTGATGAACACCTTGTCCATGTTGGATACTATAGCCTCCGGTATCCCATGCAGTCTGACCACTTCCCTGATGAAAGTTGATGCCACTATCACTACCGTGTAGGGGTGTCATAGGGGAATGGAATGAGCATACTTGCTCAGCTTGTCTACTACCACTAGAATCACGGTGAATCCTTCAGATCGAGGTAACCCATTTATAAAATCCATGGAGACCTCCTCCCACACCTGATCTGGTAGAGCTAAGGGCTGCAATAATTCTCTTGGAGTCATGGCCATGTACTTATTCCGTTGACAACCCTCACAATTGGCGTCCAACTTCTCCACATCCTTGTGCATCCCTTCCAATAGAACTCTAAGGCGAGTCTCCTGTATGTCTTCTGCACCCATGAATGACCCTCAATAGCACTCCCATGGAACTCATGGAGCAGGTGTGGAATATGAATTAAGGTCATAGGCATCACAAATCTCCCTTGGTATAAAGCCTCTCACCTTCTAAAGAATAGCCAGGGTAGCTACTCTCATCCTTCAATAAATTTGCCCTAATCCTCCCCAGCTGCTCGTCTCGGTAACTCTCCTCCTTAATGTACCCCCAATCTAACATCAGAGGTATCGACACAACCACCTCCTTGAGCTCCCTCATACATCTGGACAAGGCATATGCCGCCTTGTCTCTATCTCCGACCTGTGCTAGATTTCAAAGTTATATCCTAATAACTTTGATAACAGTCTCTTGTACTCCTCTGTCACCATCCTCTGCTCTAACAGGTACTTCAGGCTCCGTTGATCCATCCTGAAAATGAAATGTCAATCCAATAAATAAGTTCGCAACTTCTGGATGGCTAGCACAATCACCATCAACTCCCTCTCATAGACTGACTTCAACCTGAATCTAGCTATCAATATCTGGCGGAAGTAAGCAATGGGTCTGTGGCACTGCATAAGTACTGCTCCCAAGCCATACCTTGATGCATTCGTCTCTACTACAAATTCCTGGCTTAAATCTGGCAAGTCCAAGACCGATATAGTGGTTATGACCTTCTTCAATCTCTCAAAAGCTGTTGTGGCCACCTCCCCCTACAAGAAATCATCCTTCAACTCTTTTGTCAGTGGCCATGCTATGATATTATAGCCCTTCACGAACCTTTTTTTGTAGCCAGTCAGTCCTAGGAATCCCCTAAGTTTCTTAAGATTCTTAGGCAATGACCATCTCTACATAGCCTCAATTTTGATTTGATCCGTAGCTACACCCTCCTGAGAGACTACATGCCCCAAATACTCCACACTGGCCTATGCGAAGCAATATTTATTCAGATTGCCCTCAGCTTATGCTTTTGTAACACCTCTAAAACCTTCTTCAAGTGCTCCCCCCATTTGACCTGCTGTAAACCAAAATATCATAAAAATACCAGCACAAATAGCCTTAAAATAGGGTCTGAAAACTTTGTTCATGAGGGACTGGAAAGTGGCTAGGGCATTAATGAGGCCAAAAGGCATCTCTAGGAACTCATAATGCCCCTCATGTGTTCTGAAAGCAGTCTTCGACACATCCTCCCTTTTCATTCTGATCTGATGGTACCCTGATTTCAAATCTATCTTAGTGAATATAACTGTCCCACTCAGCTCATCCAACAACTCTTCAATCACTTTGATAGGAAACTTGTCTGACACAATTTCTTTATTCATCTCCATGTAGTACACGCAAAACCTCCAACTCACATCTTTTTTCTTAACCAGTTACACGGGGCTAGAAAAGGCTCACACTGGGTCTGATAATTCCTGCTCCAATCATTTATCTGATCTACTTATCAATTTCATCCTTTTGAAATTGAGGATAGCGATAAAGCCTGATGCTAATGGGTGACACACATTCCCTCAAGGTGATAGCGTGCTCCTGCTCCATTGGCGGTGACAATCTTTGAGGTGGATGAAAAATCTCACTAAATTACTAAATCAATGGTTGTATTGAAAGAGGAATGTACTCACATTCCTCCATTCTGATCCCTTCCAGCCTATGTAGCTCCCCAGATAACCTTCTGTCACCTCTTGTATGCTCCTCACTATGATTTTAAGTGATACCATGGCATTGAGGAGCCCTGCATCTCCCCTGATCACTACCCTTCTCCCTTCCACCACCAGCTCCTCCGTCAATGATCTCTAGTTAACCTTAGTGTTCCCCAAAATTTGCAGCCACCTCATTCCCAGGATGACATTAGTGCTCCCTAACTCCAATGGGAGAAAATCCTCAATCACCTAAATCCCTTGTATGGTCAACACTACTCCCCTACAGATTTCCTGACCCTTTTCCACCTTCCTTGTACCCATCATAACTCCATAACACCCTATATCCACCAATATTACCCCCAAATTAGTCTATGACCTGGTTGGAGATCACCACCTCCTTGTCTGCTATTCCCCTCTTCACCTTCATGATATAACTCTGTGTAAATCCTACCACTGAGTTCAGGGAGACCTCTGCCACATCAAGATGCAGCTTTTCCTTTTCCTCTCTCCCTATTTCACTCTTACCTCTCTCGTCAGTTTCCTCGTCATCACAAACAGTGAGAATATGAAGAGTTCATTCCTTGCACTTGTGCCATGGAGGCATGGATTATACTTCTCATCACATCTGAAGTGTAGCCCCTTCGCCTTCTTCTCATGCATCTCCCGTGTCACACCCTAGCTTGGCTCACCCCCTAACGATCAATCTGGAGTATAACAAAGAAGAAAAATCTAAACCGGGTCCTTATTAATACCCATTACGAGCCACTACTTTTAGAATCAAGTGAGTAAAAAAAATCTATTTAGACTCTCCTAACACGTCAACATATCAAACTTCATACTTAATAATATGAAGCATATAATGTTGATGGGGACATCAGATCATGGAAGTTTATCAGAGACGTGACTGACAATCTACGACCACGATCGCACCGATCTATTTTTGAGTCTTCATATGTATTTGTTTTATTTATTTGCTTTTTGTATTTGTTTTAGTAGCATTTTCCGTTTTGCCCTTACTTGAGGGTTTTGTCATATGTAAGCCCTAGGGGAATTGTCATCCTTTATTTCCCTTTCATTGTAGGAGGCTATATATAAACCCCTTATGTTTCTTTTTAAGTTAATGTGGGAGGGAAGGGGTCAGCCAAAGAGAGAGGGAAAGGGGATAGGGTGTCCATGTTCAATGAATGTGGAATTTAAATTGATTCCCAATTAATTTCTGATTTACCTAATCCTTAATTGAAGGAAGGCTTTCAAAAATTAAGCTAAATAATTTAGGAAAGAATTTGAAATTTCAAATTCGTTTGAATTTGAATTAGAAAACTTACCAAAATTAGAGCAACTTAATTTAGGGAAGAATAAATTTTAGAGGGAAAGGGATTTGATTGAGAGTATTAATAGAAGGGAATTAATTAATATGTGAGGGAAAAGGGGGGCGGCCAAAGGAGGAGGGGGAAAGATGTCCACATACGATGTATGTGACCCAAGACATTAAATGAGATTTGATATTAAATCTGAAATTGATTTCTGATTTAGAGGAATTATAGGAAGACTTCTAAAAATAGATTTGTTAATTCAGAAAGGATTTGAAATTCAAATATCTTTGAATTCAAATTAGGAACTTTCCAAGTTAACAATAGATTAATTTAGGAAGGTAAATAAGAGGCTATTTTAAATTCAAAATTTAAAATTGGTGGAGGGAAGAGGCTAGGGGTGAGGTGGTCGGCCGGCTATGGAGGTGGAGGGGTTGATGTTTGATCCAAAAGAAAAGTTAATCAAAATCAAACGAAATAAAACAAAAACAGATGATGAATGGTGGAGACTAGAGATGAGAGGACGGAGAAAAATAAAATAAAATAAAAATGATACAAACCATGAGCCTAGACTCTTCCTGCGGCTGATGGGTACTACGTTTCCCTCCTCGAGGGACTTCAATCCACGAGCCCGGATCCATCCTACGGCTGGTGGAAACAAGGTTGTCCTCTCATAGGACTTTTCATCTCTAGAACTCACACATAGATCAAGACAAAGACACTAATTCTTTTTTTATTAATAATCAATCATTACATTACACAAGCAAGGGCATCTATATATAGGCTTAAGAAATTAAAACAAGATACATATGCCTCTAGGGCTTACATAGGACGACCCTTTTAAGTAAGGGTAAAAACGAAAAATTCATAATAAAAATAAAAATTATAAATAACAAATTAAGATAAGGTGGAATGATCTCGGCCGTCGATCATCATCTCCTCCTTTGAAAATCTTCATGATCGTATGTCCGCATCATTCTCCCGGGGTGGAAAAGAGATCGACTCCGTCGAGTTCGCACCCCGGGTAACCAAGCTCTGATATAGAATGAAGGGGGGGGGGTATTGCGAATTTCAAAATTTCAAATTAATTGGAAAAGGGAGGTAAGGGGTCGAACAAAGAGAGAGGGAAATGGGATAGGGTGTCCAGGTTTAATGAATGTGGAATTTGAATTGATTCTCAATTGATTTCTGATTTACCTAATCCTTAATTGAAGGAAGGCTTTCCAAAATTAAGCTAAATGATTTAGGAAAGAATTTGAAATTCCAAATTCGTTTGAATTTGAAATTCCAAATTCGTTTGAATTTGAATTCGAAAACTTACCAAAATTAGAACAACTTAATTTAGGAAAGAATAAATTTTAGAGGGAAAGTGATTTGATTGAGAGCATTAATTGAGGGGAATTAATTAATATGTAAGGGAAAAGGGGGGCGGCCAAAGGAGGAGGGGGAGAGATGTCCACATACGATGTATGTGACCCAAGACATTAAATGAGATTTGATATTAAATCTGAAATTGATTTCTGATTTAGAGGAATTATAGGAAGACTTCTAAAAATAGATTTGTTAATTCAGAAAGGATTTGAAATTCAAATATCTTTGAATTCAAATTAGGAACTTTCCAAGTTAACAATAGATTAATTTAGGAAGGTAA
>NW_021319945.1:1099170-1105406 GCF_001605985.2 Dendrobium catenatum | reverse complement strand
TCTCCTCCTTTGAAAATCTTCATGATCGTATGTCCGCATCATTCTCCCGGGGTGAAAAAGAGCTCGACTCCGTCGAGTTTGCACCCCTGGTAACCAAGCTCTGATATCAAACTGATATAGAACGAATGGGGAGGGGGGTATTATGAATTTCGAATTTTCAAATTAATTGGAAAAGGGAGGGAAGGTGTCGATCAAAGAGAGAGGGAAATGGGATAGGGTGTCCAGGTTTAATGAATGTGGAATTTGAATTGATTCCCAATTCATTTATGATTTACCTAATCCTTAATTGAAGGAAAACTTTTCAAAATTAAGCTAAATGATTTAGGAAAGAATTTGAAATTTCAAATTCGTTTGAATTTGAATCCGAAAACTTACTAAAATTAAAACAACTTAATTTAGGAAAGAATAAGTTTTAGAGGGAAAGGGATTTGGTTGAGAGCATTAATTGATGGGAATTAATTAATATGTGAGAGAAAAGGGGGGCGGCCAAAGGAGGGGGAGAGATGTCCACATACGATGTATGTGACCCAATACATTAAATGAGATTTGATATGAAATCTGAAATTGATTTCAAATTTAGAGGAATTATGGGAAGGCTTCCAAAAATAGATTTGTTAATTCAAAAAGGATTTGAAATTCAAATATCTTTGAATTCAAATTAGTAACTTTCCAAATTAACAATAGATTAATTTAGGAAGGTAATAAAGAGGCTATTTTGAATTCAAAATTCAAAATTTGTGGATTAGGGAAGAGGCTAGGAATGAGGTGGTCGACCGGTTATGGAGGTAGAGGGGTTGATGTTTGATTCAAAAGAAAAGTTAACCAAAATCAAATGAAATAAAACAAAAATGGATGGTGAATGATGGAGACTAGAGATGAGAGGATGGAGAACAGTGAAAAAATAAAATAAAAATGATACAAACCACGAGCTTGGACTCTTCCTGCGGCTGGTGGGTACTACATTGCCCTCCTCGAGGGACTTCAATCCACGAGCCTGGATCCATTTTGCGGCTGGTGGAAATAAGGTTGTCCTCTCATAGGACCTTTTCTCTCTAGAACTCACACAGAGATCAAGACAAATGCACTAATTCTTTTTTTATTAATAATCAATCATTACATTACACAAACAAAGACATTTATATATAGGCCTAAGAAACTAAAACAAGACACATATGCCCCTAGTGCTTACATGGGACGATCCTCTTAAGTGAGGGTAAAAACAAAAAATTCATAATAAAAAATAAAAATTACAAATAACAAATTAAGATAAGGTGAAATTATCTCAGCCGTCGATCATCATCTCCTCCTTTGAAAATCTTCATGATCATATGTCCGCATCATAATGAATGAATGAATCATAATCAAATTCCTACAAATTAAGTTATTGTGAGAGCTTGAGAGTCTTTGGAGAGAGATCCCTAGGAGAGGGAACCGGATCACCCACCAACCTTGGAATAGTCCGGGTTCGTGGCTATTTTCTTCTTAGTTCTTCCTCTTTCTCCCTCCCTTCTCTTTCACCCCACAGCCCATCCAAATCCCTCCACCGCCGGCCATCCTATCACCATCTTACCTCTTGGCCAAGCTCTCACCCCACCTTCCTACTTGTTTACAACTTATCCCCCCTATCCCCAAGCTACCCAAACTCCACCCAAACCCTAGCCTAGCCGCTAGCCTCTCCCTTCCCCCTTGCCTCCAAATTTTCAAATTCCTCATCATTACTTTCCTTTATTACTTAGTCTCTTTTGGGAAAGCTTTTTAATTTCAATTATTTAATTCAAATATGAATTTGGAAATATTTCCAAAAATAGAATCTTATTTTAGGAAAGTTTCTAAAGTCAAATCCAAATTAAATTTGAATTAGATTGGAATTTATCATATTCCTTAATTTGAGAATCCCATCTAAGTAAGTAAAAAAACCCTTGCTTATTTCCCCAATCCTTTTCCCTATGGTGCCGGCCCCCCTCCTTGCCCCACTTGAATACTTTCCAAACTTCAAGCCTCTCTCTTTGGGAAGAATTCAAAGCCTCTCCCTATCTCCCCCCCCCCTCTTTCCAAATCACCCTTAAATCCTTTCCAAATTAAAGGATTAACTAGGAAAATAATTTCTTAATTTCCCTCCAACCTCCCTCCTCTAAAATCTGAAATTACTTTTCCCCCAAGCCCCTCCTTTGGCCGGCCATCCTCTCACCGTTTCTTCCACTTGGATTCTTGAGAGAAACTTCTTTCTCAAAAGGGGAATCCTTAAGAATAGCAAAAGACGTCTTCTACAACACTACAAATTCGATGCTTGGCCGATCCTGAACTTGACTCCGGCTTCGTCTACAACGAACAAGGCTTCATCGACATCCTCCAGTCGCATTTTTTCGACATCAATCTGGAAGTAGACAATTCTGCTGAGGAGAACTTGGAGTTTATCATCTTCACCCTATCCAAAGCCATCGAAGAGTAGCTTTCCACCGTTTAGTGGTAAATCACCGCCGTGCCTCGATGAGGGTGAACTTCTCCTCTTAAATTTCCCCCCTAATCTTCTTCTCTTGTAGGTTCTGAATCAAGCATAAGGAGTCGTGCAAAGCTATCTGCGAAAACTTAGTAAACGTAAGGAATGAGTTATGACTTTCTATGCATCTACTCTCATTGTTAATCTATGGATGCTATTGAAAATCTCCTAAATTTGCTTATGTTGAAATTCTAATTATTTTGGTGATCTTAACTATTAGCGTGTGTTTTGTCCTAAGCGGAATCACCCCTTTTTTTTCTATTATTGTTAAGTGGCTAATGTTTTAATTCTTATTGCTTTTACTCAAAAGCATGCAAATTCTTATTACAATCATTTAAATCATACATAGTCCTACATCAAATATACTTCAATTAACATCAAATATAATTAAAGTAAATAGAGAGCTCTACTAAAACTTTTAAAATGTACTTACATACCCAAAAGTCTGTAAAACTATCATTTAGATTTCTTTTTAGTTCTCTATGTACCCCCAAAATATATTTACACCAAAAAGAACGATCACCTCTTTTCCCGCCTAGTGCCCTACGGGCTCCTTTCCCTTACATGCAGTATAACTAATACTAATGAACTAGGCTCAATGAAATACACAAACAATGTACAAAAAATTGTAATAACATGGGGAACAATTATTGAGAACACATGAGAATTCTATGCTGATCATAAGAAATGTAATACATTTAAACAAGCCATATGATGACTATAGGCTTTTATACTCTTCAAATTCAAAGTTGGGTACATATTCTCAACTTTTCTTCTTCTTTTGTACACTACCTAAACACAGACATTTATTTTTCATTTACACATGCTTATAAATGCATAAAACAAACAATATGAATATCTTACAACTTACCTCAATTGAACTCCTCATTCGACCCAACGGCTTTTCCTCAAAAAAAAAAAAACGGCTTTTCCTAGACCTTTCGTAAGTCCCTTCCTGAATTCATCAATTAATCACATTTGAATTCAGCCATCAAACTACTGATTTCAGTTATATAAATTCATTCAGCAAATTAATCTGATTTTAGTTATCTGAAGTCATCCAACAAATCAATCTGAATTCCTAAACAATTTCCTTTTCTTACTCTTATTTCCCTACTAAAATTCAGCAATCCCTAACAACTAATTTCAACAATATTTATCAGATAACACAGATGCTTGTACAAAGAGATTTCTGATTTCAGATAACACAGATGCTTGATTTTAAATCTCTTTATCAAATTACTGATTTTAGATAACACAGATGCTTGTAAATCTTATAATCTTTTTAAATTTCCATACCTGCTCCTAAATATTTACATTAGAAGGCCTGAACTCACAGCAACCTATTTCTGCTCTACGTTTCTCTCACAGCGGCTCCGCTGAATTCCTTCTCCAGCTCACCCACAGCGTCAAGCTTCAGAGAACGGGTGGGTATGGAATAACTGCTGAGTCTTACATGATCCCTAAAATCCACCACTCTATTACTGCTAGAAAAAAAAAAAACAAAAACAAAAACTCTCAGCCATAAGATTCGACCATACATTATAATATATATTCTTAATTTCACTAAGCTCTTGCTCTATTGCTAACCGTTGGATGGACTAAGGAAATGATCAACCAATGCATGCTAGCCTAAGTGGAATTAGGAAAATAAGAATATGAAATGCATATGCCTAATACTTAGATTTCCGTTAACTGTTATAATCATACACAGTTAATTACAAACAGTTAAATATATTAGCTATACAACTAATTAAATTAAACAATTAGATTCATACTTCATGTATACTTCTATATGTCAAAATGCTATGGTGTAAAAGTAGAATTTAATGAAAATAAATAAACATTTAGAGGAAGTTTATACTTACATTTATTTCAAATATTTTGGGTATTACATCTCGCTCCGTCAGTTTTCTAAAGTTTCCCCCACGTCCTCCTCCTCCTGGCTTCTCCCTTGGGGTCTCACGAATGTTGCCCAATGCAGGTCTCTTGGGTGCTAAGAGAGTGGTAGTCATCCTGTAAGAGCCACCTGAACTATTGCATTTGGCTCCCCTCTCCTAGTACTTCTGATCCTCCACCTGTTGTGCTAGCTCCATAATCTCTCCCAAGTCACGAGGCCTCATGACTCTCATTGCTTCCTGGATCTCTGATTTAAGTCCCTTCATGAAATTTTTCTCCAGAACAGTCTCCGATAATCGATCCAATCGACTCTCCAGGTACTCAAATCTCTCGCGATAATTTGTCATTGAGCCTTCCTGTACTATTGCAAATAACTGCTCATAGAAGTCCCCTCCCATGTCGATTCGAAAACATTCCATAAATATTTCTTGAACTCCTTCCAACTCCATATGGGCTTCATCATGTCTCTTGACTGGTACCAAGCCAGCACCTTCCCTTCCAAACATAAGCAAGATGCTGTCAATTTCTCCTCCTCCATTAACCCATTGATGACAAAATACCTTTCTGCCTTGTAGATCCACCAATGTGTATCATCCCCTTAAAAATATGCATCTTCAACTTCTGGACCTTCGGATCGCCCCATTTCCCTTGATTCCTCCCATAGCTGTCAATGGCGCAAAATAGCGCGCCATGGCGCACGGCGCGGCGTGACGCACCTACGGCGCCATGTTCATGGCGAGGCGCATGTGTTTAAAATAGCGCATGCTATTTGCGCCACATGTGAGCCATGGCGCATTGCGCACGGTGCAAAATAGCGCGCCAAATTATTTTTAAATTTCGGTATACTTATGAATATTTTTTTATATTTACAAATATATCTATATTTTAAGATAAACGACTATTCATTGCCTTAATTTCACGAAAGATTTTATGTTTGCTGCATCCGCCGAACACATCCCGTAGTCCTTAAGTCGAGGTCGCTGAATCTATCCCGAAGTCGAAGGTTTTATTTTTTCTGTTTGATGCATTCGCTGCTTCCGCCGAATCGAGCCGAATCTATCCTGAAGTTAAAGTCGTTGTTTACGCCAAATCGTCCCACAGAGCAGTGCTTCTACCAAATCCGCCCCCTCCGTCTGTTCCAATAAAATCTTACCAGCTGACTTCGATTTTTAACCTCCGTTTGTTTCGCACAGCTCTGTTGTTTTGCACGGCTATTTCTTACAAGAATTTACAACTTAATAGGTATGCTCGGTACCGCTAGGTACATGCTCGGTACCACTAAGTAAATGCTCGGTATTGCTAAGTACATGTTGGATACCGCTCGGTACCGCTAGTTACATGCTCTGTACGCTCGGTACAGCTCAGTACAACTAGGTACATGCTCTGTACCGCTAGGTACACGCTCGGTATCGCTAAGTACATGCATGATACCGCTTAGTACCGCTAGTTACATGCTCTGTACCGCTCGGTACAGCTCGGTACAACTAGGTACACGCTCGGACCACTAGGTTCACACTTGGTATCGCTAAGTACATGCATGATACCGCTCGGTACCGCTATGTAAATGCTCGGTACCGCTCGGTACATGTTCGGTACCGCTAGTTACATGCTCTGTACCGTTCGGTATAGCTCTGTACAACTAGGTACCAACTCGGTACACGCTCGGTACCGCTCGGTACATGCTCGGTACAGCTCGGTACAACTATGTACACGCTCAGTATCGCTCCCTAATTTCCATACAAACGAACTTCAAAATTTCTCTTACAAATAGGTTGAACCCCGCCAGGGGGCAGCGCCCCCTTGGACCCCCGTCAGCCCCCATATTATGTTTCTTGGACAA
>NW_021319945.1:1064365-1098965 GCF_001605985.2 Dendrobium catenatum | reverse complement strand
CAAAAGAAAAGTTAACCAAAATCAAACGAAATAAAACAAAAAATGGATGGTGAATGATGGAGACTAGAGATGAGAGGATGGAGAACAATGAAAAAATAAAATAAAAATGATACAGGCCACGAGCTCGAACTCTTCCTGCGGCTGGTGGGTACTACGTTGCCCTCCTCGAGGGACTTCAATCCACGTGCCTGGATCCATCTTGCAGCCGGTGAAAACAAGGTTGTCCTCCCATAAGACTTTTTCTCTCTAGAACTCACACATAGATCAAGACAAATGCGCTAATTCTTTTTTTATTAATAATCTATCGTTACATTACACAAACAAAGACATTTATATATAGGCATAAGAAACTAAAACAAGACACATATGCCCCTAGTGCTTACATAGGACGACCCTCTTAAGTAAGTGTAAAAACAAAAAATTCATAATAAAAATAAAAATTACAAATAACAAATTAAGATAAGGTGAAATGATCTCAGCCGTCGATCATCATCTCCTCTTTTAAAAATCTTCATGATCATATGTCGGCATCATAATGAATGAATGAGTCATAATCAAATTCCTACAAATTAAGTTATTGTGAGAGCTTGAGAGTCTTTGGAGAGAGATCCCTAGGAGAGGGAAGCGGATCACCCACCAATTTTGGAATAGCCCGGGTTCGTGGCTATTTTCTTCTTAGTTCTTCCTCTTTCTCCCTCCCTTCCCTTTCACCACCCCACGGCCCATCCAAATCCCTCCACCGCCGGCCATCCTATCACCATCCTACCTGTTGGTCAAGCTCTCACCCCACCTTCCCCCATCCTTCCTACTTGTTTACAACTCATCCCCCCTATCCCCAAGCTACCCGAACTCCACCCAAACCCTAGCCTAGCCGCTAGCCTCTCCCTTTCCCCTTGCCTCCAAATTTTCAAATTCCTCATCATTACTTTCCTTTCTTACTTAGTCTCTTTTGGGAAAGCTTTTCAATTTTAATTATTTAAATCAAATTTGAATTTGGAAACATTTCCTAAAATAGAATCCTATTTTAGGAAAGTTTCTAAAGTCAAATCCAAATTAAATTTGAATTAGATTGGAATTAAATCCTATTCCTTAATTTGAGAATCCCATTTAAGTAATAAAACCCTTGCTTATTTCCCCAATCCCTCTCCCTATGGCGCCGGCCCCCCTCCTTGCCCCACTTGAATACTTTCCAAACTTCAAGCCTCTCTCTTTGGGAAGAATTCAAAGCCTCTCCCTATCTCACCCTCCCTCCCCCCTCCCCTCTTTCCAAATCACCCTTAAATCCTTTCCAAATTAAAGGATTAACTAGGAAAATAATTTCTTAATTTCCCTCCATCCTCCCTCTAAAATCTGAACTTACTTTTCCCCCAAGCCCCTCCTTTGGCCGGCCACTCTCTCACCGTTTCTTCCACTTGGATTCTTGAGAGAAACTTCTTTCTCTCAAGGGGAATCCTTAAGGATAGCAAAGGACGTCTTCTACAACACTTCAACACTACGAAATCGATGCATGGCCAATCCTGAACTTGACTCCGGCTTCGTCTACAACGAACAAGTCTTCATCGACATCCTCCAGTCGCCTTTCTTCGACGTCAATATGGAAGTAGACAATTCTGCCGAGGAGTACTTGGAGCGTATCGTCTTCACCCTGTCCGAAGCCACCGAAGAGTAGCTTTCCACCGTTTAGTGGTAAATCACCGTCATGCCTCGATGAGGGTGAACTTTTCCTCTTAAATTTCCCCCCTAATCTTCTTCTCTTGTAGGTTCTGAATCAAGCATAAGGAGTCATGCAAAGCTATTTGCCAAAGCTTAGTAAACGTAAGGAATGAGTTATGACTTTCTATGCATCTACTCTCATTGTTAATCTAGGGATGCTATTGAAAATCCCCTAAATTTGCTTATGTTGAAATTCTAATTATTTTGGTGATCTTAACTATTAGCGTGTATTTTGTCCTAAGCGGAATCACTCTTTTTTTTTTTTCTATTATCGTTAAGTGGCTGATGTTTTAATTCTTATTGCTTTTACTCAAAAGCATGCAAATTCTTATTACAATCATTTAAATCATACATAGTCATACATCAAATGTACTTCAATTAACATCAAATATAATTAAAGTAAATAGAGAGCTCTACTAAAACTTTTAAAATGTACTTACATACCAAAAAGTCTGTAAAACTATCATTTAGATTTCTTTTTAGATCTTTATGCACCCCCAAAATATATTTACACCAAAAAGAATGATCACCTCTTTTCTCGCCTAGTGCCATACGGGCTCCTTTCCCTTACATGCAGTATAACTAATACTAATGAGCTAGGCTCAATGAAATACACAAACAATATACAAAAAATTGTAATAACATGGGGAACAATTATTGAGAACACATGAGAATTCTATGTTGATCATAAGAAATGGCATACATTTAAACAAGCCATATGATGACTATAGGCTTTTATACTTTTCCAATTCAAAGTTGGGTACATATTCTCAACTTTTAGAATTTAAGTTACTCTCTCATTCAAGGTTGGGTTCCCACTTTTAGAATTGAGAGTGCAGACTTTCCTCGTCAAGTCTTTCGCCTTTACTTAGGCAGGCCTATCCCTCATAGATGACTTATTTCACTTTCTCAATAGCATTCCTTTTTAACATTCTTTTAACCCTCATGACATATGTTATTCATAAACATATTCATGTATGTTCATACAAGAGTAAACTGAAGAGAACTGAAATAACTGCTATCATAATCATAGTAGATGTGAATTGCAATGAAATAAAGCTTTTACGAATTCATATATCATAGTTTGAGCATCTCACATCACTTGGAATTCATTCTTCTAGATCATGTTTTCTTCTTCTTTTATACACTACTTAAACACAGACATTTATTTTTCATTTACACATGCTTATAAATACATAAAACAAATAATATGAATATCTTACAACTTACCTCAATTGAACTCCTCATTCAACCCAACGGCTTTTCCTCAAAAAAAAAAAAACGGCTTTTCCTAGACCTTTCGTTAAGTCCCTTCCTGAATTCATCAATTAATCACATTTGAATTCAGCCATCAAACTACTGATTTCAGTTATATAAATTCATTCAGCAAATTAATCTGATTTTAGTTATCTGAAGTCATCCAACAAATCAATCTGAATTCCTAAACAATTTCCTTTCTTACTCTTATTTCCCTACTAAAATTCAGCAATCCCTAACAACTAATTTCAACAATATTTATCAGATAACACAGATGCTTGTACAAAGAGATTTCTGATTTCAGGTAACACAGATGCTTGATTTTAAATCTATTTATCAAATTACTGATTTTAGATAACACAGATGCTTTTAAATCTTATAACCTTTTTAAATTTCCATACCTGCTCCTAAATATTTACATTAGAAGGCCTGAACTAACAGCAACCTATTTCTGCTCTACGTTTCTCTCACAGCGGCTCCGCTGAATTCCTTCTCCAGCTCACCCACAGCGTCAAGCTTCAGAGAACGGGTGGGTATGGAATAACTGCTGAGTCTTACATGATCCCTAAAATCCACCACTCTATTACTGCTAGAAAAAAAAAAAAAAAAACAAAAACTCTCAGCCATAAGATTCCACCATACATTATAATATATATTCTTAATTTCACTTAGCTCTTGCTCTATTGCTAACCGTTGGATGGACTAAGGAAATGATCAACTAATGCATGCCAGCCTAAGTGGAATTAGGGAAATAAGAATATGAAATGCATTAATTGCTCATATGCCTAATACTTAGATTTCCATTAACTGTTATAATCGTAAACAGTTAATTACAAACAGTTAAATATATTAGCTATACAATTAATTAAATTAGACAATTAGATTCATACTTCATGTAACTTCTATATGTCAAAATGCTCTGGTTTAAAAGTAGAATTTAATGAAAATAAATAAACATTTAGAGGAAGTTTATACTTACATTTATTTCAAATATTTTGGGTATTACATCTCGCTCCGTCAGTCTTCTAAAGTTTCCCCCACTTCCTCCTCCTGGCTTCTCCCTTGGGGTCTCACGAATGTTGCCCGATGCAGGCCTCTTGGGTGCTAAGAGAGTGGTAGTCATCCTGTAAGAGCCACCTGAACTATTGCCTTTGGCTCCCCTCTCCTAGTACTTCTGATTCTCCACCAGTTGTGCTAGTTCCATAACCTCTCCCAAGTCACGAGGCCTCATGACTCTCATTGCTGCCCGGATCTCTGATTTAAGTCCCATCATGAAATTTTTCTCCAGAACAGTCTCCGATAGTTGATCCAATCGACTCGCCAGGTACTCAAATCTCTCGCGATAATTTGCCATTGAGCCTTCCTGTACTATTGCAAATAACTGCTCGAAGAAGTCCCCTCCCATGCCGATACGAAAACATTCCAATAAATATTTCTTGAACTCCCTTCAACTCCATATGGGCTTCATCATGTCTCTTGATTGGTACCAAGCCAACACCTTCCCTTCCAAACATAAGCCAGATGCTGTCAATTTCTCCTCCTCCATTAACCCATTGATGACAAAATACCTCTCTGCCTTTTAGATCTACCAATGTGCATCATCCCCTTAAAAAATAGGCATCTTCAACTTCCGAACCTTTGGATCGCCCCATTTCCCTTGATTCCTCCATAACTTTCCCTTTCTCAAGTGTTTGGTCCTCCCCAAGTATCCCGATCCTCCCTTCCACTCTCATACCCATACCCATACTCATAACCATACCCATATTCTCTTTCTCCTCTCCTACCTTCAAAATCAACACCCCTCCTACCATAATCCCCTTCTTTTCTTTCCCAATCAGCACCTCTTGGTTCATGTCCCACATAACCACGCTTCTCTTCATGCCTTCCACCTCTCTCCTCTTTGATTTTCACATCGTTTTCACTCCTACGAATTTCAAAATTTGTATTTATCCCTACTGGACCTCTTGCTTTCAATACCGCCATTTGATTTTGATTGTCCAATATCTTCTTTACCATCTCATGAAGATCTGAAACTTTGCCTTACATGGAGGATATCCTCCACCGTTGCTTTCATTTGGCTCATCTCCCTCTCAAGGCGCTCTTCTAACGCATCCACTTTCTTGGCCGCCATCGATACCCGAATTTTTGTTGGATTAAAAAATCTGGATCTTGACCACACAAACAACAAAATAGCCCCTCTTCGGACAAAAACCAGCTTCCGGATTTCACAAAAATACCCCAAAAATTACTCTAATATCAATTTGATTGGAAACACGTGAAGATCTCAAGTGAAAACCCATCAATCTTGGATAAATAGCAGGGAATATCCACAAAACTCCGATGAATTAAAAGCCATAAAACAACAATTTTATTACAATAATCAAAGATAACTGAAGGAAAATACCAAGATATAGTTGATCCTCAATTCGAGCGGAGGATCTATCTCTCTCAATCTCTAGATGCTGCTAGAGCCCGAGACGCCAAGCACCAAGAACAACAAAATCAACCAAAATTCTTCGATGCTCTAACCCTAATATAAACTCCTACTTGAATCAAATACAAAAATAACATAAAAGGACTAAATATCCCTCAAATAATTAGCCCTAGGCAGTGGACCTCACCGCAAGGGAGGAGGGATTGAGAGCCTGCGGACCAGCAGACTTTCTCCTGGTGTATTGCAAGAGCCGACCCACAAGTTGGGCTGGATAGACCGATGACCTGTCAAGGATGGACCGGTCCAAGCATATCAGATTATTAAAGGAAATTTTACAAGTATGAAAGAGCGCCTTGTTGTCTCTTACAAGAATGTTGTACTGTGTGCTAATATGCTTGACAAGGTGAAAGAGGAGATTTTTGTACATAGGAATATGGTGACAATATCTAAGCATTTAACACTATGACTGTTTAATGACATAATTGATGTAAGATCTTATTATGGTAGTGGGCTAACTAGCAAATATTCCTCGTCTTCTTTGTAATAAATGTCAAGCAGAGATGCAATAGGGCCTATGGATGAATACTTGATAAATGTGGAGAATGAAAGGTTGATGGTGTGAAGGTAGCACAAAGGATGTCTTCTTAAAATCTTAGAGAGGTTTCTCGGTCTGTGTGCTTGGATATTTGACAATTCTCTTATGAAAATGCTTTATCATTTAATGTGGCAACCTCTCATTTTTATTCAACATGGTTCATTTCATATGTTTCTATGGTCGAGGCTTCAAGTTATAATCTATGTATGATGAGAACTTGGGTGCTAAAGGAGAAAGTAAATAGCACTAAAAAGTCATTGATGAGATAGGAGAGCTTGGAAAAAGACGAGAGGATGAGCATGTCTGATGGTTGGAATATCATCAATAATGGAAGCTTGATCAATATTTTGATTAATAATTTCTATGATACTACTTTATTAAGTATGTTGAAGCATTAGATTAGGTAAAGGATCTATAATATGTTTTTGAAGAAAATATTGGAGAGCATCTAGTAGTAGAAGTTGCTATGGACAATGCAAGTACTTATAGGGCAGCTGTAAAAAAGTTTGTGAAGAAGAGAAAATATATGTATTAGACATCATATGCTATATACTGCATAGATTTCATTCTTGAAAAACTTAATGACTTATCTCAACATTAGAACACCTTAAGCAAAGCAAAGAAGATCTGCAAGTTTATCTATAATCATTCATAGGTTTTTATTTTTTATTTTTTTTGAGATTTTTTTTAAAAAGTTACTCCTGTGGCCTGCTCGAACTAGATTTATTTTATCTTACTTGACTCTGCAATGTATGTTGGAAGGAAGGCAACCTTTGAAGACTATGTTTACTTACGCATAATGGCTTACTATGCTTGGGAAAAGAAATATGCAGGGAAAGAAGTTAGGAATATTGTTTTGAATGAAAGTTTTTGAAAGAAGTTAGGACTATGTTTACAACAACAACAATATCAAGCCTTCATAATATGATCTTCAATAGAAATTTTATTATAATATGAAATTTATATAATATATGTATTTTTGCATGTTGCATGTATTGTCAGTAAACCTTTTTGGATAGGCTAGTCAGTTCGATGGATCCTCGTGAGTGACGACTCTATTGGAAATCATTAAATTTGCATGAGTTGATAAAGCTTTCTAGATTTAGGGTATGTTAGTAGTCCCTTTATGAATAAATATAAATATGAAAGTGTTAAGATAACGATTGATGAGCTATTTATGACTTATAAATGCACTATGCGTGTAATTGAATGTTTTGAAATTTGTATTAATGATCCTCAGTTTGCATATTAATTTTTATGAAATCTACTGCATAATAAGCAACATCATTTTTCATATTTGATAGCCTTATCATTTGTACACTATTTATATTTGTTATGATATAATATCTATTGCTACTTCTGCCTTTTTTATTGATCATATTTATGCACCACGCCATACCATTTATATTTTAGTTAATATGTTTCACCTGTTGAGTTTATTTCTTTCAAATTCACAAATATTATTTTATGAGTCAGGTTATTTATTTTGCTTTATCTAGATAAGAATTTTTTTTTCCACCCATAATTTGGGTATATTATCGGAAGGTAATTAAGGTTAGAAGTTATTTAAATTATTCAATAGTAATTTACCCTTTGTATAAGTTATTTAATAGTTAAATTTCATTTATATTTAGTTAGTATGTTTCACCTGATGATTTTATTGGTGGTTGATTATTATTGAATTCATGTTTATACTTCTTGGAAATAAATTCTTAAATTTTAACTAAACCCATCCTGTTAGATTTATGGGATTTTTTTCTAGGCTTGATGGGCTGGTTGTGATAGTAACAATATGCTTAGTGAAATTAGTGAATTTATTTGCTTTTTAATTTATTGATTGCCATTTTAACTTTCATAAACTGCTTGGATGTGTTAATGTTTATGATTTATTGAGTTACATTTCAAAATTTGTACTTATGGATTCCTGTTGGAGGAAATTATATGATTCAAGCTCATGAGAGGCAGTTGTCTTTTTTCTTTCTTTTTTGCTTGGCCTATAGTTGTTTGGTTAAAGTATAAAAATTGTCCCTGGTATTTCTGAGAACATTGAAGCATATTATTTTTGTTTGCTGAAATTTTTAAAATACTAATAGTATTGTGTTAAAAAAGCTGTCTCAGTTAATTCCCATTTTGCTGCGGCGTGTTCGATGTGATATTCTCATTAACCATCCAGTCTGCCTGATTCGGTTATAATAGCCAGCATCGCTTGGCTGGAAGATGTTTTAAATTTTAAGAATTCAACTTAAGAAGGGATGAGAAAAATTATTGTCGTGTGATACGGTTCCACAAGAACCGACCCAGCCGTCCCAGATCTACAGGAGGCGGGCTAAACCGCCTCCTTTGAATTCAAGTGGGGCCCTCTAGGGCGGCAAGAGGAGAGAGAGAGGGGGGCCGCAAAGCAAAGAAGGCAATTGTTTGAATTAAGGGATTATGTATTAGGAAGTTTTATATTAGGAAATCATGAATTAGGAATTAATTGAATTAAGGAATTTTGTATTAGGATGCATTTTTTGAGTAGTTGGTATTAAATAGCATGACAGGCTAGGGTTAGGGCATGCATGTTTATTGTTTCTCTTGGAGTTGTCTTTGTGGTCTTGGGTTCTAGATTCATCGTCTAGAGATTGGGAGTGAACGATCCTCCTCTCGAATTGAGGATCAATTGTATCTTGCTTGTTCTTGCTTTTGGTTTGATTCCTATGATACAATCTACTGTTTTTTGGATTGTTTTCATTGAAGATCTTGAAGGTTTCTTGCTGTTTTCACCAATTAGTGAGAGGTTTGCTTGCGAACTCAAGTATTTCCCTTAGGGTTACTTGCAAACTCAAGTATTTCCTATCATTAGTGATGCTGGAGCATAGACATATGTATTTAACAAATCATTAAGTTCCACTTACCCAGGCTTTGTTTGGTGTTGCTCTGAGCATTGCAAGGAAAATTGCCCTTGTTGATTGTTCGAAAACATTGCCGTTTTGCGGCCTCAATCGTAGTAAATACATAATATTTTTATTCCTAACATTATTCCCCAAAATATATAAAAAATTTCCTACAGTGAGAAATAGGGGCATGGAAATTTACGCGGTTGTTCAACATGAATGAATGTTTTTGTATTTGTATGATTATGTAAGAAAGAAAATACACATTTAAAAAGTTATGTCTAACAAATTTATAACCTAGAAAGCATTACAAAGCTAAAATTAGGTTGGTCTATATGATTTGGCGTTGTTCATGGATGATTTCAGGTTATAAATGTGGCATTTTCTGCTTGCTGTTACTAGCTTCCTACTCTCTGTGGGTTGCTGTTCTGATTCCTTTGCTTGTGTCTTACCCTGTAACTTGTTATTGCTACTCGTCCGTCGCTCTCTGACTGGCTGTTATGGTTGGACGTGCGCCATTTAAATGAGGCTCGTTGACCAGATCGGGTTTTTGAGATTTTCGGTATTGGGCCTTTCTTGCCAGCAATTTGAGTTTGGTTAAAATCAAATTTGAAATTTATGTTTATCTATAACTGAACTGGGCTAATTTGGTGCTTGTCATAGGAACCAAGAATCTATAAATGTCTAGGATGAAAAAATGTAATGAAAATTTTTTATTTGTTAAAATTTCTAATTTTGATTTTCAATCTTGTATTTGTAAGTTGAATAAGTGATTCTTTTGATTGTGGTACATGCGTGATTAACTGATTTGGAAGGAATTTTTCTCATATCGACACGAGGCCTTGATTTCTTGTATTTTGACAAGTTGTTTCCTTTTCTTGATTTTGTCGTGGTATTTTATTACTAGCTTACCAGATTGCTTAATTCTATTCAAATATGATGCAACTGGAACTCTAATTGTGGTGAATAAATTGCAATTACTTGTTGATTTTGCGTTAAGGGTGTTAATATTTGACCCAACCTGAAAATCCGACCCGAAAATTTCGGGTTAGGGATTTTGACACGTTTGTAAAACCGGGTCGGGTTCGGGTTGACCCGTAAACACAAAATCAACCCGGTTTAATCCGTTTTAATTGATTTAGGACGGTTTTAAAATATTGTTATGAAATAAGTAAATGTTATTTCCAAAAAATAAGAAATCATGTTATCCAAACTGAATTAAACTTGGTTTATTTTAATTTGATTGAAATTAATCTTACCTTATTTCTAATTATGTTTAAATAAAAAATTTTTAGTAAAACATACCCGGAGCAAGTTGGGTTCGGGTCTGAAAAATTGACCCATTTGCAAAAAAAGAGTTGGGTCGAATAGTGCAAGGTTAGTTTCAAGTTGGACCCGAACTCGACCCGTGACCTGATTTGACAGCCTTATTTTGCATGGTCCAAAATTTTCATTAATTTCTTTGGACTTATCATACATTGCATTGTTGTTTCGGTTCGTTTCTCGTATTTTACTGCTTATTTTTAAAGAGTGGAAGTTGTGTATTTAGTGGCTTTAGTTTTCTTTACATGATGTATATTCATTGCATCACCAGTTACATTATGGACTTTTATAAACCCAAATTTGGGAGAAAATTGGATCTTTCAAACCAAAATATACTACCTTAGGGATTATTTTTTGAATATGAGGCTGCAGTGTTAATTTCATAAACTTGCATTTTAATTCTTCTGAAAAAAACATGAAAACTTAATCTTCCAAACTTTCAAGACCTTTTTGCGCAAACAGTTTTATTCTGCTTAAGCTTTTTCTAGAGTTTCGGTGCCTACTGTCTACTGATGTTGTATTCTAAGTTTAGAGATACCAATTCTAAATTAAGTTCCCACCTTATCCAACTTAAACGTTAATTATTATGATGCAGATCCTTAAAAACATTCAGATGAAGGTTGGGGTAGAAGAAATAAACTCAATGAAGAATAGTATAAAGAAGCCTCAATAGGAGAGAGACTCCATTCAATCGAAAACAATTTTCTCAGGCTTTTCACCTGATTTTCTCAGCTTGATAGTTGCACTTATTGGTTTCTGCTAAGTTAGTACTACATCTGAACAAAAGTGCAATGAAGGGACCAAAATTTCATCTTTATTAGCTGTGAAAACTGCAACCAAGCTTAGATTATCAAGCACTTGAGCCTTCATTAAGATGTCATCTTAGGCTTCGTTTGGGACGGCTTTTTTATTACTTCTTGAAGCAGTTTTTTAGTATAAAAATTAAAATTTTTGTACTAAAAAAGTGCTTTAAGAAGCAGTAAAAAGCTGTCCCAAAGGAAGCCTTAGTAGATATACACTTTGAAGTAGTGGCCTTTATATTTCCAAGGCATTAAAAGTAACGGCATTAATGCAGCTGGTGAGGCTTCCACTTCAAAGGAATGAGTGGCCTAGTTTGAAAAAAGGAAACTCCTTTTCAGCTCTTCCTTGGTTAAAGAAGCAACTTGCTGGACACAGCAGGGACTCCCATGAGATTTTTTATGCTTAGTATTTGAAGCAATAGGAGATTTTACCCCCATTAGATAGTTAATGGTGGTTTTCAGAAAGTTTAAATGTGAACTTAAAATTTGAGGGAGTTCTCAGAAATTTTATGAAGTTTGAAATAGATTGATAGGCCTACTTACATCTAATCAAATGATGCAGCTTCTTCATTTTCTGAAAATATAATCTCTAATGAGCTTTAAGATAGATTGCATGTTGGAATTACAATGTGAAAATAGTGGATTGAGTAATTGCAAAAGGTTTTTTAATCTTCTCTATGCATATGAGCATGAGATTTAGTATTGTATGAGTACTAAAATAAGCATATAATCTTCAAATACTTTGCTTTTGATGTCCTTCATAGATTATTATTGTTGGAATTCACCATTATATCATCAACTTTTTTTTTTGGACATTTAGGCCAATTAAGATAGACTCACACACACATCGCATATACAAGACTCGAACCTAAAACTTCTTAGTTGATAGAATAAGTTCCCAATCAATAGACTAAGGCTTTGTTTGGTACGACTTTCTTGATGCTTCTTAAAGCATCTTTTTAGTACAAATATTTTAATTTTTATACTGAAAAACTGCTTTAAAAAACAGCAAAAAAGTCGTCCCAAACAAACCCTAAGATGAGCTGTGTATCATCAACTTTATGCAGAGCAATTTTTATGTAATTGTAATCCTTTAACACTGTATATTTTTTGTTTTTCACATAGATTAATAGTCATAGGCTGTATATGAAGAAAAATAATGAAAATAAAAGGCTAAAAGGTAAGATTTCTTAAAGAGAAAACGATGATTGCGTCCAGCTACCAAAATTGGCAGTCAAAAGATTAGCTGATGCCTGCCTTAAAAAGCGTACGAAGCTACAGCCAAGCAATAATATGTACTATTTAGACATTATGGTCTCCAATGCTTATAATGCAATATAATAGAGCTTTGTGGGTCTCAGTAGCTGCTTCCTGCTTCTGCAATCAGGTAGTCATGTGGGGATAGATTTGCTGCTTTATTATTATTATTATTATTTATGATTCTGCCAACTGACTGGTCATCATTTATAGAAAATAAAGCTGAAAACAAAAGGACTTTCTGGTGGATTCAATTTTATTATTATTTTTCAAAAAAAATTTTGATTCTTTCTGAGGCTTCTATGGTCACAATCACATGCAATCTGGAAGCAATCCTTGAGGACAAAAAAAGCATGAACTGGGAGCTGGTTCATAGATATCTACTCAGAAGGCATTGATTGAGTTTACTTAGCAATAAATTAGCTTTTTTATGATTTTTCTTTTCATTTACTTTATGTTGTTATCAAGTTTATATAGTTGCTTTCATTCCCAGCTTTATATTCCTTCCATTATTGGCCACAAAGCACATGCTGTCTATCTGTCACACTCAATTTTCCTGTGACTTATTGTTAGGTCTCTTTTTTCCTTGTTGTGTTCTTCTTGCATAACACTATGAAAACTCTGACTCTTTCCACTTGATGGGACCTCCTTTTGAATAGATTTGGAGCCTTGAATTGATCCTTCTTTTTTTATAGCAACACCACAAAATTATTATATTTGGTTATATAGATATATTTTTTTATGGAATAATTCGATGGTGCGTGAAACACGATTCTTCAGAGCCCCGTTCGATGAATGACATGTGATGTCCATATCACATGCCATTTCATTATCGGTGACTCGAGATCAAATTTGAGCCCGAGTAAGGCTTTGTTTGAGACAGCTTTTTGTTGCTTTCTAAAACAGCTTTCTAGTACAAAATTTCTTGAATTAGAAAACTTTATACTAGAAAACCGTTTTAGGAAGCAGTACGAAAGCTGTCCCGAACGAAGCCTAAAAGTCATCTCACTTGTTAACTCATCAGGTTAAACTCCTTAGTTTGATTCATGCTTTGTTTGAGATAACTTTTTTGCTACTTTCTAAAACAATTTTTTTGTAAATAAAAAAAGTTCCAAAGCCTCAAAGATTTGATGTGAGAGAACATGATGGCCAACATGAAAGTTCATGGCATATATCACGAGGTGTTCAGACCCTGTTAATCTATTCAATCACTAAATGGAATCGATTCTATTTAAAGTGAATTGCTGAGGTGGGTATAGGTAAGCTCACTATATGGTATAATCACCGGCTTAGTTTCTCTGAAGTGATAAAAATATTTTAAATTTTTAATTCTTCTCTGCTGTTTTTCCATCAAAGTCCTGAAGTCGGCCTTCCATTAATTTTTATTTTTGTTTTGATGTACACAATCTCTTAAATACAGAGGAAATATTTTATTTTTCTTCATTGAGTTCATACAAAGCATAGAAAGAGACAAAGAAGGAAAATAATATGATATATATTAGAAAATCACATTAGATTTCTTATTTTTTAATATTAAAGCTTCGTTTGGGATAGCTTTCTTACTGCTTTACAGTAAGAAAGCCGCTTCATTTGGGACATTTTTTTTTATTGTTTTCTATAGAAGTTTTTAAGTATAAAAGTTTCTTGGAAGTAAAAAAATAGTGGTCAAAAGCTGTACCAAACAAAATATAAATCTATTTGGTAGCATTTCAGGTTCTCATTGAGAGAAGTTTTCCCTAAAATTTTAAAATAATAAATAATGCTATATTTTAAAATGGGGATCTTTAAAAAAAAACAAGGGATTGTGTTCATTTAATAAGAAGAGTTTTTAATTTTAAAAGAATGATAAAAGAAGATCAAATTATATCTTTAATTTTAAAATATAATTTATGTTGAAATAGTCAACTTTCTTCTTTAATTATTAAATATTTAATAGTTTAAAAAGCTAATGTATGCCATCATCATTGATGTATTTCCTAAGGGGAATGGTTAATTTTAAAAGTGAGGCTTTTTAATGTCTTATAATTAATATTTTTAATCAATTAATTCATAGTTAATTAATTAATTTATTTTATAGATAATTAATATAAAAATTAAATTTAAAAGAACTCTATCAGTTATTTAAAGTTTTAAAGTAATCCCAAGAATAATTTTTTTATGATCATTAAAGTAAACAAAACTCTAATCTTAAAAATTAAAAATTTTAAATAGATTATTAGTTATTTAATGAATTTAAATTTTTAAATAATTTTAATTTATCATTTCATCAAAATAAAATAAATTTTTATTAATTGAATAATTTTAAAATAATACCATATATTTCACATAATACCTAAAATAATTCCTTTTTTTAAAAAAATTCTCCATGCATCATAAGAGTTATTTTTGTGAATTGCTTTGTAATAACTATGGGCCCTTCTTTAAGCTTTATCTTTGGTGATTTGCTTTTGGATTGTTCTTTGTTATTAATTTCATGGATAACTATGCATGACTTTTGCAATAAAACAAAAAAGTCATTTTAATTTGCTTTTCTACATTTTCTTAGGATCACACAATCTTAGGTCATATGGCTACTTTTCTTCCTTGTTGAAATTTCACCTATAATAAATGTTGATCTTCTCTTCCATTGTTGGTGTTATCAAAGGCTAAGTTGCTCTAAGGTCAAGTTCTATTATTCTTCACCCTTCCATTTAGTGTAGTAAATATAATATTAATATTAATCTCATAAAATATAAATATGTTTGTCAACTTTAATAACAATAATGTGATCTTTCATTAATATTTATTACTAGAGGTTCTCAAATCTCATTTAAATTACCTCAATTATATGATTTATCAATATTTCTTATCAATTAATATTATTCAATATATTGTAAATACAGTTGCAAATCACGCTCTTGATTGCAATTATGAATTAATACTATCAAATTAATCATTGAATGATAATTAATATTTGATACGTCAGATTGGTGATTGATGATGAAATTGTTTTATAAATAAAAAACTTGTGTATGTTATTAGAATCCATGATTTTAATATTTACATTGAAATGTCATGAATTTGGATTTATGCAATCTCTTTGGAAGATAGTATAATATTATTTATGAAGCAATTATATGATACAATGCTTCCAAATGCCTTAGTTCCTTAAGAGATACTCTCTCCTAAATTTTTATTATTTTTAAAGGAGTCATGAAGAGTATAAAAAATATGTCAGTCTAAGGCATGATCTCATCATATACATGTAATGGAAAAACAAACAGAAAGAACAAAATTTTTTGTCTTTAAAGAGATGGAGTAGTAGAAATGGAACTTTCTTTTGATTCTCCCTACAAATGAGCTTTTTTTTAAACCTATTTATAAGGAATTCCAAAATATGAGATTTCCTTTTACAACTTGTAAAATTTTAAAATAAAAATAAAATTCCTTATAAAGTTGGAAAAGAGAAACCAAAAGGGGTCATCAAAAGATCTTTGTACTCAAGCTTAACTATGCATATTAATAGGTTGCATACTTGCATATGCTTTTATCGATCTCTTTGAAACTCAAGGTCAGTATTAGGATCTAATATTGTATGTGGTCACACTAAGCCTTACTATATGTTTCAATAAAGCTTAAGGAATTTGAAAGATAAAAAAGAGACAAATTATGGATCAAAGATTATCTTTAATTGAGTATGGAACTATAGAGAACTAGGTTACCATTTAGAGAGAGATATTACATGTTTAATTAGGATAATAGTGATTCTAGAGAAAAGCTATGAGAAAATCTCAATAATAGAGAATTGGCTATAAAAGTAAACTACTGAGTTGCTATCAGATCATTCTCTATCAACCTCACACTTTCAATGATCTTAATAAAATATATGTTAAGAAATGAAACTAAAGGATGCCTAAAATTTTTCCTTGATTCACTCATGAAATGATAATATTTCTCTTCAAAAGTGTTACCTAGCTATGAGGCATAACTACTAAGAATAGTAAACCCAATTTCATACTATATCACCTTCTTACTCCCCTGAACTAATCTTAGAAAAAACTCCTGTATTTGTTATGTGGTTGATATATAGTCATATAAACTAATTTTCAAGATCTCAAAGAGCTCCTCCCAAGTGATCTTATCATTCATAATGCCCTAAAACTTCTCTCTACTATCCTACCATGAGCTATTAGCCTCACCATCAAATAGAAATATCGTAAGAGATATTTTATACTTCTCTATGCACTATATGTTATTAAAAGATTTCTTTAATCATAAAACCAAACCTCAGTAATTTAGGGCTCTTTACACCCTTGAAATGATGTTGTTTCAATTTCAGGAATAATTGTATATGTTTATTTCCCTCCTCTTATCTTAAAGTAGACATCTTACTTTGCCCATTACTCATTAGTTGGGATACTAAACTAATAAATTGCATCCTAAAATCTAATTGCATAGCTCTTGTCGTACTCTATACAACTGCAACCTAATTGAAACTCCTTCCATTTGTCACATCTTGATCTTGGGGATTCATGGTTTCTCAACACTTACACTTGGCATGTATATGTAGCAACTCAACCTAGTGCACATAAAAGTAAGAGCATAAAAGATAATACATTCATGCTTCCCTAAATATTTACCATTTATCTACTAATCATTCCTATGGCTCTCTTCTGTAAATCCATTGCTTGAATACCACCAAAGTAATTGTCATGTCCCAACCCAATGTTAATTATTATATTGAGCGAGCTTGCTTTATATTTAGTCATTGTTAGTTAATTTTTTTCTTAAGATCTAGTGTAAAGGAATTCTTTTCTTTAATATCTACAAACACAAAACCTTTTTTATATCATCAAATAAATAATAAGTATAAAAATTAACAATTTCTCATTTACTTCATTAAACTATACAACAAAAAGAATCATACATAATAATCGTAGAACAATCTCTCTCTCTCTCTCTCTCTCTCTCTCTCTCTTTCTCTCCATCAATATATATATATATGCTACCCTGACTTAAAAAATATTTAATCATGCTGAGCTCACAAGCCCAGCTGACAACTAAAACCTATAATTGAACTCAACACAAGGCAAACCAGCAATATACATATCAGCATCCAAATCATACTAGTAGCATTGACTTGATCATATGACAATATAATAAAGAAATTGATAAATCTATAAAGGTGTCACATCACTAAAGAAATCATCATATCAATATTATAATCAATATATAAATCATATAAAGAATCAAATCAAAACATTATTAAAAATTATTAAAATCATATAAAATAAATGTATTTATGTATTACATACTAAGAAATATCATATCAGTGTTAGTGTCCAGTGCACATGCTTAATATATATCACATGATAAATATATTAATGATAGTAGAACAATAGTAACATCAGAATCAGTGGAAGAAGCAACAATAAATCCTTATAGAGGCAGCGATTTAGTAGCATGCATTCTAATAATCATATTAACAAGTAAAAGTCTTAGCTATAGCAATATTTTTTCAGTATCAGTAATACATTGGCTCAATAAATAGAGTCATTATTCTTTGCATGCCGGCACAATAATTATCTCCTAATAACTCATAATCAGTATCACATGAATCAATAGAGGATATCACTCAACCATAGTATTTAAGGAAATTTTATCGGCTAAACACCTTATACAAGTCAATCAATCTCTAGCCAACACTAGTGAATAACTAATTTTTATTTGTTTTCTCCCACACATATATTATTATCACAGTATTATAATAGTAATAGCGAATATCTATTACTCAATCACATATCCACATTCATTTCCATTGCATTACAGTAAACAAAGCATAATTGAGTTTGATTCAACTCGATCTCTATGAATCCCTTCACAATACTTAGATTTTGTTTGATATAAAAATTATAAAAATATCACTTAATATATGTAAGTTAACATTTCTAATCAAGTAATATAGTAATATAGTAGAGAATCGATCCCATGAGAAAGAATGATTACTTGCAAATACTAGTACTATATACTACAATTACAATAACTATCATACTCAATAAAAATAAGAGTGAAATATCCTAATTTAGGTAATGTAATCAATTAATTTTAATTAAATTTTGTTTGTATTATCAGTAATAATATAATTATAAATTAAGTAACATTATTGTCAAGTAATATTACTATTACATAATATTATAATGAATAGAATTTAATAGTGTTGTTAACATAAATTAAGGAAAATCTTTTTTTTTTCGGCTAGGTGCTTATATATAGTAAGAGGTTAAGATTCATATTCTTCAAGGATATGATAGTTTAAACAATTGGGAATTACATTTTTTTCCTTTGACAGGGTTCCCTTCTCTGGAGCTTTGTCGGGGTTCTCCCCGCCCCGTTGGGGCCTTCCCCTTGCTGGTTCCAGCATCCTCGGTGGTTTTTCAGGGAAGTACTCTCGGCCTTGTCTTGTGTTCCTTCGGGTTTTATGTTTTCTCATTTTGGTTTTGGTCCCCTCTCCGGCGTTCGCCGAAATGGCTTTGAATCGTTTGAGTGACCCTAGTTTTTTAGGGGACTTGTCTCATTCATGCTCTTTTTTGGAAGCTCTTGCTGGATTGAACTCAGTTTCATCTTTTCCGATGCTGAGGTCCTCTACGTTTTGTGGTTTACCTTCAGTGTGGATTTTTGACCAGGAAATCAACGAATTCGCCATCCCCTCTCAATTTTCTTTAGTTAGTTTTTCCCTACTAAGAGACACTCTCTTGATTCCATTAAAAAGTTTTTCTTTAACCTTAAATTAAACAGTGAAGTTTCAGTCATTTTGTTTGATCCATCGCACATTTTGATCAAACTCGCGAATGATTTGGACTACTATAAGGTTTTCTGTCATCGTTCCTACCTAGTTTTCAACTCCTACATGAAGCTTACAAAATGGTCGCCTTCCTTGGATGTTGGTGTTGAGTCGCCTGTTATCCCGATTTGGGTCTCTTTCCCGTAATTGCGCCCCCATCTATATAATCCTCGTATTCTTCATGGTTTGGGTGCATTATTTGGTAAACCCTTAAAAATTAATGAGGCTACCTTTGTGGGTTCCCAGCCTTCTGTGGCATGTGTTCTTGTGGAGCTGGATACTACTAAATCTTATCCTAGCCATGTTTGGTTAGGTTCTGAGAGTTTAGGGTATGTGCATGATGTTGCCTTTGATGAATTTCTCCCCTTTTGTGCTTCTTGCAAGTGCATTGGGCATGAAATGTCATCCTCTCCCTTCGAATGAACCGTCTATTTCTAAACCTGGTCCTATAGTTACTGAGCAGGAGTCGGGGGATGGTGTGGATGCTTTACGGGTTAATTCGGGTCCTAAGGTTCCAACTCTGTCTCCTACTATTTTTATGATTACTAATCCTGTTTTGATTAGTTCATCTCCCCCTCCCCCTATTATGCCGTTGCCTTTTGTGGGGGATTGTTCGAATGAGGTGATTGCGGTTGATTCTGGCCCTGTAGCAAATTTTGCTGTTACTTTAAACCATGTTAACAATTTGGCTAGGAATGAGGCTATTCTTGATTGGATTACACCTATTATTTCTAATCCTAATTTTTTCCAGGTAGAAATTGTGGTTGTTGGGGTTCCTAGTCCCCAACTCCCTCGGATTTGTGTTAGTGATGCTGGTGTTTTATATTGTGGTGTTAATTCTAAACCTATTGTGTTTTGTGCGATTTCTGTGCCTGCCCCAAGCGGTTTGGCTTTGGCTGATAGTCATGGTGAGGTAGCATAGCAGTCTGGTTCATCTGTTTCTCCTTTGCAAAATTTGTCTGGCTGTGATGTACCTTCTCCTATGGCTCATGTGATTCAAGATGATGCCTCTTTTGTTAATTTGATGTTGGATAACCTGGTTCATGCTCAGTCTGAGTTGGTTTCTAATGACGACTTAAAGGGTAATATTAATGTTGTTAATGCCCCAATTTTGATTTTGACTGATGTTGAAATGAAAAAAACACGTGGCGAAGTCTGGGAAAAATTCTGTTTTGGTTCAAACTGACTGGTTAATTTTAGGGGACTCATTTTTTTTCTTCTAGTGGGGAAGAATTTGATTATCATGATTTTGAGAAGGACCGCTCTGCTGTTCGGGGTGTTATTAATGTGATTGGTAATAATCAAAGAAGGAAAGACAAGAAAATCAGTATTCGTGATTTGGCTTTTGAGGTTCAGTCTATGGATTTTGGTGTTTTGATGGACAATGATGAGGAGCTAGGCCCCTGCTTCCCCTAGTTGGTCTAGCTGGCTGGCAACCTGGGTGCCTCGGCTTCTTGAAATGCGATCGTATACTGTCACCTATAGATGGTCCGTGCTTGGCTGCTAGGCTGGTGCTGGGGGCCTCCATTCCCGAGTCCCCTTCCGTTGATTACTTTGTTATGTATGGCTTTTTTTGGGATTGTACTGCTTTGTTTACTAGGTTGTGGGCCTTTTGGGATTGTACTGCTTTGTTATGTATGATTATAGCGCCATATTCATCATTTACTTGATCATTAGATTTTATATGTTCCAAGGCTTCTATGAAATTTAGGACAAATTATTCTGTGCGGAGTCCAGACGGTTCCTCTTGTTCGGATATTCTATGCGGAGTCCAGACGGTTCCTCTCGTTCGGACTCCGCACAGAATAATTTCTTGTAATTCAGATGCTATTTGATCTGTATTTGTTTGCATCTTTTGCAATCACATGAACGGGTCTGAACACAATGAAGAAATCATTTGAAATCTATGTTTATCATGACATATTAGAAGAACTTTTAGATTATATATATTTGTGTAAACGCTGACTTAATTTTCAAATCTTCTTATTCTAAGTTAAATGATGCCGCCAATCTTGTCTTTAATGAATGTCGACATGTAAGATAATAATAGAAAGCATTTTTTTATGATCTTTGATCTTTGCTCTTAGTATTAGGCTTTTGAAACCACAAAAATAACAACAATTCTTTATCCCACTATACACTAGTGGAGTCAAAAAAATTTATAATGGGGTACAAATTAGAATTTTCAAATATTATACTATTTTTTTTACGCTTATCTAGAAGCAATGGAGAAGAAGCTGAATTCATGAAGTCGACTATCTGGGGTCGGCTATATGAATCTTTTTTCTCGATTCTATACTATTGAGAATCAAAATCTATTTACATATAATAAATAAATATCATCTATAATACATTTTAATCAAGTCTTTTTAGGTCTACTTCTACCTTTTTTAACATAAACCAGTTCTAATACATCTACTCTCCTCATCAAGTTAGTGGAATGCCGACGTTTTATGTGACCAAATCGTCTAAGACACTCTCTCCAATCATGTATTAGACTTTTGCTTAAATTATATATATATATTAAGGAGATAAGGATTTTGAGTTTTTGACAAATTAAGAATTTGAAGAATTCGAAAGTAATATTTGATTTATTTTAAAGAAATTAAGGCAATTTGATTTTTTTTTTGTTTACTATTTGGTTTCCAATGGTTTTGACTATTTTCAAGTTTTATTTTTAATTATTTTAAGCGCTAATAATTTAAAATATAAAATATACGAACGAATAGAACGTTTATGTCATCACTTCTTCATTTTCAATGTTATGTTTATAAAATATTAATTTATAATTATCCAAGCAATAATAATTTATAAAATTGAATAAGATAAATTATGATGTGATTAGTTATTAAATAATAATTAAATAAAATATATTATTTATTTTAAAAATTATTTTATGATTTCAAATAAGTAGAAAATGAGCTTTGTATTAGTTATTTTTTTTATGCCAAACCAAGAATTGAGTACGGATCACTTAAAAAAGAAATTAATTTTTGTCCTATGGAAAATTTAAATAATTTGACTAAGTGATGCTATTTAAAGAGAAAAATAGAAAGAAAATATTTCATTCGGACAAAAGACTTGTTGGCAAAAGATTAAAGAATAAATTCAATTAAATTATTAGATGGTCAATATATATTATATAGCTCAGGTTAGGGTGTAATTATGTGAGTCAAGACAATTCGTGAGCTGGTTCAAATTCAACTAGATAAATTACTTGTGAGTCGTATTTGATGAGCTAACGAGTTCAGCTTGAGTCAGATCTCACTCGACTCGTTAGCTAGGAAGCCGAGTCGTTTAAAAAATATTAATATAAAATATATTTAAAGTACATTAACATTCAAGATGCAAAATACAAAGTCGTTAAAATATTTAAAAATATTCTCTCTTTCATAGTAAGCAAGCTTTCAGGTGAGCCAGCTCGAACTCATAGATGAAGCCCGAGTTCAAACTCAAACTCGATTAATTAATCAAGCTTAAGCTCGAGCTCAAGCTCGAACCAGAGAATATTAAATATTAACCTTCTTTTACAAAGAAAAGTACTTAGTAAGAATAAGGGGCATTTAATTCACATCTAATTAGTCAAATTAGTACTATTTTTAATAATATTTGATAATTTAAAGATTATATTGGACTAATGTAAGAAGAAGTGGCACTTAACAAGAAGAGCCCAAATGCCATTAGCAGTGGCCGAGTCAAAAAAATATTTTAGTGGAGGCATAAATTAGATTTTTTTAATATTTTTTTTATTCAAGTTTGAGATCTAATTTATTTTCATATAAAAAAATAATTTTAAATATAAATAGGAAAACTTATGATTAATTTTGATTTAAAATGAAATTAGTAAAAAAAAATGAAATAGAAAAAAAAAGACTTTTTCATATTTCAGTGTTATATTTTTTGAAAATAATTTAATTTTTTTTTGTTAGGTCTGCATTTTACCACTTCTTAAGTGGCATCTATTATTTAAGAATCAGATGTTTTTTCTTATTGTAAAAATTTAAATATTAAAAATAGAATAAAATATTATTTTAATGTAAAACTTTTTTATTTTGTATTTTCATCCAAAGAAATTCAATTATTGCATTTTGCACCCTTTGTTTTGGGGTTGTGAAACGTATTGGGAATCTGACCTCCAACTTTTTCCTACTTTATTTATTTTCTTTAGCGAGAATGAGATGCAACCTTTTGCTTTGAACTTATGATGTCTGACCATCAGACTTTTGTGGCTGTCATGATTATTTCTTCAAGGTTGAAGTAGACAAAGTATGCATGATTTTATTGTATTATATTAAATAAAATAATTACATTTGGATTTAAGAATAACTATATAGGTATAGAATTGACATTTTTTAATTTGTCTTTTTGTAAATTAAAATTATTTTAAAACAATAAAGATGAGAAAATTTATGTCAGATCGAGCCTAAAAGGGGTTGAAAAAGAATATTAGTATTTATGAACTGCATTCAGTTTTAGGTTGGATGAGTAAAATAAAGGAGTGGGGGATGTTTGCACAAATTAGGGGGAATATATAAGATGAGTATAATATATAAAAAATGTAACTAAAGTTTTAAGGTTAATTTAGCGTATTAAGATGAATATAGGCTTCGTTTGAGATGACTTTTTTACTGCTTCTTAAAGCAATTTTTAGTACAAAAACTTTAATTTTTGTACTAAAAAGCTGCTTTAAAAAGCGGTAAGAAAGCCGTCCCAAACGAAGCCATAATTTACTTCAATTGATGGATGATTTGCATATTTTATAAGAAGATATTGAAGTTTAATTTGCTTCAAATATCATTCTCTCATGTAGAGATACCATTAGAATTGTTGTGAGCTGAAAAACTATAGTGGTAGGGTGAGAATTTTTTACTTTAACATTACACAAAGATTTACATGTACATAAATAAGAGAAGTATGTGAGAGGCATAATTTTTAGTGAGAAGTTTATGAAGGAAAAAATCATGAGATTTAACCTTATTGAAATAATTCGCTATGTATGTAAATATTATAGAAGTTTGATCTTTCTTCTAACTTGATAAAAGGAGATTATAATATATGAATAGCTGATTTGCCTCTTGCGAGTGTGGTGGAAAGCAGTGGAGTAGTGAGGAGTGATGCATTCTAGTATCAATCGATAGCCAACAAAGATAGTTCATGTCAATTAATGTTAGTTCGGTGGTTGTATACACCTACATTAGTTAATAGAAGTTAATGGAGATTATGAGATGTTTGTAAGGTGACAATAGTTAAGCGATGATGGACGAACGGTTGGATGATGATAGTTGTTGGTGACGATTGTAAAACCCCTCCGAATTTCATTTTTGAGTGCAGGTTCGTCCGTACGAACCTGAATTCGTCCGGGACGAAATTTGTCCAGAGAGCAAGTCGTCCAGGTACGATAACAAATTCGTCTGAACGAATTTTGTCCATAGGAGAAATCGTCCCAGGACGAATAGGAATCGTCCCATACGGATCTGAATGATACACACATGCAAATATGTATGCAAAATGATGCACTTGAAACTACCCCTTCTACCCAACTCTCAATCAAATCCTATAACTATGGTAATAATCAATTTTTCCAATAACACTGCTCTGATACCACTAAATTGTGACGCCCCAAGATCTAACTTGGAAGAATTATTCAGTCAATTCTTTAATTCAATCTTCTACCAGAGATATCTATAGTCATCAATCAGTGACAACAGTCTAACAAAATCTATGATTTAAAACATAAAGTAAACATTTCTATTCATTCCCAAAAATTCATTTTCAATACTCAGGATTTACACATTAATCACATGCAATCCATTCTGTCCTGAGTACAAAAAGAATCACTATAATAAAAGGACAAAAACCTGAAGATTCCTGATCAACCTCAATTTCATGTTCTCTTGCCCTGATCTGAAAATATTAACCACATATAATGAGCTACAAAAAGCCCAGCAGGTCACCAAATACCTACAACTGAAATCAAAGCACGGTACGAAAGCAATATGCATGTTAATCAATCAAATCAATATCAGTCACTTACACATAATCATTGAGTCGATGCAGAATCAATATCTTGTATAAACAATAATCAATGCTTATACAATAATCAGTACAGAAATGGTAGTCATATAGAAACAATTGAATCCAAAATCATCGATGATAGAATTAATGAACAGTAAAATCCCATAAAGCTTAATAAACCAGTTCAGTACGATCCTATTTTGTATATATATATCTGATTTTGAGATATTTTGAGAGAGAGAAAGTTGGTGAGAGAAAGAGAAGGAAAAAAAGCTTGGTTTCGGAGCCCGCGAAGCCATTTTCGTCCGTCGACGCAGTTAGAAGAATTGTTTATCTCGCAGTAAGGACTTCGAATCCTATTTCTGGTTTCGAAGATTTCGAGTTTTGATATTTTTCTGCTCAATTTTGTGTTTTTATTACCAAAAAACGTGCATATCTTTGTATTGACGAAACTTTTATAGCGTAACTTTTGGTATGTTATATAAATGATGATTTTACACGATTTGAGTATTTTCTAGAAAGTTTTCACCGGATATTTTGAATTATGTGGGATTTTTATCGAATAGAAAATTATCTGGATGTTGAAAAATATAGATTCAGTACAAGTAAAGTTTTGAAATGTTGTTTTACACAATTTCTAGTAATTTGGTAATTTTCTAGAATTGTGCATTTTACAACGACTTTTGTCTACTATACGATATTTTAAGGGATTTTTTAAATTGAGTTAAATCATGTTTATTGGTTGCAATATGTTGATGAGATAATAATGAATATGGTTGTATGATTGAAATTATTGATACTACTGTATACTGTGTGTGTGAAAGACTGGTTGAAGACTGATTGACCTGTACATGATGGTGGGCCGACGGACTTTCCTTAAAAAAAGGGTTTGGTGTTATCCTCTACTGATTACGTGATTACTGAAGGGAGTTATAAAGAGATGATTATTGTGCCGACAAGCAAAGAGTAACGACTCTTTTCACTGAGCCAACAGATACAAGATACAAGATACAAGATACTGATACTAATACAGGTACTGGTACTACTGATTCATTGTACTGACGTTATGCACGTGATATACTATGTAAGTGACATGTGATTCACTAAGCACGTGATATTGAATAACTGAATTGCATGTGAACATCTTTATACAATTCTATGGCATTGATTGATTCCAACTGTTTCAAACGATGTTATAATTTTATTTCATTAATTTGATTTCAACAATCACGAACGACATGATTGATTTGATGTTTTATACCGACTGATATTATTGAACTGATGAATTCTCTTTATACGATTGATATTATTGTCATGATGATTTAATGACTGATTTGATTGGTATTATCGATACGAAGATTTCTTTAATGATTTGACTGAGATTTTAGATACGATGATTTGTCTACTGAATAGACTGATGGTATAGATATAATGACTACTGTATAGATTTGACGCACGTACTACTTTATTGAGCTTTATGGGATTTTACTGTTCATTAATTCTATCATCGATGATTTTGGATTCAACTGTTTCTATATGACTCAGTTTCTATACTGATTACTGTATAAGCATTGATTACTGTTTCTACAAGATATTGATTCTGCATCGACTCAATGATCATGTGTAAGTGACTAATATTGATTTGACTGATTGACATGCATATTACTTTCGTACCCTGCTTTGATTTCAGTTGTAGGTATTTGGTGACTTGCTCGGCTTTTTGAAGCTCATTATATGTGGTTAATATTTTCAGGTTAGGGCAAGGGAGCAGGAGATTGAGGTTGATCAGGAATCTTCAGGTTTTTGCCCTTTTATTATAGTGATTCTTTTTAAACTCGGGACAGGATGGATTGCATGTGATTAATGTGTAAATCCTGAGTATTGAAAATGAACTTTTGGGAATGAATATAAATGTTTACTTGATGTTTTAATTCATAGATTTTGTTAGACTGTTGTCACTAATTGATGACCATAGATAGCTCTGGTAGAAGATTGACTTAAAGGATTGACTGAATAATTCTTCCAAGTTAGATCTTGGGCAGTGGCGGATACAGGAGGGGTCCCGAGGGGGCACGTGCCCCCTCCGAAAAAAAAAAATACCTGTACACGCATTGGCCATTTTGGCCGGTGCAGACAATGGCTGTTCGGCTTCAACGCTTCGGCGATTCAGAAAACAAAATTTTGCCATAGAAGCTCTCGTCGCCTCTGCATCCGGCATCCACAGTTGCTTCCAGCCTTCAACGCTCCAGCCTCCAGCTCCAGCCGGTGCGTCCCGCGTCCGCCTTCGGCCTTCTGCAGTCTAGGATAAGCAGCCGTCGTCCGCCATTCTCAGGTGCGTATATAACCTTTTTTTTTTTTTTAATGAGTTCTTTTTTGTCCTTATCTTCTAACTTCTAAGTAATTTCTTATTGGTTTTGCAAGTGATTGATTTTAGTCAAGCTGAGTTGCTGACTAAAACTATTTTTTTAATTGTGATTTTAATTTTAAGTGCACTATGGGCTTTGATGATTTTAATTTCTTGTTGAATTTCTTTGATGCATTGATCTTTATATTATCATTGCGTTTGAATTTCTCGTATTTTTTGTTTAAAAAATATACAATTTTTTGTCTGAGTGATAGGCTTTTGGATCTGCAAATTTAACTTTGTTTTGCTTGATTTTCATTCTTTGCATTGTTTAGCTGCATTAGGTATCCTTGACCCTAAGGCATTGTGTGTCAACTACATAAATAATTTTCTTTTTAAAACCATCATATGATAGATTTGGTGAGCACACTTGATGAAAAAAATTTGGAACTTGTTGCATGATTATGATTAGTGTTGAGTTTTCTTGTTTTCTAAATTAGATTTCGCTCATTGTTTATAGTTTTGCATTTTTTTTGTTTAGGATAAAACAAAATCAGTAGTTTGTTGCATGCTTAATTTTTAATTTTTTTGTTTTCAAAATATAATTAAAGAATAGACGGTATAAACTGTAATTGTACTTCATCTAATATTTAGTAGTTTATTTGTCAATAAAAAATTTTTTAAACTGTCAATGCCGATCCCAAGCCCGGATGAAAAAAATTGATGGAATTCTTAAAAAAGGGCCCCCTCTATGAAAATTTTCTGGCTCCGCCACTGATCTTGGGGCATCACAGCGATCTCCAGCCACTGATCGATATGCAAAACCTTAGGATTCTTAGAACTATAAGGGATATAAAAATTTTTTTATTTAAAACCCTAGAAGGGCCTATGCGTTAATTAAAAAAATCAAGCAAAAGTTCTTTAGCCCGCTAATGCTGCAAAGAATTACAATCAAAGAGAAAAGAAAACCCAAATGAGCCGAAAAACCTTTCTACAGTACAATAGAAAAAACTAAAGTAAAAGCTGAAGGGGCAGAGCCCAGATCCAAGAGGACTCACTTGAAGCCATGGGAGAGACAATGAAGAAGCCAAAAAACCTGCAAGAGAAATAAAACGACATCAAACAAACAAAAACTACTAAGAGAAAGGGACAAGTACTAAGAGAAGCCCAAACTGCCAAAAGCCAAAATAAGCCAAAACAAAGTATTATTATTTTTTCTACGACTTCGTTTACCAATAGCCTTGTAAAAAGCTTTATCATTGATATGAACCACATTCAAGACATACAACTCCTTAAAATCATCCTCAAGCTTTTCACTTCCCCCCCCAACAACCAAATTAGTTGATGAATCATAATCAGCTAACAAATATGATTGGTCCACACATATATCCTTTGGTTTGAGAGCCAAATGAGCCTATAACATAACATTAGAAATAAGGGATATAGGGACATTTGTGAGATGCATATAATCATTCACCTCCACACTTTTAGACAACACATCCAGTTCGTTAGAGCCCAAAAGCGTCAAGTCAAAACCATTTACATTTTCCTTAGAAGATTCAAAGACATCCACATAATTAACACCACAATCCCTCACGACATGTTCAATCACAGTGAGAGGCAATTCTATAAGGATATGCACATAATTTCGAACAGAGAAAGGGGCTTGAACAAAGGGGTACAATCAACAAACCCCAGCAGACCCAAATCAACATTAACAATGGGCTCAATCCCAACATTTTCGCACAGTCGTTGCTGTTTAGAAATCACAATATGAGAAAATGTTAAACCCTTGGAAGAAAAAGTAGTTGAAGGTTTATAATCTTGGGATTTCATAATACCCTCCTTAACCAAGGAAACATTAACATCATAAGAACTAATCAAATCATCAACAATACTCAACGAATTATTCCTAAGATTATCCTCAGTGATCTAAGGCACAATAAAACAACCATGCGAAACATAGTTGCTATTAGCCATATCAACATTAATCACAGACTCAACAATATTCACCAGGGCAACATTTAAAAGAGGATGAAGAATACGACAATAAGCTTTCGATTGATCCAGAGATTTGCAGAAAACACAGGAGGGGAACACCTCCATAACAACTTGTTGAATGTACCCAAGCTTTTTAGGGCCAATCCACATCTTATCAAGGTAGCTTTTGTTGATATCAAGCTCAACAAGAACCCGAAAAATAGAAGGTCTCGAGCCAATGGAGGTGGCGTTATCAGTTTTTAAAGGACTACCAAATAGCGATCCCAATCTATAGAGGAGAACTAGTGGGGTCATAAGTTAGGAAAAGAAACTCAAATTGGGATAACAAGCGATTCAACATCCCATTTTACTTTTTCGGATTTAAAACAATAATAGAGAAGTCAACATTAAGTTTGAGGTTAAAGAAAAACTGATACAGTCGAGTGTATGTCTACATTTAGAAAAAAATTTCATCAAAGCAAATGCCACCAGAGCATTTATATCCTCATTCGAAATCCATAAAGAAGATAAACCCGATGGGTAGTGATTTTCAAATCAATTTTATTTAATCTAAAAAATATTAAAAATCAAATTTATTAGACTCTTTAATTGCAACAATTCAAAAATACATAAATGGATAATTTATTAATTTGCTAAAAATTAATAAAAAATAACCTTAATCATATTTCCAATATTTCTATTAATTAATATTTTACATATTTATAAACGCAATTCATGTGCTAATTAACTAACATTAAAAAAGCTGTTTTAATTCATAAAACCCATCTGGTTAATCTGGCCCACAAAGCATGCTCTGGAAAGCTAAAAGCAGAATTTGGTCTGTAAACAGAAAACTTAGAACAAAAGAAAACTTTTTTTTTTTTTTTTTTTTTTGTGTTTTCAATTATGTATGAAACGCAATATAACTTTGCGTTTTCTTCATCAAACGCAAAAATTTTCTGGTAAAACGCATTTTTTTTTTTTACGTTTATGATTTTTTTTTTAAATTAAAATTATATTAAATTCCTTCTCTTAATTTAATCATAAATTAATCAATGGTTTCCAGTAAAGCTGCCCATCACGATTTCAAGACATGTCTTAAAAAAAACAAATCAAGTTATAGAATCACAGGCCAGCTTAAAATTTAAAATCTTCACGCAAATGTATGGAAATTTAAAATCACGACAATGGCCGCCATAATTAAAAAAGAGTAATTACAAAAGTAGATAATAATCAAATTTATACGATAAAAAATAAAATACAAGGTAAATTGACTCTGACTTAGGCTTCTTTTAGGCTAATTTTTAAAGCATTTTTTTAGTAAAATAAATTTAATTTTTGTACTAAAAAAATTCCTTTAAATTCTTTTAAAATTTTTTTAATTTTAGGGTTCATTTGTGCGGCTTTTTACTGCTTTTTAAATCAATTTTTAAGTAAAAAATAAAAAAAAATTGTATTAAAATGCTGCTTTAAGAAGCAATAAGAAAGTCGTGCCAAATGAAACATTACTGCTTCTTAAATCATCTTTTAGTACAAAAATTAAAATTTTTTACTAAAAGGCTGATTTTAAAAGCAGCAAGAAAGATGTTCCAAACGAGACTTAGCAAAGTTTTCTTACTGCTTTTTAAAATAATTTTCTAGTACAAAATTTTTAATTCAAAAAATTTTGGTATTATATATCTGCTTTAGAAAGCATTAAAAAAACGTCCAAAATGAAGCCTTAGTACAAATAAATTAATATATGACACGCTGCAAGACAATAACTCATAAACTTAGCATATTTTTTAGCCAAATTAACAGTTCTGATGACAAATGAGCATTGATTTATTTATTTTCATTCAAAGCAGACCATACAGATACTCCAAAACTGATAATTACTGGATGAATAACATATTTTAATTATATAACATCAACATGCAATTCAAAAATAAAATAAAAATATAAAAAATTATGGCCGTTATTAGGCTAAGTGTTGAGCCTAACACGCCAATAGACTGATCAATAATCCTGAAATTTTTTATTAAAAAAAAATCCTATCTTCCTCTACAATTCAAACAATTGTTAAGTGTTCTGCTAGGCGTGTAAGCGATTCGGGCCGAGTCGAGTATCTACCTAATAGAGTTGTGCTCGAATTCGACTCGTTAAAAAATTTTAGGGTCTAGCTCGCGTGTTTGGAATGCTCGAGCTTGACTTGATTGTTTAGCTTATTTATTTAGATTTTTCAAGAGTTTTTTCTTTTAATATATGAATAAATTTAAAAAAAATTAAAATATATTATATAATGCTAATTAAAATTTTAAATATATTTGAAATTAATCGAGCAATTCAAGCAGCTTACGAGCCGTGCCATGATGAGCTTGAATATAGGCTCAACCTCAAACTTTTGGCTCCATAAAATCGACTTGTGCGAGTTCATTCACGTGTCGAGTTTGACCTGATTTGCTTGTCATTTATGTTTTTTAAAATATATTTATATAAAACAAAAAGAAGAACTCATTCACAATGTCCTATTCATAAAAACGCAAGAGATCTTAATTAGCAAATCAGTTGTTTGATGATTTATGAAATAGTTTAAGACTTCATTTGAGACAGTTTTCTTACTGTTTTTTAAAGCATTTTTTAGTATAAAAATTAAAAATTTTATACTAAAAAGTTGTTTTAAGAAGCAATAAAAAAGTCATCCCAAATGAAGTATAAAATTTCTAAGTAATGAATAGTTTGTGAATGCCTTATTATTATTATTATTATCTATAATTTTTGTTCTTAATCCATGTCTTATTTTTTAAACTACTTATAGTCTTGCAATAGGGCTTTGGAAATTTCATATGATCTTGTTAATAGCTATGTACTTTTATCGTTATTGTTTTATTTTTTGTGCTATATAATGTTTTATGTCCTAATGTTATTCAGAATTTTTGTTTTGAATAATTTAAGTTTCATATAGTATGATAAATTATTTTTTAATTGCTTGATACATATTTTTATTAAGTCTTAATACATTTTCTTCAATTTATTATATAATAATCAAAATAATTAAAATTAATTAATAAGTTTATTCCGCAATAATAAAATAAAGAATCATATCATGTAATTCAAATAATTTATTAATATTTTGATTAAAATTTAAAGGTTTAGCTACTTAATATTTGTGATAAAAAGCTATTTTTTACAACTAAAATTGTTAATATATGGTAGCTTTAAGAGAGCATATATTCGATATATATAACTTTCATAATAACTGTTAAAAAGTTATTTTTCACACAATAGTTTTATGATCAACTTTAAAAATAAATCCTATAAAGCTTCATTTGAGACAGCATTCGTACTGCTTTTTAAAACGTCATTCCAGTACAAAATTTTTAAATTAAAATTTTTTTTGTACTAGAAAGGTGTTTTAGAAAGAAAGAAGAAAGCAGTCCCAAATGAAGTCTAAGGCTTCGTTTGAAACGGCTTTCTTATTGCTTCATAAAACAGCTTTTTAGTATAAAAATTAAAATTTTTATATTAGAAAGCTGTTTCAAGAAGCAAAAAGAAAATACTCCCAAACGAAGCCTAAATCAAAATATTAAGAATTATTGTTATTATTTTCTCAATAGGATGAATCGTTAGAAAGTGCTTTCTCAATTGTGAAGAAAACTACAATCTCTAATAAGGATTACAATAATATATCAAATATCTGATATTTTCTATGCCGACATATAAAAATAGCAATCTAATCGGTACATGATCCATTCCTTCATAAAAAAACCAAATAAAATCGTAATTCATGACTCTGATTTTTTGTTTTTTTCTGAATTAAAAATTATATATAGAAATGAAAGAGATCAATTAAAGAAACGCTTATTAAAGCTTGTGGAAATTCCGAACTGTAATTAGGGGGAAATAAAGATGCTAATATGATGCATGATTTGGTGATAAACATGTTTTAATTAATAATTAATTAGCGATGGATTTTGATTAATTTAATTAATTATGTTTGCCGGGCTTAAAGGATGTGCTCTATTATATTATTAGCGAGTAATTTAGTTTAGGTAGGAGAAGTACATCAATCGTATATATATTTAAAACAATGGCATGGTGTGAACAAGTAATGCAAATTAATGAATATTATGGAGAATAAGATTGCTTAGCTAATGAAACCATGGGAAACTAATAGGAAATTATGAAATAAGGACAAGGAGCATCTCATATTTTCTTCTCTTCCAACCTAGAGAAGATGATTCCCTTTATCAATAGATCAATTATTGCTAGTTAATTATAATTTCATTTTTATTATTTTTTTTAATTTACAAAAATAATATTGTTACATGCGTGCTAGCGATTATTTTGATAAGAAAGATACAATAATATGATGAGAGAATTGAAATGAAGATATGAAACTTAACTTTTTTACGTGAAAAATCTGAAAAGTAAAGAAGAATGCAGCCTGACCTAATCGAAGAATTTGCACTAGTTATAGTGAAAAATTATAATTGGTCCAATGAAATTGGAGAAGACATCTTTTAGAGTATAAGAGAAGTTGACTATAAAAAGTCTCTTATTGTGGAGTAGGGAATATTTAAAGTGTTGATGTTGATGGTGATGAAGAGTTGCCATAAGCATTCTTTAATTTCTTTTAGAATGAGGGTTGAATTAGACAAGTATCGTAATAACTGGGTGATTACAATTGGGCAACAATTTTTAGGCAATGATAGTCTGGCGAATATATTAAGCGATGATAGTTACGTGGATGTGGATGAGCGATGATACTCATATGGCTATACTCATGTAATCTGGCTATATTAGTCAAGCGAGACAATCAAATGATTATAAATAGTAAATAGATATCAAGTGATGACAACTATGTAGTCACACGATTGTATTTGGATCGATGACTGTGATTGGAATATAATAATTGGATGACAATGGTTTGACGATAATAGTTAGGAGATGATAGTTGGAAGATAGTATTCGTATGATTGTAGTCATACAACAGTGCACCTATGATTGAGGAATTGAATAATTATAGTCATATGAGAAAAGTTAGTTCATAGGGGTTATATGGCATTTGTTAGGAGTTAAATGTTAGATGACAGTAGTCTCGTGACTATAGTCCGTTTGTGATATAGTTAAAATATTATAAACACGACAATTATGTATAAAAAAATGTACTTCGTTGATTATGATTGGGCAATAGCACTCTACTTTAT
>NW_021319945.1:1031501-1064355 GCF_001605985.2 Dendrobium catenatum | reverse complement strand
TTGTAGCTGTGTCAAACAACGATTTCGTTTGGAACAACATTCCTATAGTTTTTTAAAATAATTTTTTATTACAAAAAAATTAATTTTTATATTAAAATTTTGATTTAAGAAGCGATAAAAAAACTGTCTCGAACCAATCCAAAGTCTTAACTCAACACTTTAAATACAAATAGTAGTACAAATAGTAGTTGTGATGTTTCTTATCTTACAAATTAATTTGTTGTTTAATTTTTCTATAGATTTTTTTTAAATTAAATATCCAAAATAGAAATTTGACGCGGAATTTTAATAATCACTCTTTTCAAAAATAAAAATAAAAAATCACCGATTAGGACGACTACTTATACATAGCATATACGACATAAATATTATTTAAAATTAAAAAATAAAATAAAAAATATTATTATTATCTGAATCACCAGCCACAGCTACTACCAACTTTCCTTCTATAATCGGCCAGGCCATTTTAATATAATTAATTTCCATTAAAAAGATAGGACCAAATCTTTCTCTTACCACCTTATGGGCCCTTCTTATATATAGAACAGAAAAGCTTATCTCCCAAAACTCTGATAAATCCCCCTCTCCTTCTCCCCTTCCCTCTCGCTTTCCTTCACCTTCTCCCTCCTTTCTTCCATGGCAGTTGAAGCGCACCATCTTCTCCCTTTGTCCCCTCAGCTCCTCTTTGACCGGTATTACTCCATTAATGTATTTCCTTAAGACTTTCTCAGCAAATTAGCTCATTTTCTTCTCCTTGTATGTAAAGTCTTCTTCTTTCTTCTGAATAACAGAGAGCTGATAAAGGTAGCTGACTCGCAACCGCCGGAGATGAGCGATGCTTTATTCGCCACCACCGCCACCGTCTGCAAGAAACGGCCGAGAGACCCACTCACCTTCGGCCTTGATGAACTCTCCTCCCATGTCCGGCATGACATGCTCGACCTTGATCGTCTTCTTACAGATCATGTAAGCTTCTTTTTTTATTTTTGTAATTCAAACAATAAAGAAATTTAATCGCTAATAAATCGGATCTTTCTGATATAAAGCTCATCATGATGGGTCTTTTGCATTGAGATTGCTGCAATTTAAAATATCATACTTATATCTATATCTAATTTGAAAATATTATTCTTAAATTCTCTTGCAATCATGTAAAATTTTCACTCTGAAAATTTGGGTAAATTAATCTTTCATCTCTCTTATGTAAATCCTACTTTAATCACTACATATAATAAAAAAATTAACACAATCAACCTTATAAAAATTAGGTAAATTTTAGTACTATTTTTCATCTGTTGGATTTATAGGGGATTTTCATCCATATTACTTTATTTCATAATATTTACATATCTAACATCTAAAATTTAAATATTACATACTTACAACCCATAGAACAGATATGAGTTTATGGAATGAAATATTAAAATTTATAAGGTGGTATGGGTGGTAAAAATAAAATATATGTGTGATATATTCGATATTAAAATTTTATATGAATGACAAAAATGTAATATTACGTGTAAATAGCATGAAATAAAATGATATGTATGTAAATCCCTCTAAATATATTTTAAAATGAAATATAATATATAACTAATTATTAATTATCTCTTATTTCAATAAATATAAAACACACTCTAATTGAGATCTTATTTGGAATATTTTTTTGTCACTATTTTTTATTGATTTAAAAAAATTATTAAAAATTTTATTTCATTGAGATTAGTGCAACTCTGAACTCAAAGGACCCAAAAATTCTCTTCACCTAATGCTGACGATCAAAATATGCCACCACAGAACGAAAGAGTTCGCGCAGAGCTAAACGAGCGGCGGCGGTTGTTCATGCAGCAGCTAATGGCAGCAGTAGAGCAAGGCATTTGGAAGCGGCTGAAGGCAAAAGACTACGAGATCGAACGAGCCAAGAGAATTAACTTAGCATTAGAAGAAAGAGTTCGCAGCCTCTCCATGGAGATCCAAATATGGCGAGAACTGGCTCAAACCAACGAAGCCAACGCGAATCTCCTCCGAACCAACCTGGAGCAAGTAATACTCGCTACGCAGCTTCGCGTGAAGGAGGAGCAGCAGCGAAGGTGTGTGGCGGAAAGAGACGCAGTTGATGATGCCGAGTCTTGTTGCTGTGGGGAGAGCGATGGAGTAATGGCGTCGGTGGATAGGCCAATGAGGGCGTGTAGGAGCTGCGGGGAGAGGGAGGCGACAGTGCTGTTGCTGCCATGTCGCCACCTTTGTCTCTGTGTGGATTGTGGTCGGGTTATTAATTTCTGTCCGATTTGTAAATGTTCGAAGAGTGGGAGTGTGAATATAAATTTATCTTGATTTTTTTTTTTTGAAGGAGAAATAAGGTGTAGGAGGAGTTTATTATTACTATTTTTTTTGGTAATAAGGGTGGTAATTACCATAATTAAATGCATGGAATTCATCTGTTCTTTTTATTAATTACTCAGTATTTTTTTCCCTTTTTTTTTGGACGGGGAGTATCTACTCGCATCTACCCTCAAGGCGCTTGATGTCGTAACTAATTCCTTGGCGGACCTAACGGCAGCCAGGCAGCCAATACACAGATGTCGGGTCTACGCTTGGTATACTCCCCTCAAAGGGAAAAATTATTTTGTCTGGACAGCATACCGAGCGGTACCAAGTGCATGTATCGAGCATTGTACTGAGCGTAGTACCGAACGCAAACTGAGCGCCTAGTGATGTGACGCTTTTTTATTGGTCTCTGACATATTCGGTGTTTGGACACAATAATCTCTCCCTCAAAGGAGGCGAGTCGCTCGGGAGAGGAATCGAACATAAGTTTGGTGGTTCCCAAACATGCTCGCTCACCAACCTTGGGTGTGTTTTGTATTCTTACTTGTTTTTTCATACCATGCACGAAACCTTTAAATCCTCTCTCTCTCTCTCTTAAATATTTTTTACATTTTAAATTTTATGTTTTGAAAAATTATTATATAACATGAGAAATTTAGTAATTTACTTTAATGCAAAAATTACTTCATATAAATGTAAAATTTAATAAATATTTCTTGACATAATTTGAAATCTCAATCATTTAAAAAAATATAATTATATAAATTTATGTGTTCTTTGGTTAATACTTAATAGGCTAAGTGCTTTGTATCTCATGTGGTCGCACAGTTAGCATATCCAAAGGCTGTCAGGAGCCCACCTTTTGTTTCTCCACAAAGGGACATTAGGCGCCACATCCTTCACAGGCTCAATGCATTATTTACTTCAAAATTTTCTTGTGCTGATGCAGTGTTAATTATTTTGTCGGGTAAAATATAAATGTTACTGTGGTTGAATAATACCCGGATGATCAGATCATGGAAGTATTTTTGTGAAATTATAAAAATTCTTTGTAATATCTTAGTCCACAGAGAATTTAGCCGAATTATTTTTTTTTTACAAGGTAAAATCCAATAACCAAAGTTCTTGAGTATAATAAGTGCATAAATATTTAGTTACTAATACGAGTTATTGATGTAAGTTTGTTAGGGATGTTAAATCCTTATGAACTAGATCAAGGCTAATTAAGAGAGAGGTGAATTTATATTTTAAAAAAACTTTCACAATAAAAAAATCAAACCAAAATTAACCACAAAGAAAACACAATGCGGAAATTAAATGTGGAAATAATAAAGGAAAGAACACACCAGATTTATAGTGGTTCGGTCAAACATTGAGCTACGTCCACTCCTCGGAGGCACCCTCCGAGTATTGCACTAAACTTAGTGTCTCTTCTTTAGCCCCCAAAGCTAGGCAGAGAAGCTCTTACAAAATCACTTTTACCTTCCTCGGTGCGGTGGAGTAGCCGAGTCCTTTGACACCAAAGAGATCTTCTTCTTCCCATAACTTCCTTCAAAACAAGCCTTGAATCCGATGGTATTAAGGTGCAAGCTCGCCGAAGCAACCGTGTGGAATCCCCCTCCACACTCCCTTGAAACCCCCTCCAAGGATCTTCTCCCTCTCTCAAACTACACCCTTTCCTCTCTCCCTTTCAAGCTCTCTCTTCAAGATTCCTCAAAAAGAACGAAGCTACAATAGCTGTCAAAGACACTCTTCATGAGAAAGCAAGAAGTCTTTAAATAGATTTGCAAAATCGACATTATCGTCCAGGACGATCGCCGAATCATCCCGTATGATATGTATAAAAATAGAGCTTCCAAAAACCCTAAAAACTCAATTTCGACGGCAAACATCGTCCGGGATGATCGCAGGATCGTCTCGTACGATGTGCTTAAAAAGAGGGTTTCAGAAAATCCTAAAAACTTAATTTCGGCACCCAGAATCGTCCTAGACAATCGCAGGATCGTCCAATACAATGTGCAGAATTTGACATGATAGTCCTAGACGATATTAGGATAGTCCATGATGATTAGTACAAAAAATGTACAAATCTTCTAGGACGATGTTGTAGATCGTCCTGGATGATTAGAAGAAAAATTATGGTATTTCTGCTTGGACAATTTAGGAAAATCAAGTATGTCGGCAAACATCGTCCTGTACGATATACAGATCGTCCAGGATGATCAGATTAAAAAAATTAATCATAATTAGTCCCCTAATCACAGGATCAATGTAGGCATTATTTGTATTGATCGTCCGGGACGATTTGAACAAAAATTTAAACTTAAATCCTTGCCTAAATTGTCATTGGCGGCTCTTTTCCAATATCATAAAGGATCGTCCTAGACGATTCGAAATCGTCTAGTACGATTAGTTCAAAACTTGATTTTCTGGATTTAAGTAAATCTCACTCCCTTGAGTGTGTCTGTGCATGACCACCAAGCAAGCATACACCCTTACAAGACTTGACTTAAGAAATAAAAAATTACATCAATGGATATTACAAAACCTTACAACATAACATTATTCAACCCAATTTTAAGCTCTGATTCTTTGTTTGATGTTGCATGACATTCTTGAAATATTAGTATACACACAAACAAACATATATTGCAAATACAAGTAGACAACAAAAAGTGAGTAATAATATTTGTTATCATCAAAAACATAAACTCATAAGCTCGAGTTGCAATAATTGTGGGCTAGAATATATGCGGTGATAGAGTTAAAATTTTTTAGCATTCCCTTCTCTTTTTTTCACTGTGTGGACAACTAAATTTTGCACTTCGTAATCGATTGTTAGTCTTAATCTGGCAATAATGATTTCTTTGACATATCCAAAGGATGAACTCTTATTTTTATCATCATCTTAAACATATATTTTTACAGTTAATGTAATTCTTTAAAAAATACATGAAAAAATGATTTTACGAAAAATTTAGGTATTTCATATGGTCAATATGCATCAAAAGTCAAAAGAAGCCAACCTTAACCAACCGCTTTTCCTGAAATAATTCTTCAAATTTGTTTTAAGAGACTAAAATTAGGTTTTCTAAAATGTCCTAAAAATCAAAAAGTGATTGGTGAAACTTAATTTGTGAAATTAAATGAAAATGACATTTTGTTTTTCTCAAATTTAATTTTCTTGGCCATCATGTGGTAAGGTAGAGATTGAGAAAGAAGAGCTTGCAAGGAAGGTAGTTGAGAGGCCCAAGAATAAGAAATGAAAGCAAAATGGGTGATAAGCATGTGAAGAAAGTTGACATGCTTGAAACTTGGAAAAGGAAAACAATTTGCATTACCTGATTTTGATGCAACAATACATAAGAGTAAAATATATGCTTAAGCTTAGGTGTTGAGTATATTACTAAAACTATAATACAATTATATTAAAAATATAATCAACTATTTTCTATTGTATAATAATTCTTAATTTCATTATTTATATTAAGCCAAAAATAAATTTTCTTTTAATTTTTATAAACATTCACCATTTTTATCTTAGGTGTTGAGCTATTCATACGATTTTTTTTTCTTTGAAATATCATGACATTAAGAAACTAGAACATGAGAGGAGAAATAATAGAAAAAAGAAAAAGAAATAACTTAGACTTTTATCTTTACATATATTAAGATTCTAACAATGCATAGAAATTAATCCTTTTTTTTTTTGTTGAATATGTGCCTATTTTTAAGTTATTTTTTCATAAAATTATTATGATATAAAAGAACAAAATAAACGATATCAATAAAAGAGAGCGCAAAAGAAGCTTTGTGGTCGCAAAATGTTTTTTGCCAGATTTACGACATTTGATCAATCATATTTATTTATTTATTTAAACGGAAGGGGACTTTTTACAATATAAAAGATTGCAATAAAATTACATATAAATGTTCATATATAATTTGTATAAGGCTCCTTTTCTTTGCGTAAAGTAAACTACGAGTTCTTCTATAAGTAGCAAACTTGTTGGCTAGCCCTAGACAAAATGATCCAAGCCATCATGATGAGCTTGCTATGAGGGGGACCTCAACCAATTGCCCATGTGAGTGGGTTATATCAAAATAGAACAATACCTATTCCAATTAATATTGCAAGTGGGACACATTTCCCAAGATAAATTAATAAATTCAAAAGCTAAAGTAAGCACTATATTGATGATTTACCAAAAGGGAGAACTTGATGATCATGTGGTCCTTCCCATCAAAAGAATCTTATATCATATATAATCAACAAGCTAGTACTAGGAAAAATATTGACATGCCTTTGTCTTTGATGTCTGTGACTGTAAGTAATCAAATAGCTTTATTATAATTAGAGATCTTTGAAGAATGGGAGCACTTTACAAAGTTCAAATAGAGCCGATCACATTCAAAATATGACCTCATCAGCTGTCACTAATTATGTATAATATTTTATGAAATTATAATGTATGTGATCTAAATATTATGATTCGCTAGTTTTATGAATATACGGTTTGTTTGGGACGGTTTTCTTACTGCTTCTTAAAGTAATTTTTAAGTACAAAATTTTATTATTTTACTGAAAAGTTGATTTAATAGCTAGAGAAAAAGGATTCATGTAGCCGAGCCTACGTAGTGGGATAAAGGCTTGATGATGATGTTGTTGTTGTACTAAAAAGCTGCTTTAAAAAATAATAAGAAAGTCATCCAAAATGAAGGCATAGGTTTCGATTGGGACGGCTTTATTACTACTTTTTAAAACGGTTTTTAAGAACAAAAAATAATTTTTTTTTTACTAAAAACTTATTTAAGCAGTGAGAAAGCCGTCACAAACGAAGCCATGGTCTTTGACTTGAATAAATTATTACATTTTATAAAACTATTGAGCTCAAGCTCAATATAAATTAAACAAATTTGGCTCGATTAATCAAGAATTTGAATCGTTTACACCTTTATATAGATCAAAATTTATAATTTATAATATTATCCCTTGCAATAGGCAAAATTTGTTTATTATTTTATAATATGACAGGGCTTTCTTGATCGTTTTGTCATATGGATAGCTAGCAGCAGCTTGCTTATAATTGTCAAATCTTTTGATTATAACTTATAATAATATTCGAAAATATATAATTTTTTTTTCTATTTTTCTGCAATGAATACAGCTTCCTTGCGTTTATTTTATTGCCATGCGCTGTGTCATCAAACATATTCAATTTTTCTATCAACAAAGTTTGTATTGTAAGCTTCGAAATGAATAGTTATTAAACGAATTGTCACAAGAAGAAATCTACGTACGGATACTTAGATAGAGATTTTTTTCTTTCTTTTTAATAAAAATGTTTGAACAATTAAATTAAAATGTTTTTTTTTTTTTAAATTATCTAAGTTACTTTCATCTTTTGGTTTTTGGGCGACAAGCCATGGCGGTCCATTTGGAAGCACTAAGTATCCCTCGGCCATGTCTTTCTTTCTTCTTATAGTAAAGGTGGTGTCTCTATTTGACTAAAAAGTATTTATGTTTGAATGTATTTGACAATATGATATGTTTATTATATGATTTAGAAATCATAATATTGCGGTTTCATTTGTGACATCTTTTGGCCACGGCTTTTTATTTATTTTTATGAAATTTTTATCCTAGAAAGGTGATGTAGAAAGTAATAAGAAAATTGTCTCTGTTAGGAATTGATCCAGTTTTAGATTAAGGTTTGGTTTGAGATGGTTTTTTTATTGCTTCTTAAAGCAATTTTTTAGTACAAAAATTTAATTTTTAATTAAAAAGCTTCTTTAAGAAGCAGTAAAAAAGTCATCTCAAACGAAGCCTAGATTGATTTGAAGATATCACACAAGTGCTCAATTCTTATATATATAAACTACAGCAAAATCACCTATTACCGACAACATTTTTCGCCGGCTGTAGAATTTATCGGCGGTTTTCCACCGAAAAATTTCTGCTGGTAAAACAAGAGTAGGAAATTTTTTTTTTTTTCCGGAGACTTTGGCAGCTGGAAAATTAAAAAAAAAAAAAAATTCAAAAAACATGTTGTCGGGCTACCCTCACGGATGCCCTCCTGCGCTGCCCGACTGCCCGCCGATCGAGCAGCCCACAGACCGCCTGCCTGGACGCCTTCCCGCGCTCCCCGCAGTCTTCTCACCGAGCTACCCGACTGCCTGCTGACCGCCTACCCAAGTTGCCCAAGCATGCTGCTCCGCCCTAGCTAGCTGCCCGTGCCTGAGCCCGTGTGCTGCCCTGTGGGGTTTGAACTTTGTTGGATTCAGAAAATTATCAAACAAACAACAACAGTGCTACACAAGAAAATATGTGCTAATTCCAACATTTTTATATTTAAACTATATAATAATGTAAAATTAATAATAAATTTTAAAACTGAAATTATATTTACTAATTAATTTAATTATATAAATTAAAATTAATAATTAATTTAAAAATAAAAATTAACAATTACTAATTAATTTTAATAAATAGTTAACTTTTAAATCATTTTAATTAAATTATTTAAAATCCGTTGGAAAGGTAGAAAAGCCATCAGAAAAGCCGTCGAAAAATTATGCAGGAAAGAAACTGCCGGAAACTTCCACCGAAAAATCTATCTCATTGTCTTCCATCGAAAAACCGCCGGAAAATTGACCATCGGAAAATTCCGCCGATAATGTGTGTTTTCCTGCAGTAATATAGATGCTATAGATTGATATAAAGGCGGGAGAAAATGAAATAAAGCTTTAGAAAATTTTCCTCCAAACAACTGCTCTTCTTCCTTCTCCCTCTCTCTCTCATTCAAGATCAACAAGATCCATCTTCTTCCTAAAGCAAGAATCTTAAGAGTCCCAAACAAAGTCGAGGTTTCAGTACAATTGATTTGATTTTGGTTGAAACGATGACAAAATTCATCTAGCTAATTAACCGCTTCTTTTATGGTTCATGTCAATATAACTTGAGTAGCTAAAATATGACCTATGTAACTCGATTAGCATATGAAACAAGTCTAGGTTCAGGGTCAACCTGACTTAAACATATAGTGTTTGGCCATCAAATAATTAGATATGATTTATTGGGTCTGATTTGTATTTGGCTCGACTTAACAAATCATTATAGCTCAAGTCTAACCTGTATATATTCAATTGAACTCGAATTGATTCTTTTTTGAGCTGGGTCATAATTTGACACTCCTAAAAACATTAGGAAAATTATTTTTAAGAATTGAAACATGACTTACAAATTTCTCCATATTAATTATCTTCATTTGAAGTCTCATTTCGTTAAGCATTTTACTTATGCGATAGCAGAAATCTAACACATATGCACTCACTCATACATCAATAATTACAAAAGGTAGAACCTATGGCTCATCGCCTCGTCGGTTTTATTTCAAATGTTATATTTCCAGAAAGCCGTGGGTTCTTTAAGGACTTGTAATTTCCTGGATAATTAACGCATTGGCCCTGTGTGAATTTTATTCAAATAATAATAACAAAACTTTTTTTTTTTTTTTTGAAATTTTGCTTTAAAACTACTATTTTATGAACAACAATATAGTTATATATTCGATGTTATCTTCTTTATAATTTTATTTATTTATAAAAAAAAAAGAACGCTAAACATAGGAGATAGATCCTTTGGTTCATAGTAGGGGGTGTCAATATTGGACACGACCCGAAAATCCGACTCGAACCCGACACGGAAATTTTGGGTTCGGGTTAGAGATTTCAACCCATTTGTAAAATTGGGTCGGGTTCGGGTTGACCCGGAATCAACCCGGTTTGACACTGGTTCGCGTCATTCATGTCCGCGTCCATCCGTCACGTCGTCCGTCAGGTGTCGCGGATGTTGCGTCCGCGGTGTCGCGGATGTCGCATCTTCGGTTTGCTGTCCGCGTCAAGAGTCTCAAGGCTCAAGAGGTCCAGAATGTTTCCCGCGCCCTCGCACGCCGCAAATGGAGACACAAGGATTCGCCGTCTGTTGACCGCTGCCGCCGCACGCCCGTAAACGGAGTCATTGCATGAAGCAGTCGCGCGCGTCCCCAAACCCGTTCACCAGCTATCTCCGCTCGCTTCTTCAGCCAAATCGCGCAAATTCGTGTCGGGTCGGGTTGACCCTAACCTGAAGCGGGTTCGGGTTCCAAAAGTTGACCCGTTTGCAAAAATTGACTCGAATAATGCCGGGCCAGTTTAGAAATTTGACCCGAAAATGACCCGTGACCCGAAATTGACATCCCTATCCATAGTAAAGAAGCACACATACAATCACCTCATTATTTTAAACATTTGATATGGATTCTATTATTCTATGTAATGGAAGTGGACCCCTTCATTAATGTGACAACTCATTCCTCTCTTCCAGTTAAGAAGAGGGTCCATGGTGGGGTCATGATAAAAAGTATCAATTGATATACCTAAAACCTTAGCATAGGCAACATCATAGCAATATCACTACTAACACCACCACAACTACTAATGCTTCTCATATCACCTTCTTCCATTGACCAGTCTATAGGAGATCAGAAAGTGAGAACAGTTCTTCCCAATATCTGATGATGAAATTTCTCTCAAAGGGACTAAATAATTAAGACTAAACTTTTCATAAATATTGCATGTAATAGTTTTATTAATTATGTTATAAGAAATAAACGGTGTGATAATATTTGATAAACATTATCAAGGTTATGAAAATCGGACATGACAACAAACCAAAAGAAGAAGAAGTTTAAGTTCGATTGTTCAACTGGAGTTGAATTAGATGCTATAATAAATTTTAAAATTATTCAAATTTAATATAAATTATGTAACAATTAAAATTTTAAAAAGAGTACACAATTATACTTCTATTAAAGCTTATGCAAGCTCGATTAAAGCTCAACATAAAGCTTATTAAGAAGCTCCATTGACCAATAATGTTAGTATATATTACAAGTAAAATTATATGCATAATAAATAAGTCTAAAATAAAATAAGTTTAATAATACAAATGTATATGGTTAAATTTATTTGCATAAGTATATATATTAAATATATATTTAAAATTTGAAAAGATTTATTAAATAAAAAATTAATATTTAAAATTCATTTAAATAGAAAATAATATTTTTTCAAACAAACCAAAATCAATTCAGTAGTTTATCGGTTGAACTAGTGGTTCAAACTTATTTATACCGATTTAATACAAATCTGATTGTCCAATTTGACTGAACAAGCAATTGTACAGGCTCACGGTCGAACTGGCCAATCTGGTTTTAACAACACTGGATGTTACACGTATTCTCTCTCTCTCTCTCTTCATGCCTAAATATTATTATGTAATACTATTTTAAATACTTCATATAAATAATTTACATATATATAATACTACCTAAATATATAAGGATAAAACATGTATAATTTAATGAGTAATTCTATGCATTTAATAATTGATATCACTATAGAAGATGTGATATAGTAAGTAGGGCTAAAGGAAGAGATTTATTTATTTATTTATTTTGAGTGTGAAATAATAACCAATAATTAAGATCATTAGGGAGGCAATGGAAATTAAATCTTTATTAAATGAAAAGAATTTAGGCATGTGGATTAATGATCATCTTCAACTAGTAGTTCAAATATTCTACAAAGTGCTCTCTTAATGGGATATTTGCAAATAAAAGCTCTTTTGTCAAATCAACCTTAGCTTGTCTGTTTAATCTCTTACAGATTCTCCTTTTTATGTTGAAAAAATTATAATGAAGTGGTGCACTGATGCTACTGATCAATATATGGTTCATTTGGGACAGTTTTTTTGTTGTTTCTTAAAGCAGCTTTCTAGTACAAAAATTTAATTTTTTGCACTAAAAAACTGCTTTAAGAAGCAACAAAAAAGCCGTCCCAAACGAAGCCATAGTCTACAAATCTTCCTCAAGAATTCCAAGAAATTTGCAGCCATAGAACTACATGTTAAAGCTTCCCAACTTGTACTGGACTTGATTTCTACTTTTCTATCCATATGGAGCAGTATTGACCACTAACAAGAATATCACTTTTAGGAGCAATGTTGGATGTTTGTTAAAAATATATTCTTTTTTAGAAAATTAAATAGCTGTTTTCGATTGTTCGTAAAGTCATCGCACATTAACAGCTCTGGTTGTAAAATGTAGCTTCCTGTTATAAATTTTTTTTGAAAAATAGCAATAAAGAGGTAACCAAAACGGAACTGTAGTTATGATATGAAAAGCAAAATAATGAGAAAGTTATCTCAAGCAAACACTTTTTAATTTTCTTAAAAAATTGTCCCAAATAAAACTTTAATTTTCTCAAATAAACATGCATGTATGGCACATTTACGTATTATCCCATATGATAATATTTTGTTCCTCAAAAAAACATCAAGATTAATTGAAGATAGATATTTCTCAACAAAAAGAAAAAAAAAATCACTTAAAATTATGACTACAACTAACATCACTACTAAAAAATGCAGTTTTTCGCAACATTGGTTTGGGGAAGTTTGAAAACCGCCGCCAAAAAAAAGATTTCACATCGGTTTTGACCGCTGGTATTTGCAGTTATAACGGTACAAATCTGCAGCTTAGTATTGGTTATAACCGCTGATAAAACTAGCATATCCTTTAATATACCTCACCGGTTCTAAAACCGTTGCGGAATGTCATTGCAAAGAATTGCAATTACAGCGGGGGAACCGCTGCAAAGAAAAATGTGACGGTTTTAATAGTCGGGATAAGTAAAAAATTGTGCTACATGATCAAACTCTAAAAGAACTATTCAAAAATAAAAATACAGAACAAAAGAACTATTCAAATATATATCTACATCTAATCTGCAAGCTAGTAAAATGAATAATCAAACACTCCTTAAATAAATAAAAAAATTATTAATTAAAAGAAAAACCTCTATCCCCCACAACCACTTTAAAGGAACCCATTCAATTGATTCTTTATTACATCTTTTGGTGTTAGATATCTTTGAGGAGCAGGCATGCAGAGAAAACAGTCCGAGCTCGAAAAAGGACAACAATGGAGGTCCCCATTGGAAAATATAAAAGTTGTTAGTTCCCCATCACTTCTTGCTTTATTTTATTTCTTCCTTTTTTGATATAATGGACATCCTCGCTCTTATTTAATTTGAGAGCTGTAAGGTTATTCCAAGGTCAAGTCACAGATGCCTCTCACATGACAGAGAAATTATTATGTGCAGAGTACGGACCGGGAGAATTATTCGCACAAGTATTGGATATCTAGCGGTACCCGCACTCGGTACTGTTGGATACCGTTAGGTATCTAGTACTTGTGCGAACGGTGCGCACTCCGCACCTAATAATTAGGGTGATGAGAGACAAGAAGCCTTTCCAAGAATTAGTACTAGTAATAGAGCAAACCAAAAGGTTGACAGCTATTTTATAAACTAGCATGAATTGATTCTTTCTAAAGGCCAGCATAATATGGCTTATTCTATGGACCATGCTATGTTACTTCAAGTGAAGGTGAAGGGTCATCTTAAGCAATACATGATAAATAAAGAAAAATTTATATATATATAGTATAAATTAATTGGATGGGGACTCATTTGATTGTGATTTTTATGTATTTTGTGATGAGATTTTGTTATAATAAAATATGTGTATATTATTTGGGTATAAGATTGACAGGGACATTTTTTTTTCTTTTTTTTTTATGTGAGTTGGAAAAGTTATTGTTGAAAATTACGGTTTTGTTTGAAGTAGTTTTTTTGCTGCTTTTTAAACTTGTTTTTTAGTATACAAATTTTTATTTCAAGTAATTTTTGTACTAAAAAAGTTGTTTTAGAAAACAAAAAAAAAACGGTTAAAAACAAAGGCTAAGGCTTCATTTGTGACGGCTTTTTTGCTGCTTCTTAAAATAACTTTTAGTATAAAAAATTTAATATTTTTATTAAAAAAATGCTTTAAGAAGCAGGAAGAAAGCCATCCCAAATGAAACCTAAGTAATTACATGAAGTCTTTTTTATATTTTATTTTTAAAAACTATATTTTTCAACAGCACTTTTTTTGAAAAACAGTAAAGCTTTTTTACTATGTGATATATTTTTTTTAATTTTTATAGAAAGCTGCATTAAGGCTCATTTGGGATAATTTTGTTACTGTTTTATAAAGTTGTAGAGAAATAATTAAAAAAAAATGCAAATAATGGTCAAATATAAATAATTGTTGAGGACGGAAAATCAAAGCAATAAAAAAGATATTCCAAAACCAATCTAAATAAGTTTGAGCTTCTTAAATTACTTCATAGAATATTTTATTCATATCACCCAACCGTTTTAAAGAACAAGGAAAATATTAGCCAAAGAAGCTCAAGGAAGAGAAAGATAAGATAAATGAGAGGAAAGAGAATGAGCAGATAATATTTAGTAATCATAGAATGATAGATAAGGCCTCATTTTGTTGTATTTTTACCTATTTTGTATTAAGCAAACTGTCCCAAATTATTTGCATCTTATTTGGAATGATCATAGCATTTTATAAAGTTGATCGTGAATTTGATGTAGGAATAGTTAGGTTTCATTTGGGACAGCTTACTTATTGCTTTGTAAAGTTACTTCTTAATACAAAAATCTCTTGAAAGCAAAGAAAAAACAGTGATTTAAAGCTATCACAAACGAAACCTTCCTCTCCTTACAAAAATAGTTTTCCAACCCATAATTTTTAAATAATAATAAAAATATAGCGAGATCAAACATTTGAAGAGCTAAGTAATAAGAAAACTAGGGGTATCAATTCAGGTCAACGAGTGGGTTCGAGTCTAATCCGATTTAACCCGACTGTAAACGGGTTGACATTAACATGACCCAGTTTTACAAACGGCTCAGGTTTGTCAACCCGGACCCAACCCGTGCGAATTATCGGGTTGACCCAACCCGAACCGCGAGAGCCAGCAATTATGGGGTGCGATGCGACTACTGATGCGAGGCTGGGACTACACGAGGCCACGATCGGTGTGACTCCAAGGTTATACGCGAGGCTGCAGTGCGGCTGTGCAATGTGATCGGTGAGGCGGTGCGGCTTCGGGGGTTCGACACAAGGCGGCAGTGTGGCTATGCGACGCTATCAATGCGGCTCCAGAATTGACCGGGGCGAACAGTGCGGCTCCGCCGTTCTACAGTTCGACGGTCGACACGAAAGCCTGCGACTACGCAAGGCAGGTAACGCCGGTTGACACTTGGCAACTGAGTCAATCTCGGGTCAATTTCGGGTTACCGGGTTGACCCGAACCCGACCCCATTTTTTAAACGGTTCGAGAATTGAAATCTAAACCCGACCCGTTTCTTAAACAGATCAACCCTAATCCGAATTTTTCGGATCAGATTCGGATCGAATTGTTGGGTTGTGTCAATAATTGACACCGCTAAAGAAAACTGTTAAGAGTGAATAACAAGAAGAAAAATAGAAATAAAAGATTGATTACACATAGCTATCAATGATGTGTAACATCTTATCAGTATTGATTCCCTCGTGGGCTGCTATGTGCTAAGGCGCATTAATGAAAATGCTTTGAAGTTTCTTCCCTTGTGGTGGTCCTCTTATTGCTGCTGTCAATCCATTAAATTAGGCACATCATTTTGAGATAAAAAGGTTTCTATAATGCATCTGTTTTTTGTAATCATCTCATATAAACTAAAGATAGTGATGATAATTAGAATTTCTATGTGACATTTGATGGGATTATAAGGATTAAAAATTATATAATTATCACTAATCTTCAGTATTTGGGCAGTACATTTTTAGCTAATTTTTTTTTTGTTCATAATATTCTTTGATCATAATGAAATTTAATAAATTAATTGATTAATTATATATTACACTGGTCCTAATTAGAGATAATAAGAAAACTAAAATTTTTTAGTTATCAAATTGAATTAGAATATTTTGATTCAAGATTTATCATTTTCATTGTCTATATATTCAGTTGCATTGATAAAATAAATTTAAATTCACTCAAAATAAAATATGTATATATTAATTATATAGGTTATAAAAATTATAGTTATAATATAAAAAAAATAAGACAACAAAAAAAATTATACCAAATGAGGCCATAGCTGACAAATAAGACAGCACAACAAAGAACATTGAAAGGAGCAACAACTAAAATAAATAAATAAAGATTTTTGTTATCATAAAACATAGGGGTGTCAAAATGGGTCAATGGATCGGGTTATGGTCCAACCCAAATTAACCCGGGTCTAAATGGGTTGACCCTAACCCGACTCATTTTTGTAAACGGGTCAGGATTTTCAACCCGCACCCTACCCGTGCGAGTTCGAGGCGAGACCACTAGTGGTCGGGCTATGCTGTCTGTGGCTAGAAGGCAAGCACGATTAGCGAGCTCAGCTGGCGAATGGCGAGCATTGGAGGCAAGCGCGAGATGCACCACGGCTGCAAGCTAGGTTTTATCCTTTCGGGGTTAACACGGGTTGATTTTGGGTGGTCAGGTCAACCCGAATCAGACCCTATTTTAAAAATAGGTTGAAATCTCGAACCCGAACCCAACTTTTTGGATTAGATCTGAGTCAGATTTCGTGTTAGATCAAATTTTGATACCCCTAATAAAACATAGAGCAAATGTTAAATATATATTGACAGGTAATGCTTAGTATTTACTCTATTTATTTCTTTATTTGAACATTATATGACACAATTTATTACCTTACTGCTCAGAACTCCGAAGTGGTTTGGTAATTCGTGCAAAAAAAAAATTCAAAATTCATTTTATTTAGTGGCCAATCACGCATTTTTAAGCAAAAATTTACTATTATCTATTTTTTTAATTGGGTCAAATAAATATAATTTTCTTAGAAAGTGTGACAATTTTCATATAAATATTAAATTTAGTAGATAATTTAGTGCGACCATTTCTTGAAAGTTTCAGAAGTCTGTACAGTGCACTGACCCAAATGAGCAGTTGCTCGTGGAATAATACTCTTCACTGCTGGCCTTAATATTTCGAGATTTTTGTCGGGCCCACCTGCATTTTTGGCGCCTTTCTAATTTAAATACAAGATCTAGCATGCATATAAGAGAAAATAATATATTTCTCTCATATATAAAAAATGTACAAGTGAACCTTTGCTCTTCCTTGTTCTCCTTTGGTGGTGATGATTGGTTGAATATACTAATAATTAATTTTTTTTTTTTAGGGGGGGCACGTGCCCCCCTTGGCCCCCCCTTCCCTCCGCCAATGATCGTAGTCGTGTCGTATCTTCGTCCAAATTTCTTCCCTTAGGAGTTATCATGTCAGTGACATTGCAGGTTTCTTTATTCAATATGCTAAGCACTATATTTTGATTCTTTATTTGACAATATTTGAATAATGTCTTAATTAGGCAGATATTTTAACTCAATATATAAACTGTTCAATCACATCTTTGAATATAGTTCAATTATAGAATGAGTATATTCAATCCTGATTTGATTATTATTCAATCATGTAATGTTCAATCAATATACTCAGGGTTGAATATACTCATTCTATAATTGAATTATATTCAAAGACGTGATTGTATATTTGATTCGGAATCCCAAATCCTTCAAGGAGGTTTTTGTCTGGCTCTGATGCTTCTAAGGCTTTTCTGGATCTACAAGTTTCTACGATTCAGGATATAGACAATATTTGATAGTGCTCCAAATCCCAAATCGCAAGCATAAGGCTTCAACAAATATGAAGAATAGACAATATAATATGAAACTAGATGAGATGCACTGCTTTGGTGAAGCACTATCAATTCCATCAAGTAAGTTACTTATGGATGATGATCTTAATTTTTTTCTTGTATAAGATTTCTTTATTCATTAAACATTGGGCTTCAATAACTATCAACACTGCTCTTAAGAAGGTTTCAACTATAGTTCCTTATATAAATGATGATTATGCAAGATCAATAAACTCACCATAGTATGCTTGTGTAAGCCATGATATGGACATTTCACATGGCAAAATTGAAAATTTTTTAAATTAAATTTAGGATATTTATGTGAAATTTGAATTATAAAAATTTTAAATTAATTTCAGGATCATCGAGATTCCATTTTTAGTAAACTTATAATCAAAATGAATATTTCGATGAGACTAACAGAATAATACAAAAAGTGAAAGCTCAACTCAATCACTTAAAGTGTAGTTAAAAAACTTGTGACATTAATTAAAGGATCAAATGATCCCTAAATTTTACGTGCTTATAGTCAAAATATGATTTTCGATAAGAGTAATACAATAAGTACAAGATTACTATGAGGTCATTAAGATATTTAAATACTAAAAGATCAATTAACAATCAATGAATCAACATAGGATGTTCTATGGAGTGTTTAGGAATTTTGGCTAAAATGATTAAAATATCGCTCCTAAAAATTATATAGATCATAAATCCTCACATTAAGGGAAGCTTGGATGTTGAGTTAAATTTGAAGAGCACTTAGACATTTGAATAATATTATAGCTTTGTTCAACGATCAATAACAACCGCCAGCAATTACTATAACCCAATCATTGTCATCCAACTACAGTCATCACATGATCATCATCGCTGATCTCTATTGCCTAACTAATGTCTACTAACTATCAGCGTCTGATAAACCACAAGTAGTGAAAGAGTAATATAACATAAAGCCCTCTCTCTCTTATCATTTGAGCCATGAAATAGCATTTTATCATAGCATAATTTTTATGTGTCTGCATTGAGGTAGACGAGAGTTTTTAGATTTATTATGTTGACTGATACATCACATTTAACTTAAAGTTATCAATATTCACTATTATATAGAGTGGATGATTGTGGTTAATAATTTTGATGAGCAAGTACTCATAAGAAGATATAATCTAAGAATTTCCTTTAAGTATAGAGCTTCCTCAAAGGAACCCTCTATGGGTTGAGCAAACTAATTAAATATTTGGACCAAGAAAAGCTTTGATTAAAGACTTTGCAATTTAGGAGAAAGCATGAGAGCATCAAGAATGCTTAAACTCACAAGGAGTTTCCTAAGCTAAGCTAAGCTAAGTTGTAGTCCATTTTAGGTGATCCACTATTCACCCGCTTTGTAAAGAAACAAAGGTACCGGTGGTGGAGCAATTCTTAATATATAGTTTGTTTATATTTATCTTTGTTTGATATCATTCGAGTGGTAAAATGCAAAGAGCATTTCTAAAGATGACTTCCACAATTTATTCAGGCTTTAACATAATAGTTACATCAACAAAAACTCCATTACAACTGATAAAGATCTTATCACTATTTTAAATTCTACAATAAAGGAGTGGTCTCCCATAAAATCACCTTAACAAACTCCTATCCTAGATCCACTAAATACAACTTGGGGATATCCATTCTTCCCACTTTGCGCTCTTCTTCAATCTAAAATTGAAAGATAAAAATCCTCGACCAACATCCGATAATAAAGAAAATAGTTTGATTCATTGAACTTATCGACTTTTACTAGCTTATTGGGTTTGTGTAATTGAAAATTGTCACTTTTTATCATGAATTTGAAGATTTTTACCACTACCTCTCTTATAAAAGAGATGTTTGTTGATATTCTTTGAATGGTTCATAAGATTGGGCGTCTTTATTGATTTTTCTTTCTACTTTGGTTGCTCTTTCGTAACCTTTATTTTCTTTAAATTTCTCAACCACTAGATCTCTCATTATGATGTGACGTTGAACTCCAACAAATATTTTAATGAATAGGGATTCTAACTCTACAAAAGTTTTCATTGAGCTATTTGACAACTTAGCATACCAATTAAATGTAACTATTAACAAATTGCTCACAAAATGTCAAAATAAAAGTGCATCACTGCCCTCAATATTGCATCATATGACGAAGTTTGAGTGTGACCCTACTTAAGGGGTGAGATCTTTGAAGGACCATGTGGATTTGATAGAGAGGCTACTATCCCTTCTACATATTCTTCACCCTCTATTATAAGTAGTGCATGAACCCTACTACCTTCCAACAAAAAAGAGAATTTATGTGTTAGACTAAAAGCCCAATTATTTTTGTTTAATTTATTTAAGTTTTTTTTTGGAAAAAATTTGGGCATAGCCCGTATATTATTCTCAGAAAAAGTTACAAGTAAACCACATGATTACAAAAACCCTTGGAAAACAAGGAGCAGCTCATCCGAGCACAAAAATAAGCTCGAATCAGATCAAGCAATTAGATAATCTAAGCAAATCTAAGCAAGACACCAAAAAGAGCTCCACAATAATAAAACACCTGGACTCAGAGATATAAAATAATCATCGAATCTAATTTGCTGATTTTTCATGTAGGCTTACAAAAATGATTACTCCAAATTTTCTCTTTAGAATGAGGTCCACAGCCTCATTGAACTCATTTCATCTTCCCTCCCTTCTAACTTCAACAAATGATTCACAAATAATTGGGAAATTACTTCATCCCTATCAATTTTCCTTTTGATTCATCTAATAAGTCTAAATTTACACCTTAATAGAAGTTAAAAAATATATTCTTTTCAATAAATTTTTTATCTTTTCACCATCAACCAAATAATTTCATCCCATATAGTAGAATAAATCCATCTCCTATCATCTCTGTTAAGAAATTTTTGTATTAAGTGATAGTATTGTTCCCTTATTGAGGATTTCTAATTTTAGATAAAATCTCAAAGCCCTAGGTACGATTTTAGAGGTTCTGGTAAGGGAACTGGCGGCCTACTAGTAAAATGGCAGCCTCTCTAAAATCTGGTAAGTACAATACCCTCTGTTTTAGAAGACGCGCGTAGCACCCAATGATATCCATCTATTAACACAGAAGTTGTTGGCTGTCGCACAAACTTCTTGTTCCTCCTAACAGGTTGGAGAGTCAAATTATTAGAATCAGATTTTTCCTCCTTTAAGATCTCCTTCTCAAAACGATGAGAGATAACTCCTTTCAAGCTTTTAACATGCTACTTTCCTAAACTAAAGCATATTTATTAAACTACCAAATTTCCTTTATTGTCTTCCAAAACATGTATATTTTTCTTATCTAACACCATGGAATTGATATTAAGGCAAGCCATAATAATATAACTTTGCAATTTCTCAAGTTCTTCAGTTAATTTTTTGCTCTTGTTTGCAAGGATTGGCACAACTATGTAAAAGAGTTTGATGACCCATTCATAGAGCTTACAGGTACAAAACCTCTTATGGTAGATAAGTTTGCATGAGATAACTCCAACCATGGTGAAGAAATTCAGTATCACCAGAAACCTTGCTCTGATACCATGAACAAAAATCAAATTTGGTGATAAATTCATTCATATCCATTCATCCTGAAACGCGCACCTGACACAAATATATCAGGCATTGTTCAGCATACAACTTCAACAACAACGAGAAATTATTCAGTACAGAGTCCGGACACAGAGTTGTATCCGAACATGTGAGCGTACACAGTGTGTATTCATTATGTACACATTGCGTACAAAAATCAAAGGACACGGTGTATATAAATTATGTACACTCACAGCCCAAACACAACTCTGCATCCGGATTCCACACACAATAATTTCTCCTCTAACAACAGATCACTACAACATCCTCAAAAAGAAAGCGAAGAAAAATAAAAAAAGTATAAACATTCAGAAACTTTAAACAAATTATCAAGATAATATTTAAATCTAGTTCTTTAGATATTAAAAATTTAAAAAGAAACAATTAAGAGCACAAAATGGATATCATTAAGAATCCAAACAAAAGGACATGCAATTCCTCTAATCAACTCGTTTTCCATGTATTCCAGCAATCAAAATCTCCTGGTAGCTTGCATCTCACTTCAAATTAATTTGCAGAGTAGGATAAGGCCATCAAACCTTAGTATTATGAGATGAAAGTAACTATTGAGAGATTCATCTTCATGAACTGTAATCAGTATTCTGTTTCCAAGACTCCATCAATGAGTCCGAATTCCAATGCCTGAGAGAGTAGGAAAGTTATGTCACAGACTGAGTGGCAGGATTTTCCTTTTCAGTTTTTTCCAATTCAAAGCTGAAACAGTATGGCCCAAGGAAATAGCAATAAAGGGAAAACAAATTGGGTGATGGATATGTGACCAAAATTTGATTAGAATGAGTTTTTAAACTCTTGAATTTATTTTGAGACAAATGCAATTACCTTGATGAAGGTCTCAAAGCAAATATAAGAGTTTTAAGAAATTAATTCTAACTAAGGCTTCGTTTGGGATAACTTTCTAAAACAGTTTTAGAGTACAAAAACTTTAAATTCAAGAAATTCTTGTACTAAAAAGCTGTTTTAAAAATCAAAAGAAAAACCGTCCCAAACAAGCTTAAATTTTAGTCGGGACATCCTGACCCAATTTTTCTTTACAAAATAACGTACCTCCGAGACTGACAAGAAGCGATCCCTTTCAGTGTACTGTTGCACCTTCTCTAAAGGTTGGTTGGTAAAAGCAGCATACATTTTATCTATTTTCTGAAAGGATGAACTCTGCTTTAGTTATTTCAATTTGCTACCCTGTTCCAAAAGAATAACACAAATCCTACTAGAATTCAAGATAAGAAAATTCTTGATGGTACATATCAAGGGAAATAGGTTCTCTCTTCAAGTTTGCCTATTTTTTGTACAAACAGATGATCAAACAAACCAATCATTTAGATTTGGCACTTTGAATAACATGCTACCTTCTCCCCGTCTATGATAAATCATGGCATTTTTGAGTTTCACTGCATTTTGAAGTGAAAAATGGGATTTTCGATTGGAGATGCCCTTAGGGGGCCCGACTGCGATTTACCAATTTAACTTTGTTATTAAAGAATATACATCATAAAAATCTCAATTCTGCCGCACCCAGCTTCTTGTGGTTTTCTGGTTAACTCAAATTTCAATTTCCTGCTATTTCATGAGGTTCTGCTAACATGAACCGTGCTTGAGGCATGTCCTACTCATACAACCATCTTTATTTATACAAGCTATATCATCCTTATTTTAAAAGATATGAAATCAGGAAACCAACATTATTTATAATTTAAAAAAATTATAGAAAAAAATAAATTAACTAATGATGACATCTGAACAATACCAATGTGTCATCCATAATGAGATGATCATCAATTCATCATCCATTGCTTTATTAGTTAGATGCATTTATAATATTTATTTTATTTCTTTAAATAATTTAAGTTCTTTTTTTAATTTGCAAATATTTACGTAATTACACCCAAATACATTTTCCTTCAAAAGGTACCCAAGGGCATACTAATGGAATGACAAAATTGTATATTGCTTCTTGCAGCTCTCTCTCTCTCCCTTGCCCGTCTATCTTGCTCTCAACTCTCCTTCACCTTTCTTTCCACTTAACGCTAAAACCCTTCTGCTCCATAAAAACTACCCCAGATCGACAAGAATCATAGCAAATAAATAAGGATCTAAAGGTTTCTCTCCCCTGCTACATCAATTTCAGTATAAGAAAAAAGCGATTGCATCGTGAAGGAATGAAAAAGATCTTTGGCTCTTCTCCGCGACTTCTCATTATCCTGTTGTCTTTGACATTCACCTGACGAAGAACTCCTACCACTACCAACAACAGCATAACAACCATCATACCCTAAATAAGCTCTCCCCACCATCCTGCAGCCACCGAACAAGCCTCATATAACAGAGAAATTATTCTGTGGGAACGTCAAATGCAGCTCTACATCCGGAGAGCAACTAGAATGAACCACATCAGCAATACCGAGCGCGGTACCGAGCAATACCGAGCCATGGTACCGAGCAGTATGACTACCGAGCTGCGGTGCTGACGTGACTCATTCTGGTTGATCTCCAGATGGCGTTCGGCGTCCGCACAAAATAATTTCTCCTTATAACAAGCTAACCTTCCCTTACCATTCCAGAATTCAAATTTCATTCTCCATCTATTTCACAACCATTTGCACAATATCTTCCATATTTTCATCCATAACATCCTCCACCAAAATCCTCCATATCCGATGTTTAAATTCCAAATATATACTTCAACTTTTGAATTTCAATTTTTTTTTTTTTAATTCAAACGTTTATCCTAGTTTCATTTGGATGAACCAAATCACGGAATACCTAAACCGGACCATCTCGAATTGATCCAAGCTATCAACCTGCCTTCTTTGGGCTGAAATCAGATGTACGGACGCCAAATTTCTACCATCCACAATGACCAGCCAACAATGGGAATTGGCTTTTGCTTTGCATCAGTTTCCTGTCCCATTTACAATAGAACATAATGCACTGTCTAGAAGTATAAGAAAAATAACATAATCTAAAAAATAATACAACAACATCATCATACAACCTTTATCCCATTACATAATCCAAGAAATATAAATAACAAAATTTTCTAAAATATTATGCTAACAAGAACACTTCACCTAAAGCCAGAGCATATATATCAATGATCTTTAGCTTCTTATCATTCTTGTCAATAGCAAATAACACACCATAGCATAAAGGTTTCGGTGAATTCTAAACATGGTACAAAATATTAAAAAATTATAGATAAAAATACAGGTAAATATGAAAGACTATTAGACAAAAGAGAAACTATAATGATAATAAAAGCATGCAAAGTGATAATTAAGTTCAAGAGCTCAATGCCTCAACTTCAAAATATTACAATTTTTTTCAAGTTCAATGCTTTTTAGGAAACTAAAGCAAGTCGTTTTGAGAATTGTCATCATCATCATGAGTCAAAAAAAGTCTCTTTCCTTCATCAACATCATAATAATCTCCTAAATTGTAATGATCTACATCACCCTCATCATCTTTAGTTTCATTTGCAAAGTGTAAAGTATAGATGAAAATTATTTCACTTTTAACTTTGATCACGCTCGAATATTTTAGTTTCATAAATACCACTAGTTTTTGCAATAGCCAAACACTTCTCACTAATAACTAATTTATTATATTATTATGACATTTTCAAGTTAGCAAACTCATTAGCATCATCTATATCATTTAAAAATATAGGGTCAATAATGTTGTTAACCCATACACTAAGAAACACTGAAAAAGAGCGAAAACGGCAATGCGAGCGACAATTGGCGGGCGTGATGCATCACCAAAGTGGTCAAACGACCTAAGATTGCCAAACGGACAACACCGTTGTGATCGAAGCGTAGAATTTACCTAAAAGGAGCCCCTTGAACTCAAATCAGACAAAAACAGTCAAAATCGATGACAGACACTAGAAACATACATCTATCCTCCCCATTTTTCACAACATGATCCAGAATTAATTCAGAGTAAAAATAAGAAAACTTCATTCTAGCAATGCCAAATATTACTTTTATCATACCTTATCCTCCTACTTTCAAAAGGAAAGTATCTTTAATTAATCTTCCTAAATTCACACCCCTCAACAAAACAAAGTTGCTGAAAGAAAAAAATGACCACCTTCTTGCCTCCACCCGTGCACTTCTATTTCACCACAATGAACTCAAATCCTACTGGGGGAAACCCTTCTGATTCCATATATCTAATAAACCGACTACCTTCAAAAACCTTGAACTAAAAAACATCAATAAATATTTTGTCCTCTTTTATCCCGAAGTCCAAACTCATAACAACATCACACCAAAAATCTTTAAATGAACTAATTATGTTCACATTCACAACCAAAATATAAAAAATTAGATCCATGAGCACTCAAATGTATCTTTGTTAGATATTCATCCACCCAAAGACGTTATAAGTATTATCACCCCTCCAAGAAAATCCTTGCATATGTTTATGTCAATTTTGATGAACAAAAATCCTATTTCACCAAATTTGATATTTAGGGGGAAGACTAAAACCGAGGAAGATAAGAAAAATAAGCTTTCCCCCTTGACCTTCTAGCTCCACCTCAAATCAATCTACCCAAACCTGAAACCATAGCCAGGGAAATTAAGGACAAAGCTATTATGGTTAACATGAGATTTGGAAAGGTATATTCCAGACATACAAATCCAAAATATGTTCCAGAGCAGATACAAGAATCTAAACCTTCTCCTAAAATTGCGATAAAAACGAGTTCACCTAAAAACCTCCCATGTACCTGTAACTAATTTTGTATCCTTCCATAATTTCTCACATACACACAAAAAATTCCAAATTATACTAAATGATATTCATATTCCTAATAATATTTCTGAAACCTTATCTAATAAAAATTAGAAAAATCCAATGAAAGTTGAAATTCAGGCCCTGGAGAAGAACAATACCATGAAGATCATCGACCTGCTAGTTGAAAAAAAGACTAGTCTGCTGCAAATGGGTATTCTCTATGAAATACAAATCTGATGGTACACTGCAAAAGAGTACACTCAGACGTACGTCATTGACTACCAGGAAATGTTTGAACTTGTGGTCAAGATGAACACCGTTAGGATCCTGCTCTCCCTAGCAGCTAATTATAACGTGCATCTGTAACAGCTGGATGTCAAAAATGCATTCTTACACGGGGATTTGAAGGAAAAAAATATTTATAGAGATTCCACAATGATTCAATGAGAATTCTGGGGGTGAAAAAGTGTGTAGGTTAAAAAAATTCTATATGGGCTAAAGTAGTCATCTAGAGCTTGGTTTAGAATATTCTCAAAGGTCATGCTACTCAATGTATATTGGTAGAGCCAAAGGACCACACATTATTCTTCAAGCACTTAGACTGAGGGGGAGTCATAATTTTATTAGTTTATGTGGATGACATCATCTTGACTAAGAATGATGAAAAGTAGAAAATGATTCAAACGAAATGCCTTACTAAGAAATTTGAGATCAAAGAACTTGCTAGATTGAAATGTTTCCTAGAAATTTAAGTGGAGGAATCTTCATTTCACAACAGAAACTTAAAGAAATAAGTAAACTAGCTTGTAAACCAGCACCAATACCAATAGAACTAAATTTCAAATTGGGGGAAGCTAAAAAGGATCCAGACGTAGATAAGGGAGCTTACCAAAGACTTGTAGGAAAATTAATCTACCTTTCCCACACCAGATCAAATATAGTCTTTATTGTAAGCATGGTCAGCCAGTTCATGCAGAGCCAAAGCAGGCTCGCATGCAAGCAATAGACATAATACTACACTACCTCAAGGGAAATCCAGAAAAGGGGATTTTTATCAGAAGAGAATGTGGAATAACCCCAAAAATTTATACTAAAGCAGATTGCACAAAATCACCAGTAGATAGATGATCTATCTCAGGATATTGCACATTCCTTAGAGGAATTCTAATTACATGGAGTGAGAAACAAAATGTGATGGCAAGTTCTAGTGCAGAGACACAGTTCAGAACTATTGCCTTGGGTATATGTGAGCTATTATGGATCAAGATGATTCTAGAAAGCTAATAAGAAGTTGATGCAAAAATTTAGAAAACCCTAGGCTGAAATTTGATTTTAGCAAAACTAAAGAACATACAATAAGAAAACTAGGAATAGAAACACTCAAAACACTTTTTATTGAAAGATTTATAAATGAAATAGCAAGATACAATTGGATCTTCAATTTGAGAGAAAGATCCGCTCTCTCAAATCCCTGGCCACCGGCTAAAGCCCACCTGAATTTTCCCCCCAACCCCCTTAATTACTTCTCTAACTATTGTTGGACCCCACCCCAAAAAGGGGGTGGGGGGACTTTGAGGTTGAATGCCTCCAATAACAGGGGTTGATCGCTCCTAGACCAGTCTAACAAAGACCTAATGATCAAGTGGGAAGGACCTATGAAGCTACATTGTGGCAACAAATTAGCAATCAGCATAACTCATAATCAAGTTTAGCACAACAGGATCAAGCACATAGAAATAGATAGACATTTCATAAAGGAGAAATTGGACAGTGGACTTATCTGTATTTATCATATCTCATCAAAAGATCAGCTTGCAGACATTCTTACCAAGGGACTTGATAACTTTACCTTTTTAGGACTGATTACCAAGTTGGGTATGACTTATTCAGATTCCCCAACTTGAGGGAGATTGTCAAATATCTTCATAGCCACCCCAGTCATCCCTTCCCTCTTAATCTCATGGCCAACATGAGGATCTGTGGGAGGCTCACTTGGATCACACCAATCTCCTTTCATATTTGGGTGGCTGATTTAGTACGAATTATATTAGTACAATTATGCATTATTCTATAACTATTTATTTCCTTATTAAGATATCTTGTAAAGATTTCATAAATAGGGAGAGTTTCATGCAATAAAGTATTTTTTTTTTTCCTCTTCAATTTTCTGAATTTAATAGCAACACACCCTAGTGTTTCTCAATATAACCACCTCTAGCGAGATCATCATAGCAAGAATCACACAAGAGGGAGGCTATTAAAAATTCTCATTGTTCATATCAATCGTATTCAGCATAATAATTTGTTCAAATTCATTTAATTTTTATAAGCTCATTTATTTAAGTAGGCAAACATAAACAAGGCCTTATTCATCTTGTTTTGCTCAATAGTAGTAGCTCGATTATGTCTATATACACATAAAAACATACATATAAAAGTATATGAATGTGTGTAAGCACGTATTTATCCAATGAAATACTAATAATAATGCAATATTCAAGTTTGAAAACTCACATGACGAGATTGAACCGCTTCCTTAACTTGTCGCCTCACATCCTCCACATGACCCTACAAAAGAGTTATGCATCGTGAGCACAAGAAAAACCAATTTGTCGTCAGCAAGACTAATTAGTGCCAATTGCAGTAACAATTTATCACTCGTGTTGCTACATAAGGTAACAAATAGTTGGAACTTTATACACACCCCACATCCAGTTTGTGGTTGATGTATCATAATTCTAGCATTTGGCATGGCATAACGCATTCCCTTTTCACCTCCAGCAAGAAGCAGCGCTCCCTGGCTCGCAGCTACTCCAAAGCATACAGTTCCAACCTTGGGCTTAATCTGATAGCATAAAGTAAAAAATAGCTCAGGAGCTCAATAATTATAACAAATAATAGTCCATAACTTTACATTTCTAAGAACTTGGAATGTGAGATAAAATGCAAGAAATAAACCAATAAAATAATCAAACGCAAAGATTCTAAGCCTTCATAGACCTACTCATTAGAAGTACAAACTGATATCCTTCGTACAAAACATTTAGAAGTTTTGTAGTTTGTCATGAAATAAATCAATTAAACGACTACATACAATGGTTTGAAGCCCACATATCTACTCATGAAAAATAAAAAATAAAAAAATAACAGCCTCATACATGAATAATCCAAAAGGTTTGATGTTGCAAAAATTATGTCAAATTATAAGCAGGGGGGAGATGAATACCAAACTTCAGATAGCGATAATGGAAAGATCACCACTGTAACATAACTGTAATAAGCGGACTCAGCCTCTAAGTCTGCCTGATCTATAGCTTCATAATATCAACAATATGATGATCCGGCAGTAAAGGAAATCTGAATTTTGTCAATAGCCTCTCTACATCATAAGAACTCCTTACACTACTTCAATCTCATAAAAACCTGTATAAATACCTAAACAAAAAAAAAAAAAAAAAACATACAGAATAGGCACATGCAGCCTGCTTATGGATAGGGACTGTCATTGGACCAGCCCAACATATTATATGACCTACGTAATGTCACCAGATGAGCCCATTATTAATCTTTGGTAGAACACAAGATTTGTCTGGACCATGGCTTACAATCTCAAACTTATAAGATTAATTTAATTACCAAAGTTTAACAAGGTATCGCATCGCAGAAAAGGTCACGAGGTCAAGTTATGGCATCTCCAATTTAACTAACTGCATATGGTAAAAAAGGGGCTAATGTTGTGTTTTTTTCCACATAAGCTGGTCGCATTTGGTCCACACTTCAAAAAGCTTGCCTGTGGGAGGGTTTGCTCCAAGAGAAAGGCATTTATATATTTATATATTTTTGAGGTTTTAGTGGCTCTTTCTACTTATTAGAAATAGTTAGTAATTGAAAATTTAAATCACCGTCCGACTATCTGTTCTTGACTCGTTAATTCGAGTCTCCTGACCGAGTCGTGACAATAATTTACAAATTTGATCTTTAGATTGGTTGCTTAGCAGTGTCCATTGAACTCTCGAGGCTAGTTCTCTTCTAATATTGATGCCATGGTATAGTTCAACAAAGCATCCTGAAGCATGATAATTGATGTAGGACGTCTTGGGACTAGGGTTCACTAATGCAAGTCTAGAATCGGATGCGCAAAAAAACAAGTAAACCATAACTCACAATTTCCTGAATAGCCAAATAAAGCTATAATGCCCAAGAAGAAAACCACTGCAGAAGTAAAAGGAAACTTGTTGATGTAGAGAGACAACTGACTCCCATGTTGAAGTAAGAAACCAAGTGAAGAAGGAAACTTCCCAACCGATTATTGGATTCCGTAAAGTAGGTAAGCATAGGAAAACCACAGAGACAACATTTTCCAAATTTAACAACTATGCTGGATACAATTCATATATAATAAGGAAACGAAACAGAGAGCAACTGCTAAAGAAAGCAAGGCTTATTTCGCATGAGGCAAATCTGCACCATCAGAAGATGCAGCAGAGAATCACAAGGCAACAGCGACCCATCTCTAAAAAAACCATCACAGATACAACATCAAAGCCATAACTAGCAAGAACTAAAAACAGAGGCCATATTGAAGGAACATATTTAAATCACAGCACAGGGATCAGAAGATAATTGAATTGAAGCACTTGTAATGGTAACCAAAAATTTGTAACAGTAACCAAAACACTAGAGAACTCATCTCATTCATCAAACATCAAATAAACTAGAAAATATCAAAACTAGAATATTTAAAAAAAACAATTCAATATCATACACATGACTAGCATAATTAATGTGTAGTTTTTTAGATTTGCATCATTTATAAGGTTTGTGAAACTTTGGCTCTGATAAATTAAGTATTTGATATTTTGCATGCAAATATAGGGAAATTATTAGGCTTCTTACAAGATAATCTATAAATCATCACAAGGAGATATGTCATACCAAAGCATAAAATACTCTTGATATCTACCATCAATAAGTAGTGGATAGAATCCTTGCCTATAAGATAACATCTAGAATAAGAGAGGTGGATTTGTCCAGCAATTTGTAAGAAATGGATTTGAAAAGAGGTGAAAAAAAAAAGAGAAAAAGCTACAGCTTTAGTAGTAGATTGATAAAATAAATTAAAATTGATATATTGAAGTCTAAAATGATATTATAGAGCCCCAAATTTTATATTTCATAAATATTGACCCCAATTTGATGTATGATTTTATATGACTTCACCTTTCTAGCTAAACTATCAAAGGTTCACATATGAAGCCTTTCGAGATTTAGAAGTATAATTCCTTCATCAACTAGTTTGCATTTCAAAAATGCAGTAGACTTATAGTTGTCATAATTAATAATTAGTACTCACATTCATGTAAATCAAAAAAACCATATAAATGATGTAGCAAACCAAAAGATGCTAAAATGCCAGTATGCATCTTAATGGAAACTAATATTGACTATTATATGCCTGTATAGACAAACATTCTCTTTGAAGAAGGCTAATTCAAATAGCCTAAATTTAGTAAATGAAGATTTATGCACGTTTTTAGAAGTACAAAAAATGAAAAGTTCAATTCAAGTTTCCTTTAGGGTAATGGTCATTAAAAATTGTTTGTAATATTGACTAAATTTGATTTTCTCCACAGATCTCTCATTATAAGCTTAATATGTCAACAAACAAAGAACTAAAAAATCAAATTATTTTTAATTTTATTTGAAATAATCTTGTTGGAAACAACATCAGGAGTTACAACAGGTTGTTTAATTGACTTATCAACTAGTAGGCATGATTTGTTCACTTTTACATTCAATATTCATGTCAACAGCTTGATCAATTAACTTATTAACTATAGCGTGCATGGTCAAAAATTCCAATAATACAAGGAGTGCATCAAGATTCTTTTTCATGAGGTGTACTCCTCATGGACTAATTGATGCGAACATCCGATCATGAAGATTTCCAAAATAGGAGGCGACGATCGACGGCCGAAATCATTCCACCTTATCTTAATTTGTTATTTGTAATTTTTAATTTTATTTTGAATTTTCTCTTTTTACCCTTACTTAAGAGGGTCATCCTATGTAAGCCCTAGAGGCATATGTGTCTTATTTTAGTTTCTTAGGCCTATATATAGAGACCCTTGCTTGTGTAATGCAATGATGGATTATTAATAAAATTTTGTTTGCACTTGTGTTCTTTGAATGTACCCAACATCTATTATTAGTTTTGGACTTTAAGATAAAGGGGCAGATAATAAAAAATAAAGTAAAACGATTTTCTAGGATTAGATGGGGGCATTTAAAGAATATTAACAAAAATATTTTTGAGAGTAAGATTTTAGATCTTAAGATTTTATCTGTGTATGAGGATGCTAATGTTATGTGTGAAAAAGTGGCTACTGATATTAAGAATATTGCAAAAGATGTGCTTGGAGTATTAAAGAGAAAAGCTCCTAAT
>NW_021319945.1:1003871-1031333 GCF_001605985.2 Dendrobium catenatum | reverse complement strand
GAGACCTAAAAAGACTTGGTTAGAAAATATTAGGAATGACCTTTCTTTATTAGATTTAAACGAGAATTTGACCTTTAATAGGACACAATGGAGAAAAAGAATTCATGTAGCCGACCCCACGTAGTGGGATAAAGGCTTGATGTTGTTGTTGTTGTGTTCTTTGGAGAGAACTTGAGGTGAGATTCCTATGGGAGGGAAGTGGAGTTTCCACCAGCCGCAGGATGGGTCCGGGCTCGTGGCATGAAGTCCCTTGGAGAAGGGCAAAGTATTACCCATCAGCTGCAGGATGTGTCTGGACTCACGGATGTATCTTTCTTTCCTTTCCTTTTCTCCTCCTCCCCTCTCTCCATCTCAAGCCGCCGGCCTAAGGCGTCACCAAAGTCCTTACCGCCGGCCACCTAATCCTCTTGCACCCACCAACCTCAACATACCACCACATCTCCAAATCAGCCCCGTAAAGTCCACCTCACTGCCGGCCCATCTCCACCACCCCTAGCCAAACCGCCGGTTGCCATCCCACCCCTTGCCTCCAATTCTCCAATCTCCACTTGAATAATTTCCTTTCTTGCTTAACTTCTTTGGGAAAGTCATTTAATTTTAAATCAATTAATTCAAATTTGAAATTTGAAACATTTCCTAAAATAGAATCCTATTTTAGGAATGTTTCTAAGATCAAATTTAAAATTAATTTGATTTGGATTGGACATTAAATCCCATCCTAATTAGGAAAGTGAATTCGGCCACCCCTTCACAATCTCATGAATTTTAAATTTCAATTTTCAAACTCCTCTTAATCGCTTTCCTAAAATAGTTTTTTATTGATTATGAATGCTTTCTATTTAAATTCAAATCATTATTTGAATTTAAATACTTTCTTAATTGATGAATTAGTTTAAGAAATTTCTTTCCTTTGAATAAAATTTGAAATCAGATTTTAAATCTGATTTCCAATCAATAATTAAAGTCATGGGTCCACATACATTGAACCTAGGCATCTTTTCTCTCCCCTCTTTGGCCGGCCCCCTCCCCCTTCCCTATTTAATTAATTAGCTCATTAATATCACCCCAATCAAGCCCTTAATTCCTCTAATCAAATCCACTTTGAGCATGAAGGGAGTTACCAAAATTATGAAATATATTTTTGGAAACTTCCAAATTTGATTCATATTTAAATTTTAAATTAAGAGAGGATTAATTACTTCTTTCCAAACTTAATTTATTATTTTAAGTAGGCTTTAAATGCCTCTTTAATTCCCCCCCCCCCTCGGTTCTACATCATTAATATGTGAGGCACACCACACCTCAAGTTTGATAAGACATGCACAATTTAGAGTTAAGTCTTATTTTTCAAAAACAAATATAAGTAAAATCTATTTAATTAAACACTTCTATTAACCCAATTTCTACCTCACCCCTAATGCACGCCCTTCCCTTCTCAGTCTCACGTATATCTAAGCCCCTCTTAGTCTTACGCATTCCCTTCTTCGCTCAGTCTCATACATACCGCTTTTCATCTTCTTCCTAGCCATCGCCACCACTTCTCCTAGCAAAGTTTTCTTCCTCCACGAAAAACACAACTCTTCCTCCACCACATAACCTCTTCTTCCGATAGCAATCCATAAACTTTAAATTTTTTTATTTTCTAAAGCTATTTTTTTTTTCCTTTGTTTATTTAAGGTTTCTTGTTTTAAAAACATTTGCATTTCTCAATTTTGTTTTCATTTTAGGGTTTTCTAAGAAATGGTTAGAATTAAGGAGAAAATCACTAAGGGGCATAAAAATCATGTGTGAGTTGTAATTGGAGTGACAAGACATATGTTTATCTAAAGTACAACTATTGAGTTGAGGTTATTAAAGTGGGTCTAACAAGAATGAAATAGCACCTTGTTGGCTCCATAATAATGTTGCAACGTGCGTTAGGTGCCAGAAGAGTTTGATGTCAAAGAGGAGATCTGTGCATATATGAGCAAGGCAACAATGTCAAAGCATTCAGCACAATGATGATTTGATGAGAGAGTAGATATCATATCATATTATGGCAATGAGCCTAGTAGCAAAGATTTCTTTCGCCACAAATATCAAGTAGAGCTGCAAGAAAACCTATGAATAAATAGATAATAAATGTGGTGGATGACAAGGATGATAGTGCAAGGGTATAGCATGTCGCATGTTTTCCTGAAAATGTTAGAGAGGCTTGCATGCTCGTATGCAGAGAGATATTGGAAGATTCTTTAAAAAATGTCTTCCATTTAGGCAACCTTTCTTTATTAAAACATGAACTGTTCAATAGGTTCCTATGGTTGAGATCTTAAATCCCCATCTATGTATGACCTGAGAACTTGGACATTGAAAGAGAAATTGAATAGCACTGAGAAATTCATTGAGAATATTCAAAATTGAAAATAAACTGGAGTGACTATCATGACTGATAGTTTGTCTCCTATTAAGATTAGAAGCTTAATCAAAATTTTGATTAAAAAACTTTAAGGAACTATTTTCTTTTAGTCTATTGAAGTGTCTGCTAACGTAAAAGATTAGAGTGTACTTTTGGACTTATTGATGGAGTCAGAGTAGATTAGAGAGCATCTAGTGATATAAATCATTATAGACAGTGCTAGTGCTTATAGTGCGGTTGGAAATAAGTTAATGGAGAAAAGAAAGCATATGTATTTAACATGGTTGGCACATTAAATTTGATTCTTGAAAAACTTGGAGAGTTGTCCCAGCACAAGAACATTGTAAGAAAAGCAAAGAAGATCAGCAAGTTGATCTACAATCATTAGTGGATTTTGGCTTTGTGAAGAAAATTTTCTAAGAAACTCCTACGACCTACTACAACATACTAGACTCTACAAAGCATCATGGAAGCAAGGCAACCTTTGGTTGGTATGTTCACCTCCACGTAATGAATATGTTGCGCTTGGGCAAAGAAATCTAGAGGGAAAGTAGTTTAAACTTTTGTTTTGAATGAAAGATTTTGGTTAAGTGGAGTTACGTAATAACAACAACAAAACTATGGTTCTAGTTTTAAGGATGGTTGATGCAAAAAAATGTAAGCTATATGGACTTCATTTATAATGCAATGGACAAGGCAAATAAATTGATAACACATAGCTTAGGAGGATGGGAATCCAACTACAAGAAAATATGGGAAATAATTGATGAGAAATGGGAGCATCAGTTTCATCATTTGCATGTCATAGGATATTATCTTAATCATTAACATCAATATGAGAACAATCTTGAAATTAAATTAAGTTTATTCCACTATATGGATATGTTGATAACTGAATCAACTGAGAGCCAAAAGCAGTTCTACATCTTTATTTAGAAATAAAGAAAGATTATTTGAACTAAAACAATCCAAAGATACAATAGCAAAATGATAGATAATTTTTAACATTTATTGGGTGAATTAATTCACCCAGTTTTAACTATGATTTTTTTTTAATTTAATTGAATAGTATATTCAGTCTTGTGATGTCACTCCAAAGCTACAACAATTAGTTGTTCAATTACTGAGCATTACAAGTTAATAATCTGATTGCGAGCGAAATATGAGTATATAAAATCAAATTCATACCAAAATGAGAAATCTTTTGATTACCTTAAGAATGAACTTCTTGATTTACATCATGTACAAAAAATTAAAGGATGGACATTTGAAGAAAAAGGCTTTAGATGATGACGAATATCTATTAGTTTTCATAAAAATGCCATCAGATCATGAGTGGTTTATTGATGATGATGATAAAGTTGCACCATCCGATTTGTAACAAGATATCAATGTTGATTTCTTCGATGGAAACCGAAGCGAGATCAATAGGTATAATACAAGCTAGCAAGAAATAAAAAAGTATCCATAAAAACTTAGGTAATTGAAGTTATAATCATCAATATAGTCATTATTTTAAACTTTAATTAATAATTTTATTGATTATTATTGATTGAGAAAGGGAGAAATGATTAAGATCGAAGAAGATGAAGAGTAAGAAAATACTGACACAACTAAGGATGAGGCAGAAGACAAAGCAATTTATTATAGCGATGATTCTAATAAAGACCAACTAAATCATGAGAGTACTCGGGACTTCAGAATTTTATTGACCTCTATAAAACAAAAAAATCAAATCAACGCCCTTGCCGGTCGTGGTCCGCACAAACTCGCAAGTCGACAACACTCTCCCACGATCTCTGCAAAGGCTCCACACAATCTCACGATCTTCTGCTTGCATCATTAAAATGAGAGGAGAAGAGGCCTCTCGCGGTTCTTCCACTCGCAATCAAACTCCCACAGCTCGATCTCCCGCACCCTGTCTGATCTTCTCCCTTTACTCAATCAAGCAGCAACTCTCGATCCCAACTCCGACCAAGCCCCCTGTGTTCTGCTTGCGATCGACCTAACTCACACGAATGACCCTTCAGCGACCTTCCCGTCTTTCCCATTTGCACAGATCGGCTGGTCCAACTTGGACGGAACCCGCAAACCACTCACAAACCTTCTCTGCTACCCGAACTCCTCCTAGCTGATAACTTCACTACCCAAAGGCCTCCTCACAGCTGGAAACCTTCCAATCTCCACCCAGCCTCACACAAAGCCTCACAATCGAATCAACAACTACCTCCGATCTCGACGCCTAGCTGTTAGATCCCATCCGAACCCAACAGCCGACCTCATGGCCTCCAATCAACCTCCGAACTCATTCATAACCTGTTATAGAGAAATCAATGATGAATGCAACTCAACTAGTAGCCCACATCGACATACAAACGGAAACACAAAACCTGTCAACAAAAGGTGGTATTCTCTACAGACATGCACATGCAACATGCAACAAACACCAGGGTGCTCATGCAGCAAATACATCGGTATCCTACAAGCAAAGACACCTGATCTGTAGCAAATGCAAACACCTACGAGCCATTGTAGGGGACTTGTCATACACAGTATAGGCTATCTACGAACAAATATAAGAAAGCTATATTAAATACGTGTAACTACAAGCACAAAGTGGAAAGTGGCAAGTGATCCGTAGCAATATTTGCAAACAAGGGCAGATGACCCATTATCCTACAGTAGTCCACCTACAGGGGGCAACGAACAACATGCAAAAAATGCTAAATCATCTCTACAGTCAACTACCATTCAATGGTAGGCAAATGCAATAATCCCTCGCAAGCAAAAGCAGACGATATGAAGCAAATGTAAGCACCTCCAAATCACTATAGAAGACATGTCTCATGAAACAACCACATCGATAAGTAGCATTTATTTTATATTGGAGTTGAAGGTTTTATTGATCAAGTATAACTAAGTCATCCAATTAATAACATTAGAGGTTCTGATAGTGACAAATGGGATAAAGAAGGATAACTTAGTGTAAAAAGGAGGTCCACTAATATGTTACCAGAAGGTTCTAACTGTAGCACTAAGCATGCAAGATTAAATGATTCTATAGAGTCAAAGAATAATCAGTTGAAAAATGTCTCATTTCTATAGAAATATTGAGGCTTCTGAAAAAATGTTGCATTATTTGAATGGAGAACAAACATCTTAAGGTCAAGCTTCATAACCTAATGTCCTACAAGTGCATCATCAAATGGTGTAGTTGTGAGTTAAAGGGAGTTTCTCTTGGTTACTATGTCAAGAGCTGCAAGAAAAGTTTTCATATTCCATTTGTATATCAAATACTAGAATGTCGTTGGGATACTGAAAACTATCTTGTACTCTATCATGTTCATGCTTCAAAGAGACTACCATGTGGTGAATTGAAGACAATGAGCGCTAATAGTGCATCAATCGAGCCTTTGATTTTATCAGATTATGATACCTCATTTATCATAAAACGACCTCATACAATTCGGATGTTCTTATCTAGTCTAAGCAGTGATTAGATTATTTGTGGATTTGAGGACGAGAAGGAAATTTTGGAGAAATTTGCTAGACTGAGTGGTGTGCTTGTAACTCATCAAAAGAAGCATAACGTTATCGCTGCTACGAATGAAGATAGAGCTTGCATCAGAACAATGAAATATCTCATAGATATTCTAAATGGTAGATGAATTCTAAATGTGGGTTGGATTAAAGAAAGCTTTGAAACTAAGCACCTTGTTCACAAAAGGAACTATGAGATTGATCATGATATCCATGGATGCTTTAATAGCCCAAAAAGGGAAGGAAGCCATTGTCTTCATCAAACCTTCCTATAAATGCAAATCGGAAAACCTTGCAATTGAAGTCGGAGGTTAGGTTTTAAGCAAATTTGAGTTGCAGAACTCAAGCTTGAGTACCCCTTCCGCAGATACTGGAGAAATTAATTGTTTATTATGACGAACCGCTAAAGGATTGCGGTCCCTTGAAAATTGATAGAGCATTGCAGGAGAGGCTTGACGCTACTGAGACATTAGCTCCGAAGGCAGGCACTGGTGTTCGGCATATATTATCCCTTAATGTTATTGCTGACAATGATCAGCAAATGTTGTATGAAAAATCAGGATGAGATTCTATATGCCATAGGATCCACAACACTCATGCAAACAAAAAGACTATGTTTCTCAAGCTTCAAATGAAATTTTATGCAAACTTTAATGACAATCACTTAGCGTAAATAATTATACTTAAATATTTAATTAGTCCCCCCTCATGCATTAAAATATGATTACCTGCATCGTCCTCGACGAGCACACACGTAATGTCTGAGGATGCAGCGCGGGTGAAGAAATGAACCTAAATTCGAGCACGATCCTTCTACATGAATAAATAGGAGTCGACACAGCTCGAGCAGTTAAACAAATGATCGATCCCAGCGCCGACCGGGATATTTATTTTAATACGTTCATATTTGGCATTCAAGGTCTATAACAAAAAAATTCACTAACAGAGACATAAAGCCTACAATAAACACGATCCTCTGTCGACAAGTAGACAGAGTCGACAATGTTCAACCAACAAAACGAATTGCCCATAGTGTACCCCAATGATGGTCGTGTTAACAGAAAAATTCAACTGAAGGAGATCCCAAATATTTAAAAATGCCTCCCAAATGCCCATGAAAACTTAAAATTCCAAAAATACCATAATTTAAAATATTTAAAATTAAAATAAATCATCAAATACTTAAAACAAAATCCATCCACCCTCTGCAACAACTTGCCGAGGTAAACAATTTGAAAAATCGCTTCAGCTCATAAAGATGAAAAGTCTGGTCAAGAATATCATTAGGATTCATTCTCAATCCGGCGCTTGCTAATAAGGATGTGACACGTGTCCTCTAATCAATAGTTTTGCCGCCAAATAGCACCACATGATTATGATTGAGACCCTCTGACCGGGTGATTTTTCCGCCAAATGGCACCATTAAATTACAGTCATGTTCAGAGCCCATATGTTCCCCAACGACGTTAAATCATTGAGTAATAAATCAATAAGATGTGATCAATATGGCACAAAGCTCTTTATTAGCTCAGGAGGATTCAAATTTGTCCATTTAGACAAATATTTACCCCAGGTCTACAAGGTACCCTTGGAGAAAGCTACCATTGGCTTCCGACAATGATCCTTCTATCAGATTGGGTCGACTACCTCCTCTGACTAAATAGACTAGGGACCATGATGACCCGGGACGCATGAACCATGAGGTTTATAAACTTCTTCGCTAGTAGCTTTGTCGAGACTATCCTCCCCCCCCCCCCCCCCCCCCCCCCAACCATCCTTTTAAAGTGCAAGGTGATAAATTTCTAATTTAAAATATTAAAATTTGTAATAGCTAAATCACGTTGCTACTATACGTCAGATACTCTGTATTTATTTGACGACTAGCCTTAATCAAAAGTTCTCTCTCATTATCAGGAGTAATTAACTATAGGGGCTTGCGCCTATAGGAAACCTAAACTCATATCACAAAGTCCTCGCAAAATGAGGGTGAAATCTCTTGGTAATGTTATTCAAAATCTAATTTGCCTTCTAAAAATTTACCTCAAAACCTACTGGTTAAAACTCTCCTCGACGACCCGAAAAAGAAGACAGGGGCCGCGGCATAGGTAGTAGGGATCCTACAGATCAATGAAGTGACAGCAGATGATGAAGGAAAGAAAAAGTATTGGTGCATGTGGAGCCTAGCTAGCAAAAACCAAGTAGGTGCTTCATATTCCCTCTCAAGCAAACGAATAAAAATCATCCATTTAAATCTTGCTTTATAATTTCTAAAAGATTACTCTAATATTTTGGTGAAAATTTTGGCAAGTAATTCACCTGAAAAATGCTAGAGTACAAGTACCTGATGTGCATATTTTTTCAAGTGCTCCTAGTAGGCTTTTTTTCTTTCTATGCTTTGTAAATGGCCCAGTTTTTTCTTCCCTTTAAGAACCTGTGAACCTATCAAGACCACTTTAGATAGTTATTTACATTCAACCGATCTGTAGAATTGATATTTTGCTACTCTTCTATTTGATTTAGATTACATCCCTAAACTCCAAATGAACCCAACATATTGTTGTTGTTCAAGGATATGGAAGTTGTGGTTTTGCTAAAAAAATAATAAAAAAGAAAGAAACATGACAATGCAACAACTAAAGTTGCAACAATGAGGTCAATTTGCATCAATGCAACATTGAAGGTTGCAACAATGGAATATGCTTGCAGCAATACGGTGAAGGATGAAGTTATAGAAAAATAGGGGAAAAGAAAGGAAGTGCAGCAATGAAACCACAAAATTATGTAATGCAGCGATAAAGTTTATTATAATGGAAATACAAGAATGAGAAAAAGCTTAGAGTTCTGATACCATGACAAGAATTAGACATAATTTATTGAGTCTTTCATTCCAATATTTGTGTAATATTTATACAATCCCTGAAAGGGAAATAATAGGAATCATACAAAATTAAGGAATAAGCATTACAAAATAATTCTAATCCACGGTAGGCAGAATAATAATCACATTAGTTCATGAATTGATGAGTAAGCAATAGGGATGCCATGGATCAATGAGATTCTAGGGGAAGAGAAAGAAAAAACGGCAAAAAGCTTGGAAAGTGTAGGTCCCAATTGGCAAAATTACAAAGGCATTTCACAGTTAAGATTCACACCACAAAAAGGAAATTAGTGCATCAAATTTGACAATATCTCAATCGCATACACAAACCAACCAATAAAAAGATTAGAAGAAGGAATAAGAATAGAAATTATCAATTAGAAGATCCAAACCTTACATCAATAACAACAACAACATCAACAACATCAAGCCTTTATCCCACTACGTGGGGTCTTATGAATCTTTTTTCTCCATTGTATCCTACTAAAAGTCAAATTCTCGTTTAAATCTAATAAAGAAAGGTCATTCATAATATTTTCTAACCAAGTCTTTTTAGGTCTACCCCTAACTTTCTTAACATAAGTCAAATCTAATACCTCTACTCTCCTAACCGGGTCATCTGAAGGCCGCCGTTTTATGTGACAAAACCACTTAGGCGATCTCTAATCTTATCTTCTACTGGAGCTACTCCAACCTTTACACGTATATGCTCATTTCGTATCCTATCTCTAAGGGTAAAGCCACTCATCCACCTGAGCATCCTCATCTCTGCCACACTTAACTTAGTATTATACTTCTCTTTTAATGGCCAACATTCGGCGCCATAAACAATTGCAGGCCTCACTACCATCTTATAGAATTTTCCCTTATGTTTGAGGGGTACACTTCTATCACATAACAAGCCCGATGCATTCCTCCACTTCAACCATCCAACTAGAATTCTGCTGATAATATCCCCATCTATTTCACCATCACTCTGAACAATAGATCCAATATATCTAAAACGTGTACTCTTATTAATGACTTGATCGCCCAAAGTCACAATCCCCTCACTAGGTCTATTACTACTAAAATTACACTCCATATATTCCGTTTTAGATATACTCAAGCGAAAACCTTTAAACTCTAAGGTTGACCTCCATAATTCAAGTTTACCTTCAACTCCCTCTCTAGTCTTATCAACAAGAAGAATATCATTAGCAAAAAGCATACACCAAGGTACATCCTCTTGCAAATGTCTAGCGAGAACATCCATGACTAAAGCAAAAAGATATGGGCTTAAGGCTGATCCTTGATGCAAGGAGAATATTCCCTCATAATTTGTAGCCAAAACTTTCAAGCACTCTAAGAATTCACATCCAATAACATGGAGTTAGAGAGGTAATTAGAATATTATAAAATCATCAACTAAATTTTGCACGCTAAGGGCCTCCACCTACTTACTACAAAAAATGTCCAAAAAATAGTAACTTCCCAAAATACTCCAAGATCTAGCCTAATACTTTGAGTTTCAATTGAATTCCAACAAACACCGTAAGATTTCATTCTTATTTACAGCAAAACAGTGAGTTTCCAAATTAAAAATCCCGATTCCAGCAATTCAAGCAAATCCCAAACCCGATTTAAGTATTTCCAGTAAATCACTCAATCTGCTACAATGCAATGTCGAGAACCAAATATAGCAATAATTCTTGAGAATGAAACAACCGCATAAGGAAAACCTCTGTAGTGCCTAAAAAGGGAAGTCACAAGTGAAAAGAAGCAGCCAACTCCCATGCTACAGTAGAAAAGTGAAGAATGAAACCTCCTAGATGACTATTTGCTATAGTAAGGAATCAACACCAAAGGAAACCTGCAGAGAGAGCACACTCTGATTTCAACAACTATGCAGGCTGTGAATCATGCATAGAAAGGAAATAGAAGACTCCAGCTAAAGAAAGCAAAGCTTGTTTGGCACAAGGGAAAATCCATACAAATCCAAAGGGAAAGCACATAGCCATAAGGTTGAAGTGATCAATTTCTAACGTCAAGGCAAAAAACTACAGTATCAAAACCACAAGCAAGCATGAATCCGAAACAGAGGTTATGCTGAGGGGACAAATTGGAATAACTGGTTTAGGGAATTGAATGATGGTTAAATCAAAACATTACAATAGTAACCAATCCCATCAAGATAATAAAAATACTAGAGGACACATTCAATTATCATACGTATTAATATTAAAGAAACAATTACACCAAAATTCAAAACTATAACATAAAGATAGAACCAATATCAATGCACATGATTAGCATATCTAACTAGCGCATATTTTTGAAGTGAACCAACAACTGCCAAAGCTATTCTACCCTGACACTTTGTAAAACCATAAGCTCGTATAGGATCAATTAGAATTGAATCTTTCAGAAACCTGAATCATTTAGCTACATCTCATGGTAATATTTAATTCTTCAACCCTAAATTTGTTGCTTATTAGGGAGGTGATTGGACTGATTGCTTCGAAGTCCTAATATGCGCATCAGCCCAAAAAACTCCGTGAAAAAGTGAGAAAGTTCTACTCAATTTACCCATTCAGCAACTAGGAACATGTTTCCCACTGTTCTCCATCTTCACTGACAGTTAGGACGGTGAAGAACAACATTGGACATGCCCAGTGATAGGTTATAAAAAATTCTTTATACATACCATCTATGAAATGTTCAAGACTTCAAGCACCATGCATCAAGAGCTAAGAGAATATTAAAGCTTTAAGAGAGCGCATAGCTAAATGAAAATAAACGAAGGCCAGGGCAAATGTGTGCGAAGATAATCGGCAAACAAGTGGAAAAATCAGTGACCTGAGCAATTAAAGCGACCTGTTCAAGCCATCCTATATGCTATTGTTTGAATAAATGTACAAAATTTGGAAAGCTAATCTTGTCAGCTCACACAGATATATGAAAGTTTGAAATTGCACAACATCCAAAGCTTCCAGATCTGTGTATTCTCAGGACTTCTTGCTGCTGCATTCTGTACTGCATGACCACCTCTTCCTTCAAATGACCCAATAATATCGCCTCCTCCACCTTGGCCATAACCAGTAAAAAAAGGTTCTTCGAGGTCAAGTGAATACAATTGACTGACTGTTCAATCAAATCAGCCGCAAAGGTCTAATTTTGCATGCGCCAATTAAAAAGAGTCAAATTGGGCTACAAAGAAGTTAAATCAGAATAATTTTCAAGACCTTTTAGGTTTACTTGGTTGAATAATATCATATTTTTATATTATTTACTTTATTATGTTTAGTTAACCTATTTGGAGGGTTGAATTAAATGATATATAGGATTGCATTTAATTATGGATAGAATTAGAATTGATTTCAAAATATTTGGCCTTCTATTTGTAACCTTATTTCTAAAAATTGGAATTTATGGCTTTTATACAGACCATTGAATTATTGAAACATCAATATGCATTGAATGAAAACCATTTGTAAGATAAATTGAATGAATGCTTGATCCAAATCGTCCCTAGTTGTCTTCTACACATCTCCATCAATTTAGTTGATCGAGAATATAATAAAATAATGCCTACGCCAATCTGCAAGATCAAATAGGAGATTCGGGATTCTATTATGGAAAGAAAGAGTCAATCATTAATGAAATGGGACTTTTAGTTAGTTTCCAAGGTGGAAAATTTCCCCTCATCCAACTCGGAATGGAAGAAGGCATTTTCTGTTCTAGTAGTTCAGTCGCTCAACTTCGGCTATTTCAAAGAAAAATTTGTTGTTATGTTCTTAGTTCTTTGTATTTAATTACAAACTCTTAATAAAAATGGGCAAAAAGTTCATTTTCTTCTTAGGCTTTTGTTCCTAATTCTATTGTTTATTTAGTGGAATTCTCATAAAAGTGATTGGTATATAATTTAGTAACCAGTAGACGTTTACTGATTTAGACAATCGATTGGATAAGATTCTGTTAACTATTTTTGCAAAAGATAATCTCAACGCTTCTTTTATTAGAATATAGGACTCAAAATTTCCAGCCAACCAAATAGAAAATTAGTTTCAATGTAATTTACATAGCCAAATAGGCTAAATTATTTGCATGTACTTCACAACCATTCGAACAGCTACTAAAAAACAAAAAACATTGTCTGTACTATACAAAATTAAAATATATGCATGCTTACTATAGGCAACCAAACAGACCTTAAATAAGTAAACATTACAACAACTTACCCATGACATGCAGTCATAGATTGCTAATATTGAGTAAGTGCTTCCACCAGGGCAGTTCAAATATATCTGAAAAGAATATTATAGATCTTAAAGTTAGAATAATCAAATTTTCAAAGTCGCCATTTGCATATTTCAAGGATTGTAAAACTATTTAAAAATCGCAGCATTTAAAAACTGTTTTATCCTTAAGGTCTGCACCCTTTACCAAGATTCAACATATCTCAAAATGACTCAATATATAAGAAGATTTCACCTATCCCATTAATCAATTGCCCTTTTCAACTCGTGGCCTAATCATCACTTCCCCTTCATACCCATTTTAGACAAATTCGAGAAAGAATAAATTGTAATTTTTTTCAATAATAAAACCAAGAAAGTTTTCTTATAATAAATGGTTAACCCTTCCCAACACGTCATTGTCACCTACCAGCAATCCAAACGACTCCAGCCAAATTATACAAATTGTTTCATTCAACATACACTAGTTTAACCATGCTAAATGTTTTTCTTGTTCAATTTTTTCAGGTAAAGGGCGTATAGATTGTTTTCCATTTTCTCTAAACGTAGTGGGAAAAACAAAGGACAAAAAAATGTGTTCGAATTCAGGAAAAACAAGGAATAGCTGTAATTGACAGGACGGAGAATGACAATAGGAAAATAGCAAAAAAAAAATTGTCAAATTCCATCATTTTTTAGATCAAAGTATAACTACATCATTCAGCAAAAGAAAAAAGAAAAAAAAAATGCAGCTTTTTGATGTCATACTTAACCATTTTGCAATCATAATTTGATGACAGAAAATTGTACAATATAAAATTTGGCAAATATATATCTGCAATACCGTTGAAGAAAAGATTGTGTAATTAAATCAATTCATCATTAATAAAAATTAAATAGAAATATACCAGAATATCAGCACTATCATCTACAGCTGCAAGCGTTACGAGCTGAGATATAACACGTTGGGCAACTTGAGAATTCACAGGCTGCCCTATAAAGATTATGCGGTTGCGGAATAAAATAGATGAAAGATCAAGCGGTCCTCCTGGTGTCATGACTGCTGGCATTACGGGCGGGTTACCCTTTTTAGCTTCAATAATGGCCACATGCCTGCATTAAAATCGTGAGCACTTGCCCTAGAAAGAGACAGATGAGGCTAAAGATGGCTACCAAAAAAAAAAAGAATGTAAGATTTCTTTCAGAAAGGTAAATCTTAAGGAAAGTAGTTCAAACAAGTGCTCGGGTGCGGATGACACAACAGAAACATTGATTCATTCAAGTATAATCATTCAAGGAAAAATAATGAAAAACCTTTTTTCTAAGAAACTTTGGTTCTTGGAGTTGAGCAATTTATCACTCTCACTAGAATATAATCTTTTCGCCATTCATTACTCTCCACAAAACATTCAGTCTAGAAAATAGAAGAACATTTGCAAGTTTCTTTCTATTTTCATATCAATCATATCTCATCATTTTACTTCTTTCTGAAATTTTTCAGAGTTTTCATCAAATTCTTCAAAAATTAGCAAGAGTGCAATATTATGCTGGTCAATTGAAAATATTATTCCATCGCATGCACAATGAAATTAAAAAAAATCGAGCAAAGCAGGCATAATCAATTCTTTCAACCCATAAGAAACCAGAAGGGAAAAACACAAATTTTTTTTCACCGAGATTAGAATTGGTTTGATCGGGATAGATGCACGATCAGTTTTATTCTAGTAGATGCATGCCTAATTGCTAATTTACTAAGAGAGTGTTTAGGGTAGCAGCCCATACGTGGCCTTATTTTTGTGTGGGCAGATGTACAAAAGAAAAAGGCTTTGACCACATTTGTCGAAGGTTCTGTGGAGACATCGCATCCTCACCAAACTCGCCTTTAATGTCTTCTAAAAACTTTATAGTGTTCATTCCACAAAAAAAAGAAGTTGTAAGCATTGATGCTTGAGGGATTAAGGTTTCACATGAGTTCAACACAAAGATTCCATTAAGCTCTATCATTTAATCACTTCAGAAGACATCAAATGATACAACGTTAGACAACTATTCCTAATAAGTTTTCCTAGAGTTTCAACCAAGAATCCTAAATTTTTTAAAAGAGCTCAAGATAATCAACAGTCAACACCTTATCCAAACACCAAAAAATTCTAGGCATCAATAGGGTTTCTATAGAAAAAAAAAATATTTCCCATTGGAATGTTTGAATAACCCAAAATGGCTTTCATAAATTCCTCATATTGGATGCGGGATAAGTAGCCAAGCTCAAGTGAATTGGATCAAGTTGGTGACACAGAACAAATCTTTGTTGCAAGGTAAAAACAATGAAAAGATAAAAAAAACAAGGGAGAATTGTTTCTTGTAATGCAGACACATCAAAAGTAAAAAATATAATATATATATAAAGTTGAGAGCAACTCATAATGACTCTACAACAAATCTAGTCGACTAAGTAGCTAGATTAATGAATCCTTGGCTAAATTGGATAAGGATGCAAACACACACTACCATGACTAGGGTGCAAGTCGCATTCCTCCTCCTGACATACCAAAAGCAAACCTGATTGGAAAAGGATAAAGATGACAATATGACTAGCACTCATGAAGGAAGGATATCGCCATTCCAGTTAGAAGCCAAAGTGTAGATTCCAACATATTATGGGATAATTGATGCCAAAAAACTGGATGCATGGATCAACCAGTTGGAGATTTCATCATGTATGGGCATAGCACCAATGATAAGATTGCCTTTACCCGAATTAAGTTAAGACAATATGCCTTAGTGTGGTGGAATCCACATCTAAAGATGAATGATCATCAAATGGTGACTTGGGGGATGTTCAAATAGTTGATACGTCAAGGGTTCTACTCAATGAGGCATGTAGAAGATCAGTGGAAGAAAATGGTGAGTACAATGTGAGACAATGCCAAGGCAATTTTTACACTACTTAATTCTGATGCCATGCAATCACGTTAGGAGTAAATCAATGGTATGTACAAACGGAGGAAACACAAGTCAACATTCAAAAATGAGCTCCACTTGTTTCTAATCATTCATTTCATTCATGCTAGAATGATGGTGTTGGTCGTAGAATGCAAGAATTAAGGAAGGAGATAGGACCAAAACTGTCTAAGGAATGACTTTTAACTTCTCAAAGAACAAAAAGATAGGCAAAATGATAAGTAATATTTCAAGACTTGCCACCACCATTAAATAAAATCTTGCAAGGAAGTTATGTGATCATTGTCAAAATATCAGGCCATGCTAAGAAAAAAGCTAGAAGGTCTGCGCCCTGAACTCTTAAGAAAAAAGAGAAAGGATTGGAAAGGAATGACAAGTGTAGTTGTCATGGATGACACCAAGCTTTGTCCAACGAACAATGTATATCCATCCCCATCTTTGATAGATACGCCAAAGGCTATAGTAGAGGTCGCCTCCTAATTTGGACACTCAAGAATAATTCTTCACTTTGAAGATTTAGGCCAAGCAAATGTAATCAGCAAAATCACCAACCAAAAGAGCTTCATTTATGCCACTCTGATGCAAAAGATGGGATTGGATAATATATCTAACCAAATGTCATCTCTTGTACTAGATTAAAGGGGTGGGGAACAAGAATAGACTACTAATGATAGTTAAATGTGCAATAACAAAGGACTACATCCATGAGACGATATACGAGGTGATTCCACTTAACGTCTAACTAACTAACTTTGATAATGCATACCGGCATGAAAGGTATGCAGTGTTGTATCGCCATCCCTACCAGTACTAAGATAACTATGGATGGGAAAAAGTACTTATTGAAGGATTATGGTCTAATACAATAATAACAACGAACATCATAACGGCAAGGAAGGTAAGTAAAATTGTAGATGTAAAAGAAAATATTTGTATTTCTTCTTATCATGTTTATTATTTAGGAAGAAAGGAGCATGGCTTTATCTGTATCAAGCAAGGTTGAACATGTACAACTATAACAACTATAAGTAAATTATGCATTTCTCTTTTAGGAGGTATATGGGTTATCACGACAGTGATCCATAGATCATGATATTCAGTTGATTTTAGGCATGTCATTACCAAACCTTCGGGTGTGCTAGAACTCAATATTCAAGAATGAAGAGATCATAAAGTAGGTTGCAAGGTTGATGGAGAATGGAGTTATTCAATCTAATGATTTGAATTATGGATCACCAATCGTAAAGATGACAAAGGAGGGCGCATGGAAACTATAACGACTATTGCGCTCTCAATAAAATCATAGTAAACAATCATCATTTATTGTGGCACATTGATGACCTGCTGGATCAACAGAAACCTGTAACCATCTTCACCAAGTTGGATCTCAAATCTAGCTATCATCAAGTGCACATTAATGAGATGGATAATAGGGTTTTATGAGGGGTTGGTCATGTCATTCAAACATTATAACACCCTAACTACATTCATGAGGTTCAAAAATAATGCTTTATGACTGTTCTTGTATGACTTTTTTATTGCATATTTAGATATCTTAGTTTTCAAGTCATGGGAAGAGCGCAAGGAGCTCTTAAGAAGAATATTTTATCTATTGTAGCATATATAGCTCCACCTTAACCAAACGAAGTGTAAATACACCAAAAAATCCATCTTACACCTAGGATTTAAGGTAAGCAATAAAGTGATCAAGATTGATATTAAAAAGTGAAAGCATTGGAGACGTGGTTGCCAAACCACAAATAGTGATCGATGTGTGGAGTTTCATGACAGCCTGCCAATATGCATATAAGTTTCATTTTTTAGTACATATTCTCCTTTACATGTTTTGATAAGGGTCATGCTAAATTATAATTGAGCCAAATGCAAAGAATACATCTCTCTTTTTGAAGAAGAATATAAGTGAGGTCGTTGGACTAACCTCGACAAATTTGAAGCTTGATCATTCAAACTAGATGCAAACGTTAGTGGATATGTAATGTGAACAATATTAATGCAAAATGGGATGCATCATGCATGTTTCTTGTCTTTTTAGAAGTTTCAATAAGCTCAAAATAACTATCCCACCCATGACAAAAAGTTGTTGACATTGCATCGAGCAGTGAAACATTTACATGCTCGCCTTATGGGAAAAGAAATTGCAGCACATATGAACCATAGGTCACTTCTTGTAGGCTCAAATGAAGCTATGCAAGTTTCCCGTATGAAGTGAATAATTTAACTCAAACAATTCAATCTGGTAATCAAGAGAAAGAAAGGAAGAACCAACAAAATGGTTAACAAGCTTTCCCAAATACCTCTTAGGGGTGTCAATTTTGACATGACCCGAAAACCTACGAACTAAACCCGAAAAATCCAATTATGGATTAACCCATTTAACAAATGGATCGAATTCATGTCCTAATTCTTGAACCGTTTCAAAAATCGAGTTGTGTTTGGGCCAACCCGCTAACCCAAACATGACCAGAATTTTACTTGTGTCCCGTAACCCGCAGTCCCGCTCACCTACCTGACCCCCACACTCACGTTGGTAGCCTCGCTCCCACTCTCACGTCGCTCCGGCACCAACGCTAGCACCTACGCTCATGCAGTCTCGCTCGCCAGCTCGTGGTCGCGCCCTCATCTAGCACTCGAGCTTGCCCCTCGCATCACGCGGCCAAGACTCAAAACTTGCATGTTGCATTGCTCGAACCAGCATGTTAGCAGGATGGTTCGGGGTCTAAATTTCTAGCCCGTAAATCTAATCAAGTCAAGTTCAGGCCGAATCATTTGAAGGCGAGTCAATTTCGGGTTGGACCCAAACCTAACCCGAAAATCCATTTTGACACCCCTACTTTAACGCATTCTTATTTAAGTATCATCATGAAAGTTAAATCTGATATGTAGAAAGATTATTAAAACTAATATAGAAGAAGTATTTTTCAAAGGGATATTAGAGAGCTTGAAGAAGTTAATTCCTTCAAAAGGTTTTCTTTAAGGGGCTGTTTGGTTTGATTACTTTGGGGTGTGAAATATTTGAAATACAGTGTAAAAGAAAATAATTTGGAGTTGTTTGGATGAATGTATGTAAATATAAATGAATGATTTTTTTTTTTTTGTTCGGTTAGAAGTAATGAATGTAAAGTCCTAAATGGTGACGCCGACGTACGGCGATGGCGGTGGCCTGCGACGACTGCAACAGTGGCGGGCGAAGGAGGGCATCTGGTAGCGGTGGAGGAAGGCGGCCGACGGCGGTGGTGGCAGGAAGGAGTGGCCAGTGGGCAGAGGAGGGCAGTCGGCGACAGTGGCAGTCGGCCGACGATGGCTGGTGGCCAACGGTGGCTGCAAGCAGAGGGGGCGGCTTGCGGCGGGGGCGGCGGGGGGAGGTGATGCAAGCAAAAATTTGGGAAGGGCCCCCAAATTTTTGCGAGCAAAAGCTTGACTTTCCTAGGTAATAGAAAATACACCAAAGAACACAAAATAGACAAAAAAAGAAACAACACAACTTTTTATAATAAAATATTCTTACAAATGACGCTTACAACTCTTGACACTTACAAACGACGCTTACAAACTTTGACACAAAATCAAAACACCTAAAGTTGCTTTCTTGGATTGAGAAGAAGGATACAAGTGGGGTGGATACTTGTGGATAGAATAAGTAGATTAGAAGCCGAGACGAAGAGTGGAGAAGCTCACAAGCCTTCCCAAGAAGTAGAAGAAGAAGAGGTGGAACAAGCTCGCAAGCTTTTCCAAAAACCCTCAGGTTTTGCTATCCAAAAATTGCATTTTTTCAACCTTTTCCAACCCAAAATATCTCTATTATATAGGCAAAAGAAAGAAGCTAAACAGCCATAGAACCTCCAACTAAATCCATTGTTTAAAATTGCGCAATATGAGGCTCGTCTTGAGGCCCGCCTTTGTGCAATTCCAGAGAAAAACGCCTCAAGGCTTACGCCTCGAGTTTCTTTTATGAGGCTCGCCTTGAGGATCACCTGGGCTCACTAACGTGAGGCTTACACCTCACCCTTATATATAAACTTACATAAATCATAAAGTAAAACCCCGAACAAATCACACTTCGTGCACCCACAAGTCGTAGCAATTTCCTCTCAACCTCCAACCCATCGCCTTCGCCACCACCGTCATAGTCGTCGTCAAGGATCACTTGAAAGCTGCACACCACCACCACCTCTAAAAATTTTGGAGTATTAATCTCATCTTTATGTTAATGAAATATATTTATGAAAGAGTAAGATGTCTGAAATAAATGAAGAGGAGGCATTGGACTCCATCCAGGCATTGGACTCCACAGAATGAGACAAGTGAGAAATCAATTTATTATAATGATGACTCAAATAAATATCCCCTTAGTGATGACAATACAGATGATTTTCTAGTTGTTGCCAACTTTTCAGCCTTTTTTAGAAATTAAATGTAGATAAGTAGGAGCTAAGAAAGAAAGAATTTGAAGTTGAACTTAATGTTATATGATAATTTTATGCAATTTCTATATTTAATAATTTTTTGCTCATGTAATATTTATATTTCAATTATATTTCATGCAATTTATCACTAAACACTTTATGTCTAGTGCAATTTTTTATTTCATATGTCATTGTGTTACTTCATAGTTCAATAAAAAAAAATATATCATCTTTTAACATATTATTTGGGTATTATATAAAAATTTACTTTTAACATATAAAATGACAACATTGTTAAAAAAATCAATATTCATCAAACAGCACAATATGATTAATGTCAAACATTAATATAATTTTATTCTAATATGTAAGGCCAGTGAAAAGGGGCATTGATATCATCCTCAATTAGGTTGTTATCTTGTCACCTCCAGATGCATGAGGGCTTGGGAAGGACTCAAACAAAGAATTGAGCAGAGTGAGAGAGGTATTGAGGAAATCATTTAATTGCTATGTAACATACTAAGGCCTCATATTTATAGAAATATAGGAGTCAATCTGATGAAGACATTAGTCGTCGATTCCAACGTGTTTATCATAGGAGACATGGCAAATCGATGGCCACGATCAGGAACATCTATTTATGAGTTCTTTTGTTATTGTATTAGTTTTATTTTTATCATTTTGATTCAGTGGACATTTGTACCCCTACGAAGGAGTTTAGTGATTTGTAGCCCAATGGGCATATGCGTGATGCGGACAGGGGCGGAACCAGCTTCAATTTTGAGGGGGGGACAAATACAGCACAAAAATAATATTATATATCTATATATTACGAAAAAAAATTAAGCAAGAAAAATAAGAAAAAAGATGTAATTAAACGGTCATAAAAATCCACCCCCACCCGCCGGTCCCCCAAACCCTCCCCTCTCCAACCCGAGCCAAGCTCTCCCCCACCATGCCGCCGGCCCATCCTTTTGGCACCAACATTATGGTGATTTCAATCATCCTAATTGTTTTCCTAAATTGACCCAAGCAAGGAGGGAAAGAGTTATTGTTTTATTTGAAATTCAAATTAGAATTTCAAAAACTTTCCTTATTTGCAAGTTCTAAATTAGGAAAGTGCTTGAATCAAGGTCCAATCTAAATTTAAATTAGAGTGGATTTAATATTCTCTTTCCTAAATTACTAAACTTGAATTGTAAGCTTTTAAACTCCTCCCAAAATCTCCTCTCCCTCTCTTAATGCCGCCGGCCCCCTTCATTGGACTTCCCTCTTGGATTTTCCTCATTAAGCCCTAGCCCTATTGGAATTTGAAAATGAATTCAAACCGAATTCCCTCCCAAATTACTCAAATCTGAAATCTCAAATCTGAAATTAAATTCATATTTGGTGTTATTCACTCCATCTAACCCTAAACCTAAATTCACACAACCCAAACCCTCCCTCTCCCTCTCCTTGGTCGGCCACCTCTCATCCCCACCTTTCCCTTGGAAGCTTCAAGCCCCCATGAAACCTATAGCAAAGAAGAGAAGACAAGTTCTCTCCCTCCTCTACCGTTAGTGCACGGCCGATCCGGAAGTTGACCACGACTTCGTATACACTTCTCAAGGGCAAATCGACATTATTCGATCTCCTTTCTTTGTTTTCGCTTGGGAGTTCGAAAATTCTGTTGAAGACTACATAGACCGTATACTTCTTCACCTCACCGAGGTGATTGACGAGCAACAACCGTTGGTGCATTGGCAACTCGTGGGACATCCACCCATAACTCTGTCTCCGACTACTTTCCCGTGGGTCAAGCCCGTCGGGGTCGTCATCCTCTTAGTGGCATCGCATGGTTTGCTAAAGATCTTTCTCCATTGAATAATTCCCATAGAGTGTTAGTGAGAGAACAAGGGAACTCGAGGTTAAAGTTGTGGACATTAACCTATGGATTATTATTACGAGTGCATTTGACTTTACTATAATTTGTTGATTTTGTTTTAGATTGGCTTGTCCTTCTACATTGCAACTGATTGCTAGAACAAGTCGTCAAGAATAATTCCTTAAGTTCTTTCTTGTAATTCATTAATCGTAAAGTAGCAAGCTCACAAACTTTTATTATTTCTTTAAAATCCTGATTGTTTCACATCACAATCAATGTCTATCCAAAATTCTAATTAAATGCACTAATTTATGAATAATTATCCTAAATTTCTTATATCCATTAAATTATAGATAACCATAGATTAAATCAATAAATTATCCCCTTGAATCTCTCCTTAATGGGCGGTCAATCATGTAGAAATAGGTAGATAAAATTAAGGAGAGAATATAAATCTCTTTCTTATCCTAATTTGGCCACCAGCACCTAATTTTGAAATTACAATTTTTGTAATTTTTCCCTTGCTTAATTTTTCTCAACAAATTTATTTCTTCCAAGGTTAAACTTACTTTTTTTCTCTTAAGAGCTAGGTCACATGAAAAGGGAGACACGACAAAGAAAGTTTTCATAAAGAACCTGAATTTCTTATTCATTCAACATAATTGCTCATTATTTATAAAAAAATTTGAGAACTACCTAAAAATAAGAATTATAATTCAAAACAATCATAAAAATAGAAACTAAGTCCTTGAAATAACAGCAAACTCCTAAATTTCAAGAACAGCAGACAAAATCTTAAATACATGCAAGAGGTTCAAGCAAATCCTCTATGATGCTACTTGACTTTGGTCAACCATAGCTTGTGAATAGGGTTGGTTGTAATCCATTCTGCACATTAGAATCCTTCTTTTTAGCAAAATGAATTTTGAAATCCCATGCATGGTTTTTCCCCTTGATTAGGGTGAAATGGACTTGTATATTGGAGGAAATCCTCTTGGAACTATTGGAAACTTTGTGAAAGACTTCGTAAACTTCTGCAAAAATCTTGGGATCCTTCTAAATCATCACCTTATTATGATCACCAATGAAAGGACGCCTAGATGAAAAAATGCTTATAAAGCATATATTACAACAACAACAACATCAAGCCTTTGTCCCACTACGTGGGGTTAGCTGCATGAATCCTTTTTCGCCATGGTGTCTAATTAAAAGTCAAATTCTCATTTAAATATAATAAAGAAAGATTATTTCTAATATTTTCTAACCAAGTCTTTTTAGGTCTACCTCTACCTTTCTTAACATAAGTCAAATCTAATACCTCAGCTTTACTAACCAGGCCATTGGAAGGCCTCCGTTTAATGTGACCAAACCATCTAAGGCGACTCTCTCTAATCTTATCCTTCACTGGAGCTACTCCAACCTTTTCACGTATATGCTCATTTCGTATCCTATCTCTAAGGGTCAAGCCACTCATCCACCTAAGCATCCTCATCATAAGAGAGACATAATCAATGAAAAAGAGTGTTAATAAATAAACTAATCATAAGATATTTTTCTCAAAAAATATATTTGTATCTAAGAAGCAAATGACAATGGGTAGAGTAGCTTATGTTGTTTGTTGATAAACAAATCCAAGAATATAAAACAAGAGCAAATAACCCTAAGACAAACAAGAAAGATAGTCATAATCAATAAGATCATTGTCATCAGCATTAGCCTTATCACAATATTTTCAAGTTAGTGTTAAGAGACCTCATTTTCCATTAATTATTATTGAGTCATGTATAAGATGTTAAACATATTCTTTGAAAATTATTTTTAAAAACTTATGTTCATGTTATCTTAGGTCGAACTATTTTCCTTCATAACCCTCTAGCACTAGTTTTATCAACTCGTCTAGCAATCACATTTTCTACCCATCATTGTACACGTCCAAACCACATTATATTAATAGATGTCACACCATTATTTTCCTATAATACAATCATTCACTAATTAATCATTTCTAGTTGTCACACTTTCATCATAACATTCTCGTTTTAGCCTTCGATATTAATACTTTTTTTATAACCTAACATTTCAAGTCCACAACACCATTGGCCAAATTGAGATTTTATAAATTTTACATTTAAGCCTATATGATATCATTTTATCACATAAAAATCATGAGATCATTTTTTATTTTAACATATAGCCTTAACTATAGAAGTTATATTCACAACTATATCCTCATTCTTTTGTACAACAAATACAATATACTTAGATCTATCACAAACAAGTATTATCCAATATTCTTATATTCTAATAATATTGAATGAAAACTATTAAAATCCTACCCCCTAAAATTACATGGCATATACACAAACTTTATTCTACTAATACTAATTCATCTATCTTCTAAACGGTTCTTCCATTATTCTAATTTTTCGCTTATTTTAATGGATATCCCACCAATTAAAATCATATCACCTACAAACAAACACAAGGCACCATGCTTTGAATATCCTTTGTCCACATCTTCATAACCAATGAAAAAAGTTATGCCCTAATGTTGATACTTGAAATATATCTATGATAATAGATAACTATTTACAACTACTAATACTAGTAAGTACTCAACACACATATTTTAACAACATCAATATAACTTTGACATACGACTTTGTTCCTTAAAAAACAATAAATAAATTATTATGGCAATAAAAAATATGGCTTCTCACAATCAATAAAAAATTAAAAATCATATAAAGATCTTTTGTTTGCTCTTTATACGTTTCCATTAGTTGTATTAACACCAAAAACTTCAATATTAAATCTTCCTAGAATGAAACCAAATTAATTATCTTAAATTGATGTAATTTTTCGAAGCCTATGTTCCACTACTCATTCTCATAGCTTCATTTTATAACTTAAAATTTTGATTCCCACATAATTAGTACAATCTTGAACATTGCCTTTGTATTTAAATATTGGTAAGAAAATACTTCTTGTATGATCACGAGGCATCCTCTTAGACTTTAAAATTCTATTGAGAATATTTGTTAACCAAATCACTACAATATCCTTCACAGCTCTCAAATCTCAATAGGTGTCACATCTACCTCTAAAGCTACTTGGTTGGCAGGTGAACACTAAGAGAATGCATATTATGGAAAATATTTTCTTCTTTGGAAAACCAAATTTCTCATGTTTCCTCCACAATAAATGCATTGTAAAGAGACAAGAACATGAACATTAAAAAAATATATAGCAGAAGCCTAAGATTACCGGTGAACATTATGTAATTAAGCAAAAAATGGTCCAGTGATTCCATGGTTAAGCACCATTCCATAAAAAACCATGTGCTACCTTGATGTTCTGTAATGGTGAAACGGTTCATTCAGCTTTATGTATGAGCAACGCAAACCTCCAAACTTTCCTGCATGCAATTAATAAATTGCAATATATTCAAAGCCTAACAATATTAAGTGTTCAACGCAAGAGAAATGCAACTTGGGAATACGAATTGAAAAATTATAACATCAGATAAGCTTTGGAAATTTTGCAGCAACTTGCATTCAATTGCATGTTGTTTCAGATAGCACATTTAAGTTTTACATGGAAAACATCCATTTAATGGAAATGGAATGACCAAATTTGGAGAATTACAACAACTAGTAAAGCATGAAAACAACCTTTCTAGTCATTGTAACAATAAAAAGCCAATCAAAAAGGTTCTAAAAATATGATCATGCAACAATTAAACTGAATAAGAAAATATTCGGCAAACAAACATAACCACTTTAACCATATAACAAATCATAGCAGCTAAAACGTGATAAAATGCTCCGATTAAGAACAATGGCAACATACTAAAGCAGGCCATCCAGCCAAAAAAAAGGATAGAAATATTAGCATGAATAGAAGTAAAAGGTGAAAAAAAAAAAAAAGATAACAAACTAAGCTTCTGTGACGCAGTGGCAGCATAGCAATAATCATCACGTTATCACAGCACCCATAGACTAAGAACTACAATCCAACAAAGAATGAAATTTAACTCCTAATTACCTCCAATTGCTCGTTTTAATTAAAAAAGATCCAAATAGTGCAAATCTTCATATATGTTAATGCAGTCTGGTTCATTACCTTAATTGCTTTACACATTAGATACTTATAATTTACAACATTTTACACAACCGAAGGAATGATACTGATCCTGGAATGAACCCTAATGCAATAAGCCAATACACTTGACTAAAGCATATTTTCTTATACAAAAATGCAACATTTCCTCTGGATCTCTATTAATCCATCTGATATATGACACATAAAATATAAGAAACATGCGAATTAAAAAAAAACAATTGTCCATATAATCGCTTGACAAAAGCAGGACTGCAACAAGGAACGGAGATCAAAAGTCACGAAGTAGGTGACCATACCGCCGCGATGCTCCGAGGCTATAGAGGACACGTTGACGAGGTCCCTGAGGAACAGTACTGAATGGAAAACTGAGATTAGGCTTTCAAGGAAAGAAAAAGCGAAAATCAGTAACGCTTCGAGCGTGCTCCCCACCTGGAAGGGAGCCATGGACGGGAATAAGATAAGGAAGCAACAGCTATGGATGCCGACGTCATGAGTTCAACGCACAGAAGTGGAAGTGGTAGCCGTTGCTATCGCTTACGGCGAAAGGCAAGTTACTGTGCAGACGGAGGAGAGGGTGAGCTTCGAAGGCTTGCTTGGTTCCACGTGACAAAACTGAGAAGTCGGGAATGGGAGCAGTGCTATCACTTCTTCATTAGGTTGAAATGGGTCGTATGGTTGGATGAGGGGGAGGTGATTTTTTTTTTTTTTTAATTACATTCATATTATCAATTTTTTTATTTACGCATCAATGTCATAATTTTTATATTTATTTATACAATATATTAACACTTAAATCACATTAAAATATACTTAAAATAAATTAATATTGTGATCTTTTTTATATTATTTGAAAATTAAAATTTTATATAAAAAATTTAAATATATAAATACATTAGAATTATATAATATGTATGTAAATCTCTTTTTTTATTATTATCAAAAGTTGTTGACTTAATCAAGGTTGTGAAAATTAGACCGGACAACGAACCGGAAAAATGAGAGAATCAGGGTTCGACAGGTTCAAACATAATAAATATAAAAATTAATAAAAATAACAT
>NW_021319945.1:967727-1003289 GCF_001605985.2 Dendrobium catenatum | reverse complement strand
TCATAAGAAAATTGGTTTTTTTTTTTTTTACATTGCTTTTTAGATAATTATCACACTTTTGTTTAGCTACAAGTCTTTTGATTCTTTTCATAATTTTTTTTATAGTGAAAAGCAATTTTTTACAAGCATAGTTGTTGAAAAATGGTGGTTGTTTGATTTTCAAAAGGAAAAATATATAATATCAACAATAAATTTTATATATATATATATATATATATAGCTTTCTTATAACAGTTTTACTATTAATTTTACAAATAATTACAATCACCCCAAGTTGGCCCTCAAAAAAAATTTTATAATACACCGAACAAACCCCACGGCCCAATCAGTACACCAACCATCCAATAAACCCCCCCCAACCACCACTGCCTTCTCAGCACACCAATCAGCCATCAGGCCCCCAACAAAGCACACCACCACACAAAACCAAACAAACCCTAGTCCACACAACAACAACCACCCCCTGCACACCCAAAAGCCAACAAAACAACCCCCACACCACCAATTAACACAAGAACCAAGCACTAAAGGGAATCCAAATCAAATTACCACTCAAAAGCAAAAAATTATTTTCTCAAATAAGGTAAACCATATTTATCTAATCTAATCAAACCTTTTAGTAAAATAGGAATATTAGAATTATCAAAACATGTTAAAGAAATCAACTCAGCTCCCATCCAAGCCAAAAAATCAGCACAAACATTACCTTCTCTCCAAATATGGGAAATAGAATAATCAACTTGAGAAAGCATACTTTTAATATCCCTAAGTAGATAAAAAATATATGCATTACCAAGGTTAGAATAATTAAGAACATGAATAACTAATAAGGCATCAACTTCAATTCAAAGCCTTAAAAATCCCCAAGATAAAGCAATTTTCAAAGCATGATATAGAGCCTTTAATTCAGCATACAAGATATAATAAAAAGAAAGAGGGCAAGAAAAGCAAATAAGCAAATTACCTTCCTTATCTTTCAAAATACCACCACAACCACACTTACCATTTGCCACTTAGCCATTACTGTTAATTTTAATGAAAATATCCCTCGGCTTTCTCCAATAGACAAACTTAAAACAAATATCAGTCTCATTGTCAATGATCTTAGAACAAAGTTTCTTAGCCACATCCTTAAAGCCACAAAACTAATTATTCTTAAAAAGATCAACATTAAAGAGATTATTAATCTTATCTTTGGCTCTAGCAATAATTATCTTATGGTTCATAGGAATGTTTTTATACTTGGCATCATTTAGATCTATCCAGATAAACCAAATGAGAGTAACAGCCATAACCACTTTAATGTGTCCTCTAGTAGTTTTATGAAATAAAGCCATCAGAAAATGATTAAAATAGAGATGACCCGAAAAATAGCAAGTATTAAAAAAATCATCATAACAAAGCCAAATTTTAGTAGCAATAGCACCATTAATAAAAAGATGATCAATACTTTCAATATAATAACAACTTAAATATTTCATAGTTGATTCATAGTTCACAAAAGTTCACCTTTTAAAAATCTTTGACATAAGTCTTTGCATGTTTTGAGATTCCACTATGATCCTCCAACTTTATTTATAGCCTTCAATATCATCCCTCATCACAAACAAATTTACAAATAAAATTTAGTTATGTAACACTTTACATTATCATTTAAAAACATATAATGCATTATAAAGACAACATTATATCTCCCTCTCACATGACATGTTATAAATGAGATGTAGTGGTGGGAGATTAATTTATTGTTTGTTGCAATCTCCTTTGAGAAATGATTTTTTTAGTTAGTAAAAGGAAAGCTTTTGAAACAATCTATGTTGGAAAAGGCCACGGATACCAACACTGAATTCTATGCCACTAATTATACTAACATCGGATAATAAAATGAAGAAGAATAAGCTAAATGGGGCTTCCAAGCTTCCATTTCCTTATTACATTTATGGAGAGTGAATAGAGAGAGAGGAGGAGAATGGAGTTTGGGTAAAGATCATTAATGATCGCCAATGATGGGACACTAATGAGGGGAGGGGTTAGTGCCTGCCTTATAGTCATAAAAAAGGGAGTAAATTAAATTGGGGTAATTCTAATATTTTCTCTCAACTTAAGGTTTTTTAATAGAAGGAAGTTTATGGAAAAATCTTTTGTGTTGAAGATCAAAATGAGTTTTTTTAATATATGTATGGACCTACATTAAAAGTGATATAAGCCTCATTGTCTCATATGACATTTTACATATAGTTCTGCACCCATATTCATATGGATTAGGTTGATCAAGTTAACATGATAACTTGAATTGAGTTTAGCAAGTCTTTCATCGTGAACTAGTCATAATCTTATATAACATAATACTAGTCAAGTTTAAAGTCTCCAAAAGGCCATGCTCACCTAAAGCCAAATTTTGGAAACTTGTAAAGTGAATATTTATATTATGCCCTTACTATCTAAATATTAAACTTGCCAAAAAGATTGACGAAGGCACCTCTTCATCCAAGATGCCCTCTTGAAGATCTTGACTATAAGTAAAAATTGGTGGCTTGTCAGGTTGGGGTTCTCAAGTGTAAAATTTGTCAAGGGTATGAACCCTCTATCTAAAATGCATCCAAAATTATCTCCTAGTGGACAATTGGCAATAATAATCAATCTCTACAAGATTGGGTGTACCAATTATCTTATCGGCCAAGATATAACAAGAAGAATTGTCTTCAATTCTAATATCTTCCTTTATAATCAATATCCAAAGTCAACTAAAAATACGTAACTACAATAAACATAAATATATAAAACATCACTCCATTTCTTTCATATCATCAAAAGAATCATGTATATCAATCTAGTATAATTATTTTCATTCATAACATCTCACATACATGAAATAATTGGATTGCCAAAAGAATATATGTATAACAAAAAACATACCTATAATCTAAATTTTAACATTATCAACACTTTTATACTATGTTGGGGCTTACCGTTTCCTAAAATGACAAGTAAATATCATAGAATGAGCAATTACTTGTTCTTTAGGTTGCATGAATATGCTGAAGAATTCATATTCAATATTTAAATTAATTGCAAGAAATCCAATGTTAGTTTAAAAAAAATATTTAAATTAATTGCATAAAAGCCAAATATTACATAAACATGGAGTTATTCAATTTCACTTATGTAATATAGTGTTTGCATAAATTTTCATCATTAACTTTATAATAATAGTAAAACTAATGTCAACAGTAGTCCAGTGTCAATAGTATGAACATATCAAGACAATAACATAATCATCGATTGAACTTGTAAATAACAACAACATGAACTTCATTTGAACATCATGATATCATAAACATAATACACAATGAAACATAACATGTAACCTATAAACAAAACATGATTCACATTCATATAGCATATTTTTTGAATCCTCATTATATCTCTACTAGATCATATAGCCCAATTCCCCTTATAACTTTATTTTCACTTATACCTCCATTTGCTCATAACAAATGAAGGAATTATATATAGCATGATTCTTATTATAACTATGCTTCCATTTATATCTCAACTTATTCATCTCACATCTATTCAAGACAAATTGAGGAATTACATGTGTGCATAGGCCCTTATATCTCCACTTGTATTGCACAAAATATAAATCATCTGCCACTTTTACCACCTCATTTTCTCCTGCTTTCCACTCTCACATATCCTTTAACAAATGAACATTATATGTGAATTTCATCATATGAACATGGAGCATCAACACATTCAACATGTATAAGCAACGTTTAGCATGATACTAAAAATATGTAAATTGCATGTGTACAATAATTTTAGTAGTGTGCATGGGATAAAATTTATATACATATTCAATAGTAACCAATTGGAAGATCATTCATGAAGAACATTCATAGCATCATTTTGAAGCATTTATGGTATTTTAGTAATTTCTAAAAATAACAACATACTTATAGAAATACTTGAAATAATATACAAATCAAACTATCTAGTCAAAATTTATATTTTTCTTATGAACATTACTAGAATGTTCTGTTCTAAAATATACCAAAAGGTACATAGTGAAAAGGTTTTAAATCTTCATAAATTTGCACTTATGTCAACTTAAATTAAATAAAATCATATAAATACCTATATAGATGTCGAAATTGAAATCTAAAGCAGGGTATCAATAACCTACCTTGAGTTCAATATTTTTTTCAATTGGGTCCATGGACCAAATCAACTCAAGTCATCTTAGATCATATCTTGCAAGTTATCAGTCAGGTGATTTTCATGACAAAAGTCATCATTTTTTTCCTGTCGATGTATCATATCATACAATCAATCTCCTCATACCTCCCTTTTTATACTAATTAGAATTACATCACAAATATTATTTAAAGAAAAACCAGTCAACCTATTCTCCTATACAGGATAACATATTTCTAGCCAACCTAAATTAGTCAATTATTTTCAATCAGCCTTTCTTACTTTTACACACATTTCATATCATATAAAATATAATATCGAATATCATATACATTCAATGCATCTATCATTATATTCATCAATATATATGTAGTATGCAAAAAATGCATGTTAAACTAAATGAATAATAAATATATGTATGTCATGTATTACATGTCTAAATAAAATGCATTGACTACGAATTATTTCATACTAAATATTATACTGTCCATTTCATTTAAAATGGCACATAAGTAAAGTCCCCCAGTAAAATTTTAATATTAACCAATCAAAATGCTCATGATGATGATATTTATTATAAAAAAAATATACTGTGAAAAATCACTAGAAAAGGGATATTATATTTTAATCAATTTTAAGAGAGATAAAATCTAATAAATCAAAATCACTGAAAATAGAAATATGATTCAGGTTATCTATCACAATAAGAACACTTTTTCCAATTGAAGCGACAAATTCATAGCAGACTTTCAGTCCCTCTGCTCTCTCCTCCTCTCTCCCCTTTCTCTTATATTTCTCTCTTGGCCAAGGTAATAATGAAGGAGGGATGGTTGGGTGAGGGTTTTAATGAAATGGATTTATATATTTTATTATTTAAAAAACTACTATTTTGACCTAGCACTCTAACGCTCACTTTCCCACCGCCACCATGCTATCAAGAAATCTTCTATATTCACCCAAAATTTTTCTACCCGAGCTCCTGTGCTCATGCACCACAACACTCATTCAAACCCCATTTTTTGTCAAAAAATTAGAGAGCTCAGCGCTGGGGCACCACCAACCCTAGTGCTACAGCACTCATAGGGAAAATTTTAAACGAAAAAAAATTGGGCTATTACCCATGATGCTGATGGAAATGATTTATACTTACACTCAATGATAAATGAGTTGAAACTTGTATGGAAAAAAGTGTTCTCACATATGATATCTCAAGAAAGTAAAAAAAAAAAATAGATGAAAGCAACACTATTGGGGACAATTGATGATTTTCTAATATATGGTATGCTGACAGATTAAAACACATCAGTAAAGCTAGCTTACTCTTATTACATGCTATTTTTGTGAACATTCAAAATGAAATATTGTAATAAAATTTATGATTTAATTGTCATCAAATAATATTATCTTTTAACCATCTATTTAGAATAATTGAAAATGTTTTTTTTTTAATTAAATTGAAAAATCAACCACCCACCAAGATTGATTGAAGCTCAAATATAATAAAGGTGTAGCTCAAATATGGTAAAGAATTAGCATGACACCAAATTGCACACTCACCTATATTAGCATACATTAGGCTACTATAATATGACTTTAATCATAGTTTAATAGAGAAGAGTGGTATTTTTTTGGATCTATTTTATTGGAGAACAAATTTAACACAACATAATTCATATTGAGAAGAATTTCTTTGACAATAACATTATTACGGACATAGAAAAGAAAAAAATAAAAGTTAACTTAAGAAAAAAATATATTTAAAAGAGTAATATAGAAGAAGATATTAAGATGTAGAAATCAAACAATAGAAATACACTAGAACCAAAAGCCACTCATAACTTATTAGATCAAAGAAGTGGGGTAGATAAATAGGCCTAATCCTTAAAGATATTTGATGGATATGCCTCATATTTAAGCAGATGCATCACCATTAGGTCTAAAAAATTATTTGGAATGAAGAGTTATGACTTTCATAAATTCATGAAGTATTTGTTGCACAATTGAATTTAGTATTCTTTCTAAAATAATTTATAATCGTTTAAAAAGTTAAGCCATTTTTTAAGAATTTATGCTTCACACATTTAAATGAAGATTCATTAATACTAAATAAATTAAATTTTCTAATTATTTTACACAAACTAGAAATAATATTTTCATCATGCTTTATTTACTTAATGGACCACCTACTGATACATCCACCATATGAAGCAAGAGTTAGAGGGTTAATTCAATACATTTGGATATATTCATTTGATAAGTAACCAACACTTATAAATTATCTTAATTAATTATTAAGAACCCAAATAATTATTACTATTATTATGGGTATTTACACATAATTAAATGAACTGTGAAAAATAAAGCTCTCCCACAATATTAATTTTGTAAGGCATACTTAACTCAAGAGACCACCTATTTATGCTTCTATTAATTTGAGCCACATGTGCAATGCTCTTGAATAAGAAATGGTCATAATGATATTACTAATGAAGGGGAGAATTGATCTTAATTGTGTATTTTTCAACAAATAGGAAAAGCCTTAGGTAAATGCATATCAAGATGAATGAAAATGAAATATCTTAAACAATATTGTATGCCCTATAAAATGGTTAAGAAGTGAAATTTTTCTTAGAATAAGTTCATATAGCATTTTACATCCTACATAAATTGTTCAATATAAATTAATTTCCAATAATGTGATATAGAACTAATTTACTAAAGGTTATTTATCAGCTCATTATCGACTAATGGCTATGCTATAATTGATAAGAAGATTGAAGTTTAATTTTCATATTACACATAAAGTTTCAAGAATATGGAAATGTATAGGTTAATGAATCAATTTGTTACTTAACATGTCCTAATATTTCTATATAGATTCATGACCTCCAAAATGATTAAAAATCAAGATTTGCATGACCTTGTATCAAGACTAATGAAAGCAATGAAAACATGGTCGATATTTCTACTTAATGGTTTTAGATTCAATATCAGCATTTAGAGTGGAGGTCTAAAAATAGATAATAGTGGTATATGTGTTAAAAGAACTACACATACAAAAAGGGCGACTATTGTGGAATTCTTCAAGAATAATAAATGTATAATATCCTAGATAGCATGAAAAAAAGTTTATATTCTTTCCAAATGGGTTGGGTATGACCCTACCATAATCAAGGCATAAGTGCATAAATTTTATGGTATCATATAAAAAATGGTATAAAAATAGTTTTCATTGATTTAGCACAACATGCTAATCAATTGTATTATGCAAAATATCCTTGGAGAATAAGAGATAAAATATATTAGTTGTTAATAATCAAGACTAAATCGAGAGGTAGAGTTGAGAAAGATAGATATCACTCATAAGAAAAAAAAGGACGTTGAATTTCAACTAACCTATTAGTGGTGTTAAATAAATAACCAATTTATATAATGTTGATGATGATTATGAAGAAGTTGATAGAATATCAAGAAAAATACAAACGATGATAAATAAAATGAAGAAGTTTTAGAATCAACTAACAATGATCAAATAATGAAAATACTTAATACGTATATGATCTCCTTTAATCATTTTTTTATTTATGTATTTTAATTTGTACTTTTTTAGTAAAATTTATGATATACTTGGCATTTGATGGTGGTGACAAGCCTCCTCATAGTTTTTTTTTTCTATTTAAGACGAAGAAGAAAAGAAGACAACTCTAGGTCCTTTTAGGAGCATGACATACCCCACCATTTCCATTGCCACCACCACTACCTATTAGTATATTGCAAGCACCTAGTCCAATGTATCTCTCTTTGTATCACTTTTAAATAATTCATTTCTATCTATTTTCCTTATATCCACTACTACTATCTTCCCATAATAACCCATTAACATATTCTAGGCCAGTTCATGTTTACACATGGCCTGAATACCATATTACTCCATAAACACCACCACCAACTTATAATGCTAAACCGTCCACCCTTGCTAAGTCCCACCATCTAACATCATGTATTGAATCCACTTCACATGACAATAATGTATATATTGAACCCGCAGGGGATACATATGCATTTTATATTATTCTAATTTTAATTTTATAGCATATATGTTTTGTCCTATGAATATATATTTTTTATTTTAATTTAACTTTTTAAAACATGCGATGAACAAAATTAGACATATAATAAGCATCAAAGATGGTGTTCCTCATATTTCATGGAGCAAAATTCCACAAGAGGTTCATGATATATAGTTTCAGGAATTTGGGATGATAAAATTATGTACATGTAAACTAAATTTCTTAATATTGCATCATTATAATACTTTTTTTTTTGCATATAGATTTCTACTAGTTACCATAGAATCATGACATGATTCAAAGAAACTTTGAGTTTTCTTTGAGTAAAGGGGATCAACACATTTGAGGGATGTATTCACATATATTTGATAATTTGAAAGTTAGAAGAGAGGCCTTTATAGACCTGGAAGAGAGTTGGGATGACTCATAGGTAGCTTAAAATATCTTTGCTAATATTCAAATCATATAACATAGTAATCAAATTTGGGAATTTGATTGTTATGACATTGTGAGCTCCGTTCATATTGGTGACATATAGTACCATATACTGAGCATATGAGAAGAATGACACCATGAAGGGTTGGTGTCTATCCTCTTGCTTTTCCCTTTCCACCGCAGCAACCCTAGTTATCTTCTGTTTGCTGCTAAAACCAATAGGTCTACTTCTTGATGTAGTGTGAATTGCTTCTGCCACGAAACCTTCCAACCTACTTCTCTGCTGTTCACGGTCTTCAGCCTGAGACTTCCACCTCTCATGAACAACAAATCTACCTCCCCTCTCTAAGGTGTATACAAACTACTGTAAGAAGTCATCCGCCACTTTTGTTCTGCAGTTTAGATGGATTCCTACAATGTTGAAATTAATTCCAACATTTAGACAACCTGCTTCATTTTAGATTATGTTCCAACCTGTTTCCTTCCAAGGTTGAAATCAATTTCCCAGCCTTCAACCAAACCTTTCTCCAACTATACTCCAGTTGTCCAACCACATGAAATCTCCATTTTTCTTTCCATCCTATTATTTTAACCACGAGATTCTTTATTCACTTCAATAAGACTAATTTTCACAATCTGTTATCCAAAAACTATTTCTCTAGTATTAAAACTTGCTGTCCAGTCATCTATCATCAAAGAAGCTGTAATATACCTTAAAATCTAAACCAATTGCAAAATCCAAGAAGGCCTCGAATTCCTAGTCCAACAAGCAACAACCTCATCCAGCCTCCATCTACTAGATTCCACCTCCACAACACTCAAGATCTCTCTTCGACAGCAACCAAGAAAGCTGCCGTCAGCATATTCTAGCCATCAAGAATCACATAATTCTGATTCTTGGTCCATAAATCAACAGCTAAATAGAGCAAGATGTGGCCCCTTTACTCGACAACGACCACTTCAAGAAGTAGTGATTGAATATCTTCGATGGGAAATCACCCAACTCCAACAACGATTGTCAAGGCTCGAATAAAGTAAGAACTCAGTCCACCTATATCAAAACTTTTCTAGCATTTGACCACAGGGTAAGTATGCTTCCATGGAAGTTTATAGATCCTTGGTTCAACTGATGATGACGAAGAGGGTATCTCAAATGATCAGATCCCTTCTTCCTACAAAGATGTGTTTGGAGGATCAAACCATATGACATTCTTCGCACCGTCAATCGAGTCCAGCTTCGATGGGTTTAAAGGTCTGTTTCATAAACCATCATCTTTGCCTATCTATGATAAGCCCGTGTATGATGTGTATGATGACAACATATTCATTTGAATTCATGATATTGATCAGCCCACAAATGATGATGACAAGAGCAAGGTAGATGCTCGACCGGAGTTATTCATGCATATCACTCCTGATAAGACAACGAATGCGCTCTCCATCATCAAGAATCGAATTGGTATGACCAAACCAAATACTAGTAATCACCTTTGTACCTTCGCGTAGTCTGACACAAAGTTAATGAAGGCTCTTACTATGGATGATGATATTTGCATGGTTGATCCATTTGTTGTCGAGTTCAATTCTATTCTTGAATGGTGTCGTTTGAAGGTGCTAATAAAGACGCATTCTGAGTTTATCGGCTATTCCATTTTTCATCAACTCCATCTTATGTTGAAGTCTCTCCTAGAATGGGAGAATAACACCCGGTGGAGCTACCCATACTGGTTTAGCCAACTAAACCCGCCTCTTTATTTTTGCTAACATGTCATTTCACTACGAGTCTGAAGTTTCTCCTACTCTAGTAGAATGACGTCGGAGCTATTGCTAGGTTCTTTTGACATAAACTTCTATCTATGTATTGGCCACATAATTAAATAGTTTGACTTTTATATTTTCAATAGGCCTATTGCCTTTTAAGTAGCTTACAAATTACTATAAATAAGGGTTGTTATCTTGTAATGTAGGAGAATTAATAAGATTTGATTTGAGCTTTACTTTATTTTTGTATCCTGAAGTATATTGAGGTGATGGTTTCTTTCCAAAAAAGAGTTCTTGGAGTTGTGCTCGGCTACGATCACTGTTGGATGTCGATGAGGAGTTGATGAGCCCGCCCTTCTGGTCCAGTGTCAGCTTATCTATAAATATTGTCAAAAGATATGTGTGAATGCTGTTGATGATGTATATAAATGCTGAGATATATTGGAAGGTGTTGACATGTACATATTTTTATTTTGTACAAGTTTTCAATAGTCAAACTGTTGAAAATAACAATACTAAGTTCTAAAAAAAAGACTACTAAGTAAGCCTCAGTGGTCAGAAACCACCAAATGGTAACCAAAGAAATTATAAATTGATTATTGATGGTTAAGTCATTGGAAACTCTGATGGTCTTAGACCCTTAGATTTTTTTCAATAAGAGATTTTCAATGACTTCAAGATTTATTACATAGCTGGTATAACCATTAGAACGTCCTTGAAAGTTTTTTCCAATGTGTTATTTTTTTCCTACTATAAAGGGTTTTTGATGGGGTTCTTATCGGCGAGTGCATGAAATTATAAGTCTCATAGAAAATTATTTTATGGCAAAATTTGACTATTTTTCAATAGTTTCATTATCAAAATAATATATTTTCTTGCAGTGATTTATAAGTTTGCAAGCTCCATAAGCATTTATCCAAAAATCAATTAATGTACTGTACTTCTTTATTTGATCTCTTCACATTAAGTTGAAAGTTTTGTTTTATCATATAGATATATATATAATCCGCTTCAACTCCTTTTTACTCTTTGAAAGTTGCCCAACTTATAATTCAAAAGAGGATAAAGGTTGAGCATGATGCCATTAGATTGGAAACCATCAAATTGAAGATATCGTTAGGTGCTGACCCTTATTGGGAGCATGAAATACATATATAAAATCTTGATATTAAATGTATACTAATATCTCTTTCAAGCTTAATACACTATATTGGAGGAGTTGATTGTGCTTTACCAAAGCAATACATCACCTCCACTTTTACACCACATTAGTTCTTATCAACATCAATTACTTTGTATATAAGCTCTATCAACATCAATACTTTGCTCTATTTCCTAATAATTATCCAACCAACTTGTAGGTTTTGTTTTAATTACCATTCATATAATATAAGAATGTTAATACTTAATTTACATGTCAGAAGTAATTTATATGTATGCAATTTCACTATCATTCGAGAATGAATCAAACTTTATTCAAATTTAAATTGAACTATATTCAAACATGAATATTATATGTGGCCATGCCTTATTTATATCATGTTGTTAAAAAATGTGTATGAATTATGTTAAAATCTTGCTCGAACATTGTTCAAACACAGTTCAAGTAACTATTGAGTAATATAATCTTCGATACTAACGAAACATATTTAGTCACATGACTTGCACTGTGTTCGAACATAATTTGAGCATATGTTTTAACAAGAATCAAAACTCACTATTTGATATCATATCTAATTCTACATTAAGGTTTTGTTTGGAATGATTTTTTTATTGTTTCTTAAAGTAATTTTTTAGTACAAAAATTAAAATTTATTTAATAAAAAGCTGCTTTAAGAAGCAGTAAGAAAGCCCTCCCAAACAAAACCTAAGGTTTCGTTTGGGACAACTTTCTTATTGCTTCTTAAAATAGGCTTTTAATATATACATTTTATTTTTTATATTAAAAAATGATTTTAAGAATTATTAAGAAAGTCGTCCCAAACAAAGCCTAAAGCTCTGTTAAAGTGACCTAATTTATAATAAACAATATAAACTTCTATAAAAATAGTACATATATATGATAAAATCATTGATGACTGAAAAAATAATCAACTTCATCAATATGATTCCTCATGAGTGAAGAAATATGGGATGGAGATATGAGACCCACAAAAATTTAAAAAGTATAAGTAAGAAATGAGAGATGTAGTTCTTACTATCCAGTTGGATCTAAACATAATAGAATATTTGGTTCATAACAGAACTCTCATATATATTTTCTTAAAAATGGAGCACATTTCTTTAATTTAGATAATATAGTGCATATAATGTAAATTTTCCCTAAATACATACTATAAAATAAAATTTCACTCTTATAATTCCTACAACCTTCGGCCATCATTTTATTAACATCGAGGTCTTCTCCATTTCGCCCAGTGCGGGAGGAGTCGCTACAGCTCGCCCTCTCCTCTTCATTTATTCAGATCGCGGGCCTCTCTGCCATCACGTTCAAGCATGGCGCAGCCTCTCGTGAAGAAGGATGACGATCAGGAAGACGAAGGTCGGTCCCATAACCTTCGAAATCTCCATTTCACCTTAACGACCTCTTTCTTCCCCGATTGTTTTCTTACGTGGATCTGCTAGCCTTAAATGTTTACGCGCTTGTTTTCGACGGTTCTGTTCATCGCTGTTTTTACAATTTGAGCGTCGGGTGGTTCTTAACTAGTCATGTCGTTGTTGGATCTGCTTTATTTGGATTTGGTTGTAGCGGGTGGATCTAGACTGCGGGCGTTATATGATTCCTTTGCTGGATTTGCTGCCGGACTAGAGTGATTTCATGTTGGAATAACCTATTTTAGGGGGCCGTGTGAGAAATTTTCGTGTAATGTCAGCATTTGGGAATTCAGATCTCGGACGGGATTTTAATATATATAGATATGGCGTCTGATGGATCAGACGCAATTATTGACATCATCTTGTTTCCTTCTCTTATGCTGCAGAGTATTCTCCTTTCCTGGGGATCGAGAAAGGTGCAGTGTTACAGGAGGCCAGGGTTTTCAATGACCCTCAACTTGATGCCAGAAGATGTTCTCAGGTTTATCTTTTGGATATGAGTAAAACAGCTTTTTTGTTTTGATATCAGATTTAATCCTGCGGAATTGCACCTCAAGGGAATAACCTCTCTGACTAGTTGTTTGCTTGCGCAACTTGCAGGTTATCACAAAGCTCTTATACTTACTAAATCAGGGAGAAACCTTTACAAAGGTAACTTCTGTAATTCACAATTTATCCAAACTATGGTTGGCTCAGTTTGTTTAATAGTTTATTGCAACTTCTATTTTTTGTATCTGTACGTTAAATTTTTTCCAGTGTTTATATCTCAGTTGGAACCTATTCGCACTTGTCCTTCTTATTTTATGTTACAAAACTGCAGGTCGAAGCAACGGAAGTGTTCTTTGCAGTGACAAAATTGTTTCAGTCTAAGGATACTGGTTTGAGAAGAATGGTTTATCTGATGATTAAAGAAATTTCACCTTCTGCTGATGAGGTTAGGCTAAGGAAAGCTACTTAAAATGTCAGTTTCTTATATTCAAAAACTTCTTCTTGACTTATTTTCTTACTTATTGAAGGTTATTATTGTCACTAGTTCGTTGATGAAGGACATGAATAGCAAGACTGACATGTATAGGGCTAATGCAATAAGGGTTCTTTGTAGAATTACTGATGGCACTCTTCTAACTCAAATTGAGAGGTATTTGAAGCAAGCAATTGTTGACAAGAATCCAGTTGTTGCCAGTGCTGCTCTTGTTAGTGGTATCCACTTGCTTCAGGTATTGTCTTGTGTGCACTGTTATCAATGGTAAATCAGGCATCTGAACTAACTTATGAATTCCTACTCAATGTGGACAGACAAATCCCGAAATTGTGAAAAGGTGGACAAATGAGGTTCAGGAAGCAATTCAATCAAGAGCTGCCCTTGTACAGTTTCATGCATTGGCTCTGCTTCATCAGGTTTGACTAATTTAATGGGTACTTTTTTGGTCTTCAGAATTATACTATTATACTATGAAAGACCAGTCATGATGATCACTTTTACTGAAAATTATTTGACACATGCTTGATTGAAGTAAAACACAACTTCTAGAAACTTAAAAAAAATTTGTAGTTCAAATCGTAAATGCAAATTTAATTAACAAATATATGAGAGAAAATATGAAATTTTCTTTAAGTAATGTAAGAACCTTTGACGTAGACCCAATATTGAATGTGGGGATGTGATAGAACATGATATGGGAATTTACAACCATAGGTTTATGTTTGTGGGCACATGAAATTAAAATAAAAAACATTATGGCACACTCATACATTAGTGTGGATAGTACATGCACTTATGCTTGCAAAGTTAGCAAGCATATACATGACTAGGGTTTTAAATGAATTAAGCCGAGCCAAGTACTATGTATGTTCAAGCTCATTTATTTATTTTCTTATTGAGCTCGAGCCAAGATTGAATTTAAACCAAGTTTTAAAATCTTGTTTAACTTATTTATGCAATTTTCTATTGAGTTTGAGCGGCACCCAAGCTTTAATTGAACTTGACTATGTATAGGATGCTGATCATTCAAACATATAATCTTATTATTAATAAAAAATATGTTAATTATTTTTATCAATATTAAAATTAATTCGCTCAACATTATTTTTTAATATTTTATGATTAACTAATTTAGTTTTTTTGTTCAATATTTTCATCATTAAATAGCAATTAAATAATAAATCAAATTATAATCTATCAATCTAGTATTATTCAATATTTATTATCAAATATTAATAAAAAGTAAAACTAAAATTTTAATTTATCTGTCTAATTATTTATTGCGAACCCCTAGATAGTGTGATAAAGGCTTGTTGTTGTTGTTGTTGTTGTCATTGCCTAATTATTTGCTCAACATTTTCATCATATGTATACTTTTAGTAATATAAATTGCTTTTGATGTGTATAAAATATAAGAAATTGATGCAGTAATATATAATAAGTTATTTAAAAATAATTGAGTCATCATTAATGGGCATTTTCATGTTTATAGTGAGCTACTTTTGAAACAATAAACAACCATACTGCCAGATTGATGACATCACTACTATATTTGGCTGCCACTATTGTCATGATATTATCTCTTCCAAAAGAATTGCCCTCATCCTTCATTTTCTTAGACAAACCTTAACCACTTTATTGCACTCCAAATTTCCCATTTTCATCCTTCTGGTGGGTAGCTGCTTGTTAACCTCAAAAGGTGAAGCTTGACTTGCATTTGAATTTTTTAAGTTTGGTTGAGTGGAGCTTAAGTGTGAGTGGGCTTATGCTCAACATGGCTCAACAACATCCCTAATTGTAAAAAAAATAATACAATGTTTACCCTTTTACCCTTCTCATTATATATGTATTCCTATAGTTGTCCTTTTTATTACTATCTTTCATTTGAAATAACAACTTATTAGAATAGAAGAATTTTGCTGGTTACTTCAGATTCTCAGATGAATAGCCCACTCATATGGTTATGCTCTATTGCTTTTGATTTTAAAAATAATTAAGCCCGGTTGAATAAATTAATAAGTTTCATTTTAAATTGAGAATTAGAAGATTAAGCGGCCACCATTAATATGAACCTGACTTTCGTCACTGTATCTGGGTCTTGCCTCCATCCCAATCTCTTAGCTTGAGCTCCATTACCATCTCTGTGATCATTATCTAACACCGTCTCTAAGTTCATCCTTTATCGTCATCTCTAAGTGCACCCCTTATCATTGTCACTCATTTTGAATATTTGATTTGGAGGTTACATGGTAGGTATTAACATTATGTATTTTACATCCATAACAAAGGAATTAGCATATTATTTTGTTTAGTTTTTGACTTTAGCATTAAAGTTTTTTTGTTTTTTTTTTTGGCTACAAAGCCTCTGATCCTAATATTATCCTTTTTAGTTGATTGTTTTTAGGACCACTTTCATATTAGATGTTTAAAGCAACAAAATTCTATGGACCAACATAGTTTGATGGAATGTGGGTACACAATACAATTATGCTAATTTATGCTCCATGAAGGCATACTATAATTCCGGTGCAATAATCTGCCTTTCTTGATTAGGATCATGTATTTTGAGAATGGATGATATTTCCTCAACTATTGACCTAAGTAGAGGTTCACGTTAATGTTCATAGCATGGTTGCGACTTGCTATTGAGAAGGGTTTGATTTTTTTGTAACTTATAATTGATTTAAGTTATAATATACGCATTTGAACTTTGGTAGTTATAGCACAATTTTTTCTTAGGTTGCTTGTTGGTTCAAGTGAAATAGTTAATTAAGTTGTTGGTTTGTTTTTGGATTTTAATGGGGCTTCTCCTTTATATGCTTCTCTCGAAGTTTGCATTTGGTTTGAATATTTAACAAATATTTTCACCATTGGAAACGTTCATAGGATTCACTTAAGGAAATGATTCGAATCTTGTTACTAACAACCACAACTATACATTGTTTATGCACACGCAAACTAGTTGATAGAAGTCGTTGGCCTAGTTGCTTGTCAGCCATAATGTTTTCTTGAATCTTGCATTTGATTTGGATATTCAATAAGCATTTCTACCCTTGAGTTCCCCCACAAGGTGCCACCTAGGGCTATGATTCAAATCAATCCACCGAAAATCATGAGTGTTTGGGATTTTATGTATGAGGTACCCGAAGAAAGGTGATCTAAATAGGACCTTTCAAGATTTCTAATTATGCAGGGATCATGTATGAGAAGTGCATTGTGATGAGGGCAGAAACTTTATAAGCCATAACATTTCTTGGGTGCTCGTATGGGATTTCCACTTTTTTTTTTTTTTTAATATTTGCAGATAGAGCATTGCTAAACTTAGCCTCATTTGTAGCTCACACTTGATAGTTTCCTCTTAGGGTAGTTTGTATATTGCCCAACATACAATATTGATGGACCTCATATGCCACAATATTATTCTATCTTTATTTACTACAATTGGGATTTAGATCAAACCCTTCCTGACAACAACCACACCTTGCATATTGATGTGAACCTCTGTGAACTTCCTTGTATGTTTTCATGATAAGTTAGTGGATGGAGGAGTACTTTGGCCCTTGAGTTTTCATTATATTAGTTTTAGTTAGAAAACCTTCCCCTGTCTATAAAATTTTGCTAATTTGAGCTTCTCTAACTTGACAGCAGGAGTGTCAAATTGGGCTGTCGGGTCTGACCAAAGTTGACTTGACTTGACCCTGACTCATTTATTATGAGTCACTCAACCTAAACTTGACCCGCTTAACCCATTTATTATATGGATCATGCAAATTTTGGATAAACACAACTTGTTTAACCCGAGAATGACGCATTTAACCCAAAAAAATGGCTCTTTTAAATTGAAACCTACCCGTTTAACTTGAAATTAGATTGCATTTGAGTCAATTTGGGATTTGTGGGCCAACCCAAACCCAACATTTTATTTGGTCAATATTTCACATTTCAGACTTGAACTAGACCCGAAATTTGATCGAGTCAGTCGGAACCCAATATTTTTTAGTCATGTTCGTGTTGGGCCATTTATTGAGACCACTACTTGAGAGTATTTTTTGCACATTATCACTTGAAATCATGACATGACATTAGCACCCAACATGAGGGTGTTTGCCCCACCGCCCACGAAAGGTGTTTGATGCTCAAGTCAGTGATTGTATATTAAATGATAATGTAAAAGTTTATTATAAGATTAAGATGACAAGCCAACCGATATATTGATATTAAATGATAAGGAAATCAAAATAATGGTATAAAAACTTATTAAATATTTAAAAAGCAATCAAAAAAATGTTGTTACACTGTGGTAGCTTGGTAGACATTTTAAAGAAAAGGATCTAGTAATTGTGACTAATCTTGCTAGTCTTGGATGTGATGATGATAAGTAATATAGACTATATATTTCTTTACTTAATTGGGTTGCAGCATGCATACTTGACATCTTCTCATGTCATGACAAGCATTTGGAACTTTGATTAATTTGGTTTGTGGGCTTGAATCAGATTAGAAAGCTATCCGTTGATTGAAATCATATTGAATAGACCATCATTATCCCTTGGGGCACATATGGTGCCTAATGGGGCTTTGGAGGTGAAACCCATTTGATTTGCATGGATGTAGTTTGAACCCTGAATGAATCTATTTAGGATTGTAGTAGTAGAAGTAGCCTAAACCCTAAAACTGTAGCTGTAGAGAGGGTGTCCTTATATCATTGGTGACAAGTCTTCTTATTAGTGGTGGCGATTAATCATTGTAGAGAAGGTATGCAAATTGAAAGAGGTGTAGAATAGCTCTCTGCGGTCAGATAAAACTACCCATAGATAAAGAAGTTCACTAGATTTCAAGATTTTGATTGTTTTAATTCTGAGAATAATAAGAAGCACTCAAGATCTTAATCATTTCTCTGCCACCCTTTCCTCTTTAAAAGGGAGGAAGGAAGGAGGGAGAAGAATGGCAGCTCTCGGTGGTTGGATATGATGGTTTATAAAGAGAGAGCGAGAGGGATAAGATTGCTTTTGTGTGTGTATGTGAGAGAGAGAGAAGATTGCTTTTCTGTTTTCATTAACCTATCCTTCTTCTGATGAAGTTTGAGGGTTGCTTGAGGGTGGTGATATGCCTTGAGCGAGATAGAGTTGAGGGAGAAGGTTCACTTGATGTGGGGCAGTTCTTGGTGGTGAGAAGCACAAAGCTTCCTTGCAATGCCAATGTCACATGCTTAGGATCTTCATTGAGTTTCATGCTTCGTTCTAGCTATCTCTTTACTCTTCATGCAATCATGAGGGAGAGAAACATTGATAGATGAATGTTGGAAGGTTTTAGAATGAGATTTATCTGATTGTGCTCTTATTGTTAATCGTTAATCACCCTCTTGTTAATATATATTTAGTTTACATTGCCGCATTTGCACTTGTGTAACTTTTTTTAGTGGTTCTAATTATTTCTAGCTTGTGTAGTTAAATATTCAATTTATATGGTGCTGATGGTTTTTTACTGCCACCTATCTTCAGTAATGCTTATGTACTGATTGTGATCTTTTTTAGCTGTGGAGTCCCATATTTCCTTGACTTTTGTAGATTGAATATGCATGATGCAGGTAGAAAAATGATATTTGATAACAAATATCAATAATTGCGTTATAATTGGAGAAATGCCTGACATTAATTTGGCTTTCTTGTAAACCCTTTAGCACTGTTCCTGATTCTTGACTGAAATGGCTCTATAGATATTATTTTTTCTTGCATGTGCGTCCCGAACTTATTATTATATCCTTATTAAATGCCAATTGTTCAAAATTCAATAATGATAGGTTTTATTTGCAGATTAGGCAAAGCGATCGATTGGCTGTAAGCAAACTGGTTACCAGCTTGACGAAAGGATCAGTTCGCTCACCTTTAGCTCAGTGCCTTCTGATTAGATACACAAGCCAGGTATGCCCTTGAACTCTAATGTTGAGTTTAACTGATAAATGAGATGCTAAAGGTCAGCTTGTCAGGTGATTCGGGACTCAAGCATGAATAGTCAAACAGGGGAACGACCTTTATCTGATTATCTTGAAGCTTGTTTACGGCATAAAGCTGATATGGTTATTGTTGAAGCTGCAAGAGCAATTACAGAGTTCAGTGGTGTCACAAGCAGGGAGCTCACGCCTGCAATTACTGTATTACAATTATTTTTGAGTTCTTCCAAACCAGTTCTCCGTTTTGCAGCTGTTCGTACTCTAAATAAGGTTGTTTCAAGTCCTTTACTTGTACCTTAATAATTACTGCCTGTTATCTACAATCAATTGCTTTAGTGGATAACCTGCGTTTCTGGGAACAAGGCTTTCCATTAGGATTATTTACTTGAATCTTATTTTTTCAATATCTTTCTCAAAAGAATTGCTTCATTTTGTTTACCTTAAATTTACTTAGGTTGGCTATATTGTAAAACGACAGTCACTTTGGAATAAAGTCTAATAGCATTTTGCCAATTATTGGGTATATAAGGACATGCTTTAACGATTGAATAATCTTGGTTCCTACTGAAGAAAGTTATGCCTAGCAAAGCTTCAAGCCTGGCCATTGCTAGCATGGTTCTTTATTCTGTATGTACGAGTGAATACTTTAGTAGTGACTGAGTCAGTTTAATGCGTAGCATGTGATACAAGTAATGATCTGTAGGCTCATAGCAATGTGTAAGTTTGCTCGTCTGTTGGGCATCTATCCGTGTTTAGGAATTCATTATTCTATATTTATGTGCTTACATATGTGATAGTTCCTTCAAGCGGAAATCATTCTGTCATTTTGTTTCTCTAGATGTATTTTTCTTTTTATATGGTTTGCATTTATGAAGTTCTTCATGTTTGCATGATTTTGGGTTTGTATCATTCTTTGGGATAGTCATGCTTTATTATTGCTCGAAGAACTTTAACTTTTTACCCATCTCATCAATCCCAGTTCCCTTATTTTGTTTTTGGATTTTTTTTCTGTTGAATTTCATTTTATGTTTGAGAGTTTACCATAATTAAAGCATGTTTTCCGTTGATCTTATGTTTAATGGTTTAATTTGTTAAAACAAAGAAAAAGGAAAGCTACAAAGCAAGAGATGGGAGAATTTATTTAAGTATTGGAATTAAACAAGAAAAAAACTGAAATACATTATTGGTTATTTAAAAAACCGTAATTGTTTGCCATAAAAAAATGAATGTGAAAGTATTGATGCGAATTTGAATTGTTCTATGATAAATGTGAAGCATTTTCTATTATACGTTTATGGTGATCTAAAGTACAAAGTCAACATTCGGGCTATGACGTGCTCAGCCTGCTGATGTCGTACGCCTAAGCCTTAATTGGAGAATGGTAGGTTGTATGATTTTTCAACAATGTACTTGTTGGTAACTTGGTACTTCTTTTGAATACTAAATCTCTAACTGGTGCCCAGCTTTGCATTTTTAATTTGTAGTTTCCTTTTAGATTTCCTTCAGTGGCCATGCATGATCGGGACTCCGTTTTCTTTATTTCCCCTCTTTATTAACCTTTTTTGATTTTTTTTATAGTTGTCTTAATATATGCATTTTAGTACCATTCATGCCTCCTCTTATCCATTTACTAATCTATTGCATGCATTTTCTTTAGCGTATATGCTACTATTAGATTTAGAATAGTATTCTACTAAAACTGACCCTTGTGTGACAAATTATAGGTAGCGATGACCCATCCTTTGGCTGTTACAAATTGCAATATAGATATGGAAAGCTTAATCTCTGATCAGAACAGGAGTATTGCTACTCTTGCTATTACTACACTCTTGAAGACGGGTAATGAATCTAGCGTAGATCGCTTGATGAAGCAAATTTCAAATTTTATGTCAGACATTGCGGATGAGTTCAAAATTGTTGTTGTGGATGCTATACGATCTCTGTGTTTAAAATTTCCTCTGAAGCATCGGTCGCTGTACGTAATTTCATTATTTTTGCAACATTTTGTGAGATTTTTTTTTTTAATTTCCTTGTTTTTCACTGAAGTGTTTACCTCTGTTTATTGTTTTCAGGATGAACTTCTTAAGCAATATTCTTAGAGAAGAAGGGGGTTTTGAGTACAAAAAAGCTATAATTGATTCAATTGTCATTCTCATTAGAGATATACCAGAAGCTAAAGAAACTGGCCTGTTTCAACTCTGCGAGTTTATTGAAGATTGTGAATTTACTTATCTTTCAACTCAGGTATCTACTACTTACTGAGTTATTTAATTCATTATAACATATACTGATCGGACTGCATGAATTATTATAGTATTGGCAATAATTTATGCATTTGAGTGTTACGAGGATCCAATGTTGGTATGGGTTTACTATGTCAAAATGGTCATATAAGCTGCAATTTCCTATGGACTAATATATTATCTGGGTTTTGTAGACTTTACTCTTCAAGTGTTGGCTAGGTTTTTTTGCTTGAGAGGACTCGACTTGAGGTGGTTATGGACAAAAAGAGAGTGGACAAACTACAAACTTGATGTGTGTATGTGTAGGTTGGGGTGGGGTGACAAAAATTAAGGTGGCTAGAACTTAAGTTTAAAAAAAAGAACGCATCTTTATCAAATTTTTTCCATCATCATAAGTTCAGTTACTACATCATCTGTTGATAGGAAATACTTGTGTTCGCAAGTAACCCTAAGGTAATACTTGAGTTCTCAAGCAATCCTAGTCAAGATTAGGTCAAAAACAGAGAACAAACTGCTGTCCCAGCAGTTTGACAGCACCCTCGCAGCAGAAATTTGCACCAAACAGTGGAAATAAGAGAAACGAAACAAGATTTTCACTAGTAGATGCAAAAAAATAGAGAAAGATACAATGTTCTTCGATTCGAGAGGAAGAACCACTCTCCACAAATCTCTAGCAACCCCTAGAGCCCAAGCACAACAGGAGATCTCAAACTTTCATTCAAAATTCAAGATGAGCGTTCAATTCCCCCCCAATCCCCTAATTAAACACAAAGGACAATAATAAACTTCATAAAATAGCCCCCAACATTCAAATTTTCCCTCCTAAGATCACCTAAGCCAAACGTGGTCCGCCTCTAAATCCCACTCCCCCTCTGTTTTTTTTGCCTGGAGTAGCAGTGGACCGGTCCGGGCTGGACCGGTCCAGCCGGCCCCTCCTGGGCCGGCGTAACATTACTCCCCTCCCAAAAACTCACTTGTCCTCAAGGTGAAAAGAGGGAAATTGCTCCTTCACTCTTTTAAATGGCTCCCATGTAGCATCGAAATCGGGCAGACCCCTCCACTTGATCAACACTTCTTTGTTGCCATCTTTATCTGATCTTACTTCTGCGAGCTCCAGCGGCTCTAATCACTTCTAATTCCTCAGTCAGTGTCACTGGTAACTCCGTACTAACTGCATGCTCTCCAATCGCTCTCCTCAACTGGGATACATGAAAAACTGGATGTATGGTGGCTGATGGGGGCAATTTCAATCGATACTCCACTGCGCCGATCTTGTTCAACACTTTGTAGGGGCTGAAGTACCTCGGTGCTAACTTCTCATTTCTTCTTCTCGCTACTGTCCTCTGCCTGTAGGGTCCTAGTTTTAGAAATACCTTCTCCCCCACTTCAAATTGCATGTCCCTCATGTGTGTGTCTGCCTGCTTCTTCATAATCTGCTGTGCTCTCAGCAAATGTTTCTTTAACTCTTCTAGCACCTTATCCCTTTCGTCCAAGTACTGCTCAACTGAAGACACCGGTGTACTTCCCTTTCCATAGTGCACGAGGTGTGGGGGGTCCCTACCATAAAGCACTCTAAACGAGGTCATCTGTGACGCCGAATGGTACGACGTATTGTATCAATACTCTGCCTAAGGCAGCCACTTTGCCCACATTCGCGGTGTTTCATACACAAAACACCTCAAATAGGTCTCCAAGCTTCGGTTTACCACCTCAGTTTGCCCATCTGTCTGTGGATGATAGGCGGTGCTTCTCTTTAGGACAGTGCCTTGCATCCTGAACAGTTCTCTCCAGAACTGGCTGAGGAACATTTTGTCTCGATCAGACACAATCGATTCAGGAATCCCATGCAGTCTCACCACTCCCCTGATAAATGTCGTTGCTACCGACACAGCAGTGTAGGGTTGTCGCAAAAGGATGAAGTGTGCATATTTGCATGGCCAAGACAATCGCCATCAGCTCTCTCTCGTACATTGACTGTAGTCTTGCCCTGGTTGATAGCACTTGACTAAAGTATGCTACAGGCCTGTGGTTCTGCATCAACACTGCTCCCAACCCATATCCTGACATGTCGGTCTCTACTACAAAAACCTGACCAAAGTCTGGAAGAGCTAGAACATGAACAGTCGTCATGGCTTCCTTTAACCTCTCGAATGCCTGGGTGGCTGCCTCTCCCCAGCAAAAATTGTCCTTCTTCAGCTGCTTAGTCAAAGGCCAGGCAATGGTACTGTATCCCTTCACAAACTTCCTATAGTATCCAGTCAATCCTAGAAAACCCCTCAATTCCCTGAGGTTCCTAAGTAGCAGCCATTTCTGCATTGTCTCAATTTTAGTTTGATCCGCTGCCACTCCTTGAGATACCACATGTCCCAAGTATTCCACACTTGCCTGAGCAAAACTGCACTTCTTCAGGTGGGCTTTCAACTGGTGCTCCTAAAGCACTTCCAATACCACTCTCAAATGTTCCAAGTGCTCATCCACAGTCTTGCTGTACACTAGGATGTCATCGAAAAAGACCAGGACGAACTTCCTGTGGTGCTGCTTGTACCCAATTCATCAAGGATTGAAAGGTTGCAGGAGAGTTAGTCAACCCAAAGGGCATTACCAGGAATTCATAATGCCCTTCATGTGTCCTGAACGTTGTCTTTGGAATGTCCCCTTCCTTCATTCTGATTTGATGGTAGCCTGATTTCAGGTCCATCTTTGAAAACACAACTGCTCCATGCAGCTCATCTAGTAGCTCATCGATCACAGGAATGGGAAATTTGTCCGGTTCTGTCTCCTTGTTTAGGGCTCTGTAGTCCACGCAAAACCTCCAGCTCCCATCATTCTTTTTGACCAGTAAGACTGGACTGGAGAAAGTACTCACACTAGGTCTGACGATCCCTGCTTCCAGCATCTCCTTGATCAGCTTCTCAATTTCATCCTTCTGAATCTGGGGGTAACGGTACGGTCGAACACTGATCGGTGACACTCCCTCTTTCAGAAGAATGGCATGCTCCTGCTCTCTGGGTGGTGGCAATCCCTGGGGTGGCTGGAACACCTCCCTGTATTGTTGTATGAGTGGTTGCACCATCGGTGGAATGTCTCCTTCTTCCCCCATGCTAACCCTCTCCAAGCGTTGCAGCTCCACTAAGTATCCCCCTCCCACCTCCTGGATGGATCTGATCATGGATTTGAGGGATACTCCTGCCCTGGATAGCCCTGAATCGCCTTGGATCGTCATCCTCTGTACCTCCACCATTAGTTCCATCCTCAGAGCACCCCAATTGACTTTGGTCTCCCCCAGAGTCTGCAGCCATTTCATTCCAAGGATGACATCCGTATTCCCCAATTCCAAGGGAAGGAAGTCTTCCTTTACATGAATCCCCTGAATCTTCAGTACCACCCCTCGACAAACTCCTCGTCCCATCTCTACCTTCCTGGTGCCCATCATTACCTCGTAACCTCCCGTGTCCACCAGCTCCATCCCCATTGCATCAACAATTTGGGTGGAGATGAAATTGTGAGTTGCCCCACTATCTATCAACACAACCACCTCCCGGTCAGAGATCTCTCCTTTCACCTTCATAGTGTGACTCGAAGTGAATTCCACTACTGAATTCAGAGAGACTTCTGCTACGTCCAGGTGCAGCTTCTCCTCCTCCTCCCCCTCGGGGTCACTTCCACCTCCCTCTTCGTCTTCCTCATCTTCACAAACGAGGAGAACCTGAAGAGATCGGTCCTTGCACCTGTGTCCCGGCATGTACTTCTCATCACACCTGAAGCACACCCCTTTTGCCCTCTTATCTTGCAGCTCATTCTCAGTCAGCTTTTTGAACTGCCCACTTTTGCCGCCTCCTGTCCTCTCCTTTGGTACATCTCGCGGTGCAGCTTCTTTTGGAGCTAGGAAGGTAGTCGTCATCTTGTAGGATCCCCCAGAGCTGCTGCTACGAGCCCCTTTCTCCAGATACCTCTGATCCTCCGTGCCAACTCCATGGCTTCCCCCAAATCGTGAGGTCTCATCACCCTGACAGCTGCCCTGATCTCCGGTTTAAGGCCCTTCATGAAGTTCCCCTCCAACACGGCCTCAGAGAGACGATCCAGCCTGCTCGCGAGGTACTCAAACCTGTCGCGGTACTCGGCGACCGTCCCCTCCTGTGTCAGGGCAAATAACTGTTTGTAGAAGTCTCATCCCCTACTGGTTCGGAAACGCTCTAGCAGACAGTCCTTGAACTCCCTCCAACTTCGAATGGGCCGCCTCATGTCCCGCCACTGGTACCAAGCTAATGCTTTCCCTTCCAAACACAGTTCTGCCGCGGTCAATTTATCCTCCTCGGTCAACCCATTGACCGCATAGTATCGCTCCACCTTGTAGATCCAGCCATGTGCGCCCTCGCCCTCAAAGATGGGCATCTTCAATTTCCTCACCCTCAGGTCTCCACCGTTTCCCCTAAATCCTCCGTAACCCCCCGCTCCCCGAGGGGTAAAAACTCCCCAGTGGTCACGACCTTCCCTCCGCCGATCGTACCCCTGTCCTTCCTCATACTCTTCCCTTCTCCTCTCCTCTTCAGCACCTCGACGGTAGAACTCATCCCTTCTCCCAAAAATTTCAGCACCTCTTCTCTCGTAGCCCATGCTCATCTCCTCCCTAGAAAGTGGTTCTAGCGGAGGCATTCCGTCATTCTCGTCAAGGATCTCCACTTCCGTTGTGTCCCTCCCCCTCAATGGGTTCGGGTTCCCGTATCTCCCATTGTCGCCGGTGGCTTCCCTTGCTTTCGATGTCGTCGGGTTTGGCTTGCCCTCCAACATCTTCTTAATCATTTCCTCCAAGGCCGTGAACTCCCATCCATCTTTTCATGGATGGATGCGAATTGATTTTGAAATTCAGCGGTTCTTTCTTTCAAATCGGTCTTCAGTTGGCCGATTTCTCCCTCCAGAACTTCTACCTTCATTCCGGCCATCTTTTCTCCCACGGTTGTCGAGAATTCCTCTTGTGGAAGATGATTCCTTGCTGAAATTTCAGAATTTCAGCCGCCGATGGTCCCAAGACGATGCTCTGATACCAATTTGATAGGAAATACTTGTGTTCGCAAGTAACCCTAAGGTAATACCTGAGTTCTCAAGCAATCCTAGTCAAGATTAGGTCAAAAACAGAGAACAAACTGCTGTCCCAGCAGTTTGACAGCACCGTCGCAGCAGAAATTTGCACCAAACAGTAGAAATAAGAGAAACGAAACAAGAGTTTCACTAGTAGATGCAAGAAAATAGAGAAAGATACAATGTTCTTCGATTCGAGAGGAAGAACCACTCTCCACAAATCTCTAGCAACCCCTAGAGCCCAAGCACAACAAGAGATCTCAAACTTTCATTCAAAATTCAAGATGAGCCCTCAATTCCCCCCAATCCCCTAATTAAACACAAAGGACAATAATAAACTTCCTAAAACAGCCTCCAACATTCAAATTTTCCCTCTTAAGATCACCTAAGCCAAACGTGGCCCACCTCTAAATCCCGCTCCCCCTCTGTTTTTTCCGCCTGGAGTAGCAGTGGACCGGTCCGGGCTGGACCGGTCTAGCTGGCCCCTCCTGGGCCGGCGTAACAGCTGTTTCTTATATTACTTTCTGCAAACAATATGCAGCAGTATTATTATTGTTTCAATAGAAATATTGTTCAAATGATGTTTGTTAATCATTCTATTAGCATTTTGGTAATTGATGCATTTTTTTAATTTTTGGTGCATTTAGGTACTACACTTTCTCGGAAATGAAGGGCCCAAAACATCAGACCCAAGTAAGTATATACGGTACATTTATAATCGAGTGATTCTTGAGAATGCAACTGTAAGAGCTGCTGCTGTGAGTACCCTGGCGAAATTTGGTTCCATTGTTGAATCATTAAAGGTGATTCAGATGATTAAACTAGAATTTATCTCCAGATGTATTATTCTTCACTTAATTATTTGACTGGTATAATCTTTTGCAGCCTCGCATATTTGTTCTTTTGAGACGTTGCCTATTTGATAGTGATGATGAGGTAAGTAGCTTTAGAAATACTTTCTTTCCTTGCGTTTGCATTGAAGCAGCTGATTAATGCTTTGGTGTGACCATTTTCATTCTAAGAAACCTCATGGTGCATTAGAGGGGAGTTCAGGGTTGTAGCAATAAAGAATATTCATGTTGTGCAAACTGTCCAATATGATGCACCTGCTGAGGGTGGCCTAAATCTGGGAAATTATGGCTACATTTTACTCTCTTTGATGACAATTGCATCCCTTTGAAACTTCAACATTTGTCCTTGTTTTTGTTTACTACTCTTGGCAAGGCTACCTTGCAGTCATGTAAATCATTTTCTTCAACTCATGGACAACGGAGGACATATTATTTTCTCCAATTCCTATAATGATATGATCTATTGATTTAGTTATACGAGTTATTTTGGTAAGGTGAACAACAAACTTTTTTTAGTTGTTGCGTCCATCTTGTCTTACTTTATTGCCTCCAACTACCATCGTTGTGCTGATTGATACCCTCTAGACAAGGAGAACTCGTGGTCACTTGGATTTTTTCTCACTTGACTTTGACACGCATGAAGGACATTTTTTCTCCCTTTTGGGAACTCTTTTTTCTGTGATTATGAGTTCCTTTGCTTTGAATTTCAATACTTGATATTTTAGTTACGTACTGTAGAATTTAGGATGTTACTTTTGACTGATGCATTGCGCTTCTTTCAGGTTCGTGATCGTGCAACACTTTATCTGAATACGCTTGGGTGGGATGGTTCAGTTGGTGAAATTGATAAAGGTGTGAAAGAATTCCTCTTTGGTGCATTGGATGTGCCACTTGTCAACTTGGAAGCAAGTTTGCGAAGCTATGTATGTGCTCTTCTAACCCTGTTTGTCTTGGTTACATCACTTTGATACTTGTTCAACTTCTTATTATTAATTAATTTGCAGGAACCTTCTGAAGAGCCCTTCGATCTATCTGCTGTTCCAAAAGAAGTTAAATCGCAGCCACTTACTGAGAAAAAAGCTCCAAGCAAAAAGCCTCCCAGTTTTGGGGTTTCCGCCAATGGACCTACCTCACCTATTGATGCATATGAAAAGCTGCTTTCATCTATTCCTGAGTTTTCTAGCTTTGGGCAACTGTTTAAGGTTTTGAACCGAGACTACCATATTCTGTGCAAAAAGGTTATAAAAACAAATTTTAATATGGATGCCTTAACATCTTTTCCTTTTTTCTTCCAGTCTTCCGCACCTGTAGAGTTGACAGAAGCTGAAACTGAGTATGCGGTTAATGTTGTTAAACACATCTTCAGCGGGCATATTGTATTCCAATATAACTGCACAAATACAATACCTGAGCAGCTGTTGGAAAATGTATTTGACTATCCTTTTGTGATTTAGAATATACTTTAGTGTTTGAATTTTCTTAATTTCCTTTTTTGGCCGACTTGCCAGGTCGTTGTTATTGTAGATGCTTCTGACGCAGAAGAATTTGCAGAAGTTACATCAAAGCCATTAAAAACATTACCCTATGATTCACCGGGGCAGACATTTGTTGCATTTAAGAAGCCAGATGGGCTTCCATCCACTGGGAGATTTTCGAACTTGTTGAAATTCATAGTTAAAGAGGTATTAATATTTCTAGGCTGTCAAATCTTGGAAAATAGAAGAACACATTTTAAGAAATTCTGTTTTGCAATTTTATTTGATACATTTGTTACTTGTTGGTTACCACTTCATGTGCATGCCGCAGCTTGTCAGAGTGTTCATATCTCAACAGAGCTATTTATGAATTTCTCAAAAATCATTGTCTTGCAGAAAATTGGCTTTTATATTCTTGCAAAGCTAAGCCATTCTTCTGGTTTTTAGAATGGATTGATTGGATCTATTGTTTAAAAAAAAATGGTATGAAATTGAGCCTTTAAGACATGGACCAAGTTTTTTAGGGAGTATCAAACAGTAGTTGGAACAACCAAGTTGGATCTTAATGTACTTAATTTGATTCTAGTTGTGTGGCCCTTAGCAACCAGTGCGTACTGTGCTCACAATGCAGTAAAATTACTGCTACTTGTTTCAGGTAGATCCAGCTACAGGGGAAGCAGAAGAAGAAGGTGTTGAGGATGAATATCAGCTTGAAGATCTTGAAGTTGTTGCGGCAGACTATATGTTGAGGGTATCTGTCTTAAACTTCAAAAATGCTTGGGAAAGCATGGGTCCAGATTATGAGCGTATTGATGAATATGGACTTGGTGTGCGGGAAAGCTTGGCTGAGGCCGTCACTGCTGTCATCAACATTCTTGGCATGCAGCCTTGTGAAGTATGCTCACTTTTTCCTAATCAATTCTACATAAAGATCTTAACTTCGCATTGTAGTTTGATACTTAGTGATTAGTTGATTACCTTGTTCAACCCCTGCATTCAGCTGTACAAGATCCTTTCTTGTTTTACCGATTCATTCGTTATTTCTTAAAGACATTGTTATAACCAGTGAGTCCTTTCACTTATGTATTGTCTTTTCCCGTAGATTTGACATGCAGGATTAGAACTTCTACTCATGATCTGGAGAAATTATTAGGTGCGGAAACCGGACGTAGTCCGGACATTCACTTAAAATTTGACACGTGGAGTGCACTTTAGTTGTGTGCTTTACTTGCGCTTTACCTATGCTTTAGTTGCACTTTAGCTGCGCTTTGACTGCTATTTTGTTGCGCTTTTTGACTGCGCTTTACCTGCGCTTGGCTTAAAGTTCCGCGGACACATTAAATATATGAATTAAAAATAAATCAAATTGAATATCCACGTGTCCACTCCACGTGTCAACATTTTATTGACGTCCGGACGCAGAGCAACGTTCGACCTCCGCACCTAATAATTTTCCCATGGTTTGTTTTATCCAAATAAAGAACCTTATATGTAGTTTCCACAACTTGTATGCAAGATTCACTGGTGACCAAGCTTTTAAAAACCTAGTTTAATCCTTCATTTTGGTACCTTTTTCGAGGAGTAAATCATATGATCTAACCAAAACTTTGCATTACAGGGAACTGATGTCGTCCCTAATAACGCAAGATCGCACACCTGTCTGCTCTCTGGTGTATTCATCGGCAACGTAAAAGTACTTGTTAGATTATCATTCGGGATTGATGGGCCCAAACAAGTTGCCATGAAACTTGCCGTCAGATCTGAAGATGAAGCAATCAGTGACGCCATTCATGAAATTGTGGCCAATGATGAAGCAATCAGTGACGCTATTCATGAAATTGTGGCCAATGGCTAAGAACATGCAATAAGACTATCTTATTTTTTGTGTGGAAGATTCTAGAAAGGCATCCGTTATAAAATTCCAGAGTTGAAGGAGTTGCAGTATCAGGTACTAAATGAGGTTTGTGGATATTATTCTTGAGGTTTAAGAGTTGTTTCCTCTTTTAATTTACATTAGATCTCCCTTATTTTGCTTTTATGTAGAATATAATGGTACACATGTTCTAGCTTGATTTCTCTTTCCGAACTTTTAAACCCTACAGCAGTAATAATTTCTGTTTCAGGTCTAGTCTTTAGCTGCTATTCATCCAACTTGTCTTCCTCAAATATAAACAATTTTTGTTAGTCCAATATGGAAATTTTATTTCATTTTTTTTTTAATGTTAGTCTAATTTTCTTTCTATTATCATGTTAACTTTAACGGTTCTATGGATCTGTATTAGTTCATATAAACGGTGTAAATTTGAACCCCCTTCACAGAAATCATGGGTTGAAGAAACTTAAAAGCGGTAGGGCCAAACTCTTGAGAACTATTTGATAAGCCACTAATATTCTATTAAGACTTGTAGGAGGTTGTTGATGACATAAATATTGGAGTATTGTTAGATTGGTCGAAATATGTTTATAATGTGTTGTATGCCCACCATTTGACCAGCCTACTTAGCTGCAAACACACTGCCCGTATATTGATGATTTTTCAAGCAAAGGGACTAAAATGAGACTTTAGGTTGAATTCATATTTCAACATGACCATAATTTGGAGCATGGAGCCCTTTTAGGCTTTGTCTGGGGAAAAGTTATTCTGTGCAGATCTCGGGTAACGTCCGGTGATCAATCAGAATGAGTCATATTATTTTTTTGCTCGATATCGGTGCTTGGTATCGTTCGGTATTGGGTGATGTGGTGTGTTCGGATTGATCTCCGGACCGTCTGATGTTCGCACAGAATAATCTCTCACTTGGGACGGTTTTCTTACTATTTTTTTTTATTTTTTTTTTAATAAAAAATTTAATTTTGTATTTAAAAGTTGTTTTAGAAAACATTAAAAAAGTTGTTCGCGTAGACAGCTCTCTTTGGCCTATTGGTTGAGAGCTTAGGGTAAGCGTATAGTGGATTGTACTGCTATTTCATAGGGGCATATACTCTCATTGGTTGACAATTTTTTATAATTTTATTATTTAAGTGTCCTGTTCATTCTTAATTTTATTAATATACTGAGGGCTGTAAGAGGATCGATCAAACTTTTAGTTTCCTTAATTTGTGTTGATTATTTTTGTCAAAATTCTAAACCCTCCATAAAAGTTATTAGAAAGATGCCTTGGTCATTTGTTTTTTTTTTTCGTGTATTTGAGTGTCTTAATATCATAATAATTAAGATTTCTTGAGTTTCTTAAATTTATCTAATCGAGATGAATATTTTAATTATAAATTTGGTGAAAAAGAAATTTAGGTGATCTTAAATTTGATTCTAGAAACTTTTAATTCAAATATTACAAAGAGACTTATGTTTGATCGAATAGTTTTTTCTAATGATACGCAGAAGCATGCAAATATACAATTTAAATGTACGAATATGGAAAAAATTCTCCCTTCTAAAGCATCTTTTGACTTTGCTGTTCTACAATTCTCATCTACTTTAATATCTTATTATGTCAATAAATTTGTGTAAATATTATATTTAACTTATATCAAATCAAAATTTAAATATTTAAAATAGAATATAACCTCATTAAACAACCAACTCTTGTACTTAAAAAGAAATGGTTACAACCAACTTCAAATCATCATAATATAATCTTAAATCACTCTTAGTATTGATGATTTAAATTGTAAACATGATCTACTAATGCTTTGTTAGTGGTATAGCTCGATATTGCTCGGTATAACTCGGTATTGGTCTTCACATGATGATATTCTTCGTCAATATCAAATAATAGCTAGCAATACCGAGCAAAAATCGAGTTTTTTAGCGGTGGGAGGACGTATCTCTACGTCAGGTGGGAGGACGCAATTCTTTTACTTCTGTCAATCTTTCTCTAGCGAGCTCTCATTGCGATTCTTTTTCTTCTCTGATCACTTGAGTAAACAATTCAAGCTCGAGCTTTTGAATTAGCAGGCTCAAGCTTTTGAATAAGCAGGCGAACCGAGCTCAAGCTCAATGTATGAACTAAACAGGCTCGAATTTGAATTCATTTCTAGGTTTTGATTGATGAGCCGAGCTCAAGTTAGCTACTACTCGAGTCGATCATTACACCTGCGGTGGATGCCCAATGTTGACATCATATGTGTTAATTTTAATTTGTGGGTGGATTAAATAAAAAATCTTCAATAGAATTCGTTTCCTGTTTAACAAAAAATAATTAATTAACTATACTTATAATATCAAAATTTTAAAAATAGACTTTTCTTAATACTTTGCCCGCTTTTCTATTTAACAAATAAAATAACTTACAACAATATAATTCACCAAAAAACTAAACTCTTGCTATTTTTCTTTTCATAATAATCTCTTGTTACTATTCACCAATTATTTTTTTGGAAATTAAATTCATGCCATCACAAACTTATACAGTTGGGCATGCCAAAATAAATCATTGAGAATTTGCTGAAAACAAAAAAATATATAAATTAAAATTTAAATTCACAATAGTAGCTAAATTAAAAGATTCCTCTACTATGAGAGCACACTGCGGTGATACATACAATTTCTATAGAAACATACAAAAATAGCACAAGCAATTAGATAAAATAATTCAAACTGGAAAACAGCTAAAAGTTACCTGAAAGCATAAATGGTACAAATTTTACACCAACTGGAACATTTGGGTCGAATACTTTTCTCTAAGCACAGGAAAGGCTAACTAAACAATAGGTCATTATTAGCTGGATGATAGAACCGTAGATCAAATCACTTCTCTGTGTCCTCCAAAGGCCCATATCTGTCATGGAAAAAAAATGCAGATAGTAAAGAATTTGAAGCCTGGTTTGCAATTTGAAGATGAAAGACTCGCCTATATGTCCAATATCACTTATGAAAAAGGTTTTGAAATAGTGCTTGGAGAATAATAGTGAAGAAAATAAACAAAAATAGTTGATTAGGATTTTTAACAAGGAATGTCAATTTGACTTTAAGGGATAATGGAGAGCTAACAAAGGCATGAGAAATCTAATAAATTCCTATGGAAAAAATAACCTCAGGCATAATATAATTACAAGTCTTTGACAACATTCATAGAGGCAGAATGTAAATGAGTATATGTGTGAAAATATTAGAGTAGCTCCAGTGGCAAACAAAATTAGAGAGAGCCATCTTAGATGTATAAAACGTTGGCCTTCCAATCACCGGGTTAGGAGAATACATGTATTAGATTTTGCCATAGAAAAAAAATGTAGAGGTAAACATAAATGACTTGGTTAAAAAATATTTTTATTAGATTAAAATGAGAATTTGATATGCCTGAGGTCTACTATGGAAGCCATACATTTATCGAGAGGTATGATGGAGAAATATAAAGAGAATAAGGAGGATCTACATATGATATTTATTGATTTAGAGAAAGCATAAGATAAAGTTCCAAGGGAAATGCTATGGAGAGTTCTTGAAAAGAAATGAGTTAATAACACTTATATTCAAATCATTAAAGATATGTATGCAGGAGCTATTAATTGTGTTCAAACCACAAGGTGGTTTGACCAAGTATTTTCCTATTTCGGTTGGATTACATCAAGGATCAACCTTAAGTCCATATCTTTTTGCTTTAGTCATGAATGTTCTCACTATACGTGAAAAGGTTGGAGTAGCTCCAGTAGAAGATAAGATTAGAGAAAGTCGCCTTAGATGGTTTGGTCACATAAAACGGCGGCCTTGCGATGACCCGGTTAGGAGAGTAGAAGTATTAGATTTGACTTATGTTAAGAAAGGTAGGGGTAGACCTAAAAAGACTTGGTTAGAAAATATTAGGAATGACCTTTCTTTATTAGATTTAAACGAGAATTTGACTTTTAATAGGACACAATGGAGAAAAAGGATTCATGTAGCCGACCCCACGTAGTGGGATAAAGGCTTGATGTTGTTGTTCTTGTTG
>NW_021319945.1:870959-967531 GCF_001605985.2 Dendrobium catenatum | reverse complement strand
CTTAGATGGTTTGGTCACATTAAACGGAGGCCTTCCAATGACCCGGTTAGGAAAGTTGAGGTATTAGATTCGGCTTATGTTAAGAAAGATAGAGGTAGACCTAAAAAGACTTGGTTAGAAAATATTAAAAATGATCTTTATTAGATTTAAATGAGAATTTGACTTTTAACCGAATACAATGAGATAAAAGGATTCATGTTGCCGACCCCACAGTGGGACAAAGGCTTGATGTTGTTGTTGTAGTTGTATTAAAATGAGAATTTGACTCATATAATGAGACCATGGAGAAAAAGAATTCATGTAGCTGATTGCATGTAGTGGAATAAAGAATTGATGTTGTTGTCGCCGTCATCATCATCAGCTCGAAGATGGTGAACAAAATAAAATTTTGCTTTTTTTTTTGGCAATATCTAGCATGACAAGGGCACATCCATGGTCATGGGACATCGTGTAGATGAAAATTGATAACAGGGAATAGTTTTACAGTACAACAAGCCTGTGTTTATTGATAAGCATATTTTGCAACTAAATACACCACACCAATCTAAACAACATACAACAATATCATATATGTTTGAAGATATTGGGAAAAAAGTCTTATTGCAAGATAACTAAGTAAGAACTGACCTTCAGTTTTTTGTCATAGCTTCCTGTGCACAAGGCACTGCCATCTGAAGACAAACCTAGGCAACTTATAGTACCCTCATGTGAGTTCTGCAGAGAACCCAAGTTAAGAACTACCTGAGCAAATCAATAAAAAAATCTTAGTCAGATCCAGCTTTCTGTTCAAATATTATTTTCTTCATAAACCATCAAACGGACAAGAATCTATGCAAGAAAAAAAAAAGTGCATGCAAATAGTGTATATAGGTGACAAACAAGCTAAGGATCAGAGCTCTTAATGTACTGGTCAATGTAACAAAAGAGTGAATTTAAAGGCGGAGAGAAGAAACTCAAAGCCTTCTAAAAGTTGATGGTACTACCTATAAAACAAAAATAGATCTCATTCTAAATTCTTTCTTAAACAGCCACTAGTCACTAAATGCAGAAAACATCAAAAAGCAAGTTGATTGACTACGTGGAGACACGAAATTATGAATGAACATTAGAAATAGGACAGGTTATTTCAAAAAGATTTGAAGCATATGTGACGAAATACCCAGCACAAAGATGCCCATTCACTAAACCACCCATTAGGGTGAGCAATCAAGAAGCTTCCAAAGGAGTAAACCTTGATTTATTAGAGGGAGGAAAATCAAGCTTAAGAAACTAAGAATGTTATGAATCTTATTCAATAAACCGTACAGTTGGTTATGATTTATATAATCAAAGATTCACGCATCTGAATTATTTCCCATTCAAAATAGTGCACTTGTGTAATTAGGGTTCATTTGGGACGGTTTTCTTACTGCTTTTTAAAGCAGCTTTCTAGTTAAAAAATTTAAATTTATGTACTAGAAAGCTACTTTATGAAGCAATAAGAAAGTTGTTCCAAATGAAGCCTAAAATTTATAATCCGAAAAGAAAAACTATTCCGTCAAAATCCCAATAGCCTTGCCCCATTCACACGTGTTTCCTTATACCAAGATATCTATTTTTTGCATTTTCTTATTGAATGTGCTCAGACCATACCTCAGCCATCAGCGTATCCCAAACAAAACAATCACCATTAGAGTAACCCGCAAAGAGTAGTCTTCCTGATATGGAGAAAGCAATGGACTTCACTGAAGGGACTTCATCATTTTCACCAGGTTGCTGGCTATAAATTTGAAGCTGATGCCCCGTCCGCATATCAAAAAGCCTACATGTGCCGTCATCAGAACCAGTGCCAAACCGTTGCCCATCTGGGAAAAACTTGACTGTATTAACATCCCCTGAATGACCATAGTATGTTCTAACTGCCCGACTAGCAATTCGGGTATCCCATAGTCTAGCAGTTGCATCACATGAACCAGATACAAACATTCTTGAATTGGACGTGTTGACTGAGACACTGGAGAATTCAACAAAAAAGCCACTGATCTAAATATATTGAACTTAAAAGGTTATCATTAGAAAATTAATAGAAATTATATTTTCAAACAAGATGATGAAAATATTCAAAAACTAAATAGCAATATTGCAATAAGAAATGCATTCTCTGAAATAACATCTTGAATGAAAAAAAACATTTAGTATGCAAGTATTACAAGTCTGCATCATTGATATAGCAAATTATATTGCATTGCCAGATGATGGTTATTTCCACCATTATCCATCGAGGTAAATTAAAAACACTTGCAAATTTATATGGTTAAAAAAAAAAAACTTCTAGCCATCCATGAAAACAAAATAAGAAAAGTCAGAAATAAAATGGTGAGGTGGAAAGTATCATGAATCATCTATATAGCAGGTTTAAAATATATGAGTTTCTGGTAATAATCAATTTGATCCTTGTATGTTTGCTTTATAACACTGCTGCCCATCTACAAATACGCCATGTTCGCACTTGCTTTTGTTCATTATGGAATACCATTAGATTTTTCTATCAAAACACGTTTAAAGTTCTACATGCAGCCGCAAATGCCCTCTAACAACTCACATGATCATTAAAAGATCATTTAATAAATTTTAGGGAAAACATTAGCTTTAACCGAGGAAATAAATGAAGGGATGGAAGGGCTATAGAATTAGAGGTAGAGAAGAGGGCATGGGTGACATGAAGATGGAATTGATAATAGTAAATATTAGATTATTCTTTAAGTATTCTAACTATACTTTTAATTAATCTGTATAGCAAACTTTTTTTTGTTTCAAATGCAATATGATTTAAAACTTCATTGTTTCGCACAACATAATATATTGTGATTATTATCATTTCATACTCTTCAAAGGTATTCCTTATAATTAAATAAACTTAAAAGTAATAAATCTATTCCTAGTTTAGCACCACACTATACTTGGGCAAGAGCCTATGGAGGTGCCTACCATCTCAAGTGCTTGGCAACCATTATTAACTTGTGAAGCCTAATTAATGCCCCACAAAGAAGCGCCTTAATATGCATATATTCATGAGTTATTTCGTTAAGGGCATTTTAGATGCATTTTAGAAATTTTCATATATAATTTTGACTATTCTAGTCTCTCACTAAAAAATTGTATCACTACCAAAACTTAGCGATAAGAGAAAAGTGTTGCAACTGGGAGTGTTCAGAATCATAGTGGAAACTATTGCGATAGAAATTGAAAATAGTCATCAAATTGGAGAATTCAGCATTTTTTGTGTATTTTTGTGCATTTGCTTTCTTGCATTTATTTTCCCTTAGTGAGTACCCAATGTTTTTAATAGCATTCAAATACGTCCATCAATCTTTTCATAAAATTTCTCGGGTTAAGTTGGTTGCACCTGACTCTTGAATTCATTATGGAATTCTATTAGGAGCAACTAATGGAGAATAAGGGTATCATGATTACCATTAGTGCTTAGGTAGGAGAAAGATCCAACATGCAACAGAGCCCGAAGTAGAGTGGTCTCCATTTTTGGCATCATGAACATAGTCGTCAAGTATCGAAAACTATGAGTCTTGAAGGCATATCTAGTGTCATTTAGGAAGGAAAATGCTATAAACGTTGGTAAACATGGATCTTGGATCCAACAAAGACATTAGTCTAGGAAGCTCTAGGATGTCGCTCACCAAGACTACTCTATTGCATTACCTACCTTGGCCATTGAGACTATTACCTTCTCGATGTTGTTGGTTTTGTCAATAATGGTCAATTAGTTGACATAGGCTTAAGTGGGTGGGCTTGTGGAGGGTCGTCTTATTAGCAACAATTTAATAGCCATTCTCATTGAAGTTTGGTGAGTTTGCCGAGGATGTTGATGATGACTGACAGACTGAGTTATCCATGCTTTTGTAAGGTGAGATGTAGGTGCAAGAGAAGTTGCCCATTGGGATCTATAGTAGCTAATATCACAAGGATAACTTAATTCCATATTTGAGTGTCGATTTAGATTTTGACTCACCTGACTTTTTTTATAAACAAGTAAACAATCAAACAACTTCATATGTTCAAAGAAATTAAGGATTAATGATGAGTTTTATTTTATTATATATATATTTGGAGGGTTGATGGATGAACAAGCTTATGATGCTACAAAAAGGATCAACTAGCTTTTTAATTTTTGGCCTATGGTTGACATAATTTTTGTATGATATTGTTTGACAGAATTAAAATCAAATATGAAATACAATAATAGGACAATTTATGATTAGATATATAGAGGATATCCACCACCAATTATTTTGTTGAGTGGCATTATCATTGACATCTAAAGTTCAAGATTTGAATATCAACAAAATAGAAAAAAAGAAAGATGCATGAAGCAAGTATTTATCTTGAAAGACAAAGTAGTGACTTTTGTACGCATTATTTAGAATCAACCAACACCACAACACTAAGTTGTATTATAATATTAAGTAGACTCGAAAAATACATTCTGATACTAAAGGATTTTTATGGGGTTTTTTAAGAGGCTTGCAAACATATAGAATTTTCCTACGAGATCATAAGAATTTCTTCCTAAATGATAAATGAACAATAAAGGAAAAAAGTTCACCATAAAATTTATCATCGTAACCCTAAAACCTAAACCCTAAGCCATTAAAAGAGAAGCATGATATTAAGTTAAGTATTGCAGAGATGAGGATGCTCAGGTGGATGAATAGCTTTACTCTTAGAGATAGGATATGAAATGAGCATATACGTGAAAATGTTGGAGTAGCTCGAGTGGAAGATAAGATTAGAACGAGTCATCTTAAATGGTTTGGTCACATAAAATGGAGGCCTTCCAATGACCTTGTTAGAAGGGTAGATGTATTAGATTTTGCTTATGTTAAGAAAGGTGGAGGTAGACCTAAAAAGTCTTGGTTAGAAAATATTAGAAATGACATTTCTTTATTAGATTTGAATGACAATTTGACTCTTAACATAACACAATGAAGAAAAAATGATTCATGTAGCCGACCCCACGAAGTGGGATTAAGGCTTGATGTTGTTGTTCTATAAATTCCAATTTGAATTTTTATTGCAAGCAATCCTTTCTTTTCTTGAATTTTCCCCTATAATTGCTTGCTATTTTCTCTTAATTTTTTCCTAAATAGTAAACAATTGAACTTCTCTTAGCACAATGATAGGGAAAATAATAGTTGGTAATCAACCCCCACTCTAGATGTTGAAGTTGGCAGTCCTACTGCACCTAAAAATCAATACAGGGAGATAGAGAGTGAGGGAGACGTAGGGAGATGGGGCTTGGCTTCCTTAGTATAGGAGGTTGACTAGTATTGGAAGAAGAGAGGACAAGGAATGATAAAATAGGATAGAGATTAACATCCTGAATTTTTATTTAATCAATTTTCAAACTTAAGTACACACTATACTTATAACCATCTAATTCTCTAAAAAATAGGAAAGATGAGATAAGCACTATCTATTTAGATAAGCTATTTGATAAGACAAGTTCCTATCTAAATGATTATCTTAATTATTTGAAAATATCTAAGAGAATATTATGTGAATTTATTCTCTTCTTGATTTGGGCAGCTAGAGAGATAGAGAGAGTTTGATAAAGTGCATTACAGAGTTTTCTAGATTCCCTTAAATTCTTTGGAGTAATTAGAACCTTTTTCTCTCCTCTTATCATGGTCGAATCCTCTTTATATGGCTTGCTTCATGGAGTGAGTTTTGATTTTCCCAAAACCTCCATGAATGTAGCCACAATTTCTATTTGTATGGCTTGAATTATGGAGTTAATTTTGATTGGTTTAAACATGAAATAAATTTCAATTTGTGACCTCCTTGTCATTTTTGATAAAAGTTATGCCTAAACTTCTTATTATTAACTCATTTAGCATGAATTGAGGTTTCACCTTGGTACCATAGGTCTCTTGCATGTTTTAAGCTTGTATGGAGCCTATTGGCCTTAGTTTGATATGATTAAACTCCAATATTACTTGCTAACTTCATTCAGTTCCAATTGGGCTAAATTAAGACTTTGAGAACCTCCTGATCAATGGCCATGTTTTCAACATGTTAAAAAGTCTATTAGGACATATCTTCAAATCTCCAACAAAGCTCTAAACACCACACATGGAGTTTCGAAATTTATTTGATAGATCCTTCATCGCTAAGACCAGAACATAGAGAAAAATATCGGTCAATGCATGTAACATTTTACGTCCACCTTCTTCGCAACACTTTCATATAGACATACCAGTAAGATGGAACCAGTAAGTTGGTTGCTTTGTTGCATCATATCCAAATGCAGAACAAAAACCTATTTTATTACCATGCAACATCCACAAAAAAGAGTTTATATAAGAAAAACTAGGATGTAACTACCCTAATAGTCGAGCATATTATACTTGAGCCTTAAAGAATGAAGAACTACGAATCCATCAAACCTAGGATATAACAACCGCATTAGTTGATCATATTGAAATCTTAAAGGATGAATGATTACAAATCTATCCTTCCTTTCTAGCACATTACAGAATATATCAAGTCATTGGGGCAAACAATGATAAAGTTTACACAAATAAAGAAATGGTGCAAGAGATTAGATGTATTTCTTTATGTTAATGTCAATGAGATTCGTCCATAAAATATAGATAAAACCTTTTAGAAATCATAAACATAAATTAAAACACTTGTCCACTACTTTACATGCTAATATAACCCTCATTGCAAAGCACTTGTGATAGGAATTTATCCTCCACACAACAAAAACAGCAAGAACAAGATAAAACATAGTAAAAATCAGCAAGAAAGATGTTTATTTCAGCACAACAAACCAAAATAAAAGTTTATCTACTATTCGAGAGATAGATCGGATCTCCACAAACCCTAGGCCTTGCTAGGAAAAATACCAAAGAAAACTACAGTAAACACACATAACATGATAAAATAAACCAACCCTATTAAACCTTATATAAAACTTCCTACTTCCCTCCTTATTTTGAAATCAAATCAGCCCAAATCCCTTAATAAATGCCCCTTACATCTTTCCCAAAGCTTCCCACAGAGCCTCTTCTCCGAAAGGAGATAAAGGAGGTCCTGGGCCCCACATGAGAGCTGAAAGGTTTTTGATCTATTGAAAAGTTTCTGGATCCCACATCAATAATCTCCTCCCAAAAAGTAACATTGTTCTCAAGGTGGAAAAAGGGGAACTGCTTATGCATGGTATTGTAGGGCTCCCATGTCGCCTCATACTCTGGTAAATCCTTCCACTTGATCAACACCTCCCTAATCCCCTTGCCTCCTTGGCGCACCTAGGGGTGCAAATGAGTCAAGTCGAGCTCGAGCTAGGGGGTGTTCGAAGTCGAGCTCGACTACCAGAGCCCGAGCTCGAGCTCGAGCTCAAATTTGAGTCGAGCTCAAAAAGCGAGTTCGAGCTCGACTCGTTTCACATCGAGCGGCTCGTCGAGCTCAGTCCCGAGCAGTCTAGCAATCACAACCTCCGTTGTCCCGAGCAGAGTCGTCCCAAGCAGTCGTTAACCTTCGTCATGAGCTTGTCGTCGTCATCTTCGATTGCGATATCCGTCGTCCCGAGCTTATCAAGCTTCTCGTTTTCTCCGTTTCAATCGACGACGCCATCTTGTCGTCATCGTCAGCTTCGGTTGGTCGTCCCGAGCAGTCGTCTTCTCTGTTTCAACAGTCCCTAGTAAAGTTGTCAGGTCATCCCGAGCAGTTGTTAATCTCCGTCGCCAGCTTGTTGTCGTCATCACCTCCGTCCCGAGCTAGCTTCTTCGCGTCATGACAACTCGTCGCCAGCTTGCATCCGTCCGTTCGCATGATTCAATTTTCCCGTTTCCCATTTCATTTTCCCGCTCACTTGCGATTTCCTGCTTTACATTTCATTCACGAGCTACTCGACGAGCTCGCGAGTGGAGCAGGGCGCAGTTCGAGCTCGAACTAGAGTTGCCATCCATCCTGCTCACTGGCGAAGTCGTGTTCGAGCTCGACTCGTCGAGCCTATTACTGAGTCGAGCTCGAGCCGGCTTAACTAGGTTGCACCCTTAGGCGCACCCCTTTCACCTCAAATGGTTATATTAACACCTCCATATCCTCTGAAAATATAGCCGGTAGTGTGGACGAGGCTTTGTGGGCTCCAATGGCTCGTCTCAATTGTGATACATGAATACGGGATGGATGGCAGAGGTTGGTGGCAATCGTAGGCGATATGGTATTGTGAAAATGTGCTCCATTACCTTGTAGGGCCCAAAGTTGCGGGGGGAGAGCTTCTCATTCCTTCATCGAGCCAAAATATTTTGTCTGTAAGGTCGGATCTTCAGATAAACCCTATCCACAACCTCAAATTGCGTGTCTCTCATATGTCCATCCGCCTGCTTCTTCATGATCTGTTTTGCTCTCCATAGATGTTCCTTCAATTCTACCAAAATCCAATCTCTTTCTCCCAAATACTACTCCACTAATGATACTAGTGTATTGCCATGCTTATAATGTATCAGATGAAGTGAATCCCTCCTATATAGGATTTTAAATGGCATTGTCTGGGCTACTGTATGATATAAAGTGTTGTACCAATATTCCGCCAAGGCTAACCACTTGGCCCATATCTTTGGTGTATTTGATACAAAGCAACGAAGATAAATCTCCACATTACGATTCACCACCTCCAACTTCCTCTTCCACCTCCAGCTCTTCTCATATAGCGATTGTTGTGATCTATCCAATGTTCTCTCCCACCCCTCCTTTTCATAGATATCATCTTCCTCAAAATCAGCCCTCATTTCTTTCTCCTAATCTCTCCTCATGTTATATCCTTCACCCATTTCCCTCATGGTTATCAGTTCAAGAGGTATTAAATTTTCCCTGTCGCCCATGATTTCTACCTCTCGATCATCCCTCATTGTGCTGATATCGGGGTTTATCACACTTCCTTGGCCATCTACCAATGCCCTCGCCTCCGATGTTGTCGGTTGGGTGTAAAGCTCCAATATTTTCTTCATCATGTCTTCTAGGTTAGAAAACCTTCCTTCCATGGATGAAATCCTTTTCTCAACTTAAAATTTAAATTGACCAACTTCTCATTCTAGTTTCTCTTCCAAAGAATCCACTATAGGTCCTGAATCATGCTCTTATACCAATTTATTAGGAATTTGTCCTCCACACGACAAAAATAGCAAGAACAATATAAAACACTAAAAAAAAATCAGCGAGAAAGATGCTTATTTCAACGCAACAAACCAAAATACAAGTTGATATACTATTCAAGAGGTAGATCGGTTCACCACAAATCCTAGGAGCCGCTAGGAACAATCCAAAGAAAATTACAGCAAACACACATAACATGATAAAATAAAACAATCCTAAACCCTCACATAAACCTTCCTGCTTACCTCCTTATTTTGAATTCAAATCAGCTCAAATACCTTAATAAATACCCCTTATATCTTTTCCAAAGAGCTCCCCCTAAAGCCTCTTCTCCTATAGGTGATAAAGGAGGACCTGAGCCCCACAGGAGAACTGAATGGTTCTTGATATGTTGAAAACCTTCTTGGACCCACATCAACTTGTTAGATTAATTATTTTGAGAATGACGTAAATAATTGAATATTAAATAAACTTTACACTTGAGAGCTCAGAAGAAAATAAACTAAAAAGAAAAAAAACTAAATAAAATAATAATTCATTCTAAACATATGCAAGATTCAGAATAAGACAAGTCATTACAATACTGCAAATAAGATACTTTTTTTTTTAAGTGTGAATGAAACAAAATATTGAACCATCAGAGGAGCTGAAGGTCCAAAAGCACTTCTTAATAATTTAGGCATCTCGTATGTAGTTTTGCAATCTTAAATGATCTAAGTTATATAAAACATTAGGAAAATGTTAAATGAATTTAAAACCATACCTACAAAGATGAATGCACTCTTTGATAGAGATACACTCATCCCAATTTTGATACTAAATATTTAGATTGTTGGGGCATTTTTCTTTAGGATATTCTCTAGGAGTTGAGCAATGAGAATTAAAAACATCAATGATAAGAAGTAATAACATCCTTAATCAATAAGAAAAATAATAACCCAAACTTCAGCTAAGTAAAGGATCACCTATTCAGCTTAAAGAAGATTAAGCCTTTGATCCATTGGCATGAAAGTAGGATGTGGTAGTTTCCAAGTTTGGAGGTAACTATTAAGAATTATAGAGAGCTTCACATAATTGAAGCAAACTAATTAAAATAGTCACCGCAAAAACAAGTACTTGCAATAGTAAAATTTTAAACTTTCAATGAGAATACACAAAATGAAGCATCAATTGTACCATTATAATTTTTTACAAGTCCTATAAAAACGTGAAATAAAAAAAACATTTTATATGAGTATATACCACATTTAAATTAAAAAAAACAACGAATGGTGGGTAAAGCATAAGGACATTTCACAAGTTTATTTCTGTTTTCCTTCTTTTGGAAAAAAAAACATAAATTCAAACAAACTTGAGAGGTTAAATTATGTTCGTATAAGCACTTCAAGAAACTTCATAGCCGTTTCATTTTCTTGTGTACCCCAAGATTCTTATGCTAGCACCACAACGGGACAAAATGTAACAAATGCAAGAACTAAATCTGGAATCTTGTGAATCAATTCAGAAGCATTTGTAACTTTCCATGGTGAAACATGAAAATACCTCAAGACATCGGATGTGTGACCGGATGGAAATTCACCTCCAAATACAGAAATTCTCTGGCCAGTGGTAACATCCCACAAGCCACAGGTCTGGTCACCTGAGCTAGTGATCAGGTGAGATTCTTCATCAGGAATGTACTGACAACAAGATACATATCCCTTGTGACCAGTTAGCATTCTTGATGCAGGGATATTCCCATCCCTATCAACTTGAGAATTAAGATTAAATATAGAGCATGCACTATCAAGGCCACCACAAGCAACGGACTGGCCATTAGGAGAAAAGGCACATGTCATGACATATGCACAAGGAAGCTTGGTTGCATGTGTTTTTTGACTTGTCAAAGCATTCCAAACAATAAACCTCCCATCTTGAGATGCACTAACTATCCGGTTCCTTTCCTGGGTCCAATCTAATGAATAAACCTGAAAAAATTTAAGAGTACACAGTAGATCAGCAATTTTTCCAAGCTTGTTTGAAATTACAATTATAATCAGCTACACAAAATACATAATGTTGAATGCAGCAAAAAAAATTTCACTTAGTTTAAAGGCAAAATGCATTCCTTTTGAATTTGTGAAGGTTTTTATAGTGCCACTGATCTCTGAATCTAAACTTCTTTACTTATAAAGCAGTTATTTAGACTGTATTATAAATGTGTAGTTATCTTTGAGCAAAGAAAAAATCCAATACAAATCCTATTCAACGTAATTGATACAATACAGCTATAAAGATTGACATAATTTAAAAGTACTCCAATTCAAAACAATCATATTAATTTTTTATTATCCGTAATCATTTGCATCACGGTGGCATAATGGAGTTCATCATAGGGGTGTTCAAGCTGCCTCTCATCACCATCGCTATCGTATGCACTATCAGATTTGCTTGAGCTCTACTAATGCATGGTCTAGGTGACATTCCAGTGCGTTCTCATGTCTTTTAGTTATTTATATCATTTGTGTGACTGTTTGTGCTAGTTTGTTTGTTTTTTAACTTAATTTGGTTTAATTATAAAATAGCCATTGAAGGGGAAGTTTTTCTTTGAGCAATCCAGGTATTAAAATAAATAGCTGTTGCATGTCACTAGGAAGCAATCAAAGAATGAAAATTATATTTCTCCCTGCTTGGTAATTATGATGATGCCACCTTCCTGGATTTGGTTGTGAGATGGAATCCCAGCCCTTCAAGCGTGTAAAGAGCAGTTTAAATAGTCAGAAGCTCCTTATACCTGGTTCCCATGCCTCCTCTTCACAAACCCATCCCCAATCCTTCTATGGCATCCCAAAAAGTCTCTCCCTCTCCACTATTAGACATGTACTCCTAAAACCTACATCTACTGGAAAGCCTCCACCCTTGCTGTAAACTCTAATATGACTGATAGAAATTTTTTAAGTATGAGACCAACATATGCGAGGTGAAACAGATAATCAATAATGACAAGGTTCTTAAAATGGGTAAAAGTTGTCCCTCAAAATTATGACCAACTATTTCTTTGGTTGCTAGCAGAGTGCTACCAACAAGTCATTTTGATGTTTATATTTAAAGAAGGAATGAAACTACTTCAAATTTAACCTGCTCTCTCAACAAATTTCCATCCAAAAGTTCAGGCCGAAAGCTTCTTCTTTGGACAGCTACAATATAGATTAGGATTGGCCATTTCTTACATGCCAGCATAATAACTCAAGCAATTCATTCCATCAATCCAAAGATAGAAAATGGATATTGTGATAAATGTTATTGAATGGGACTGAAATTGAACATATGAGTGCCATCATTAACCTAATAGCTAGACCAAAAAATCACATTCAAAATACCAAAGAACTTCAAACCAAAATAGCAGATTCTTTACAAGACAATTACATCCAACCAAACAAGATGAACTGAACTTGAACTACTACAATTTAAGCTATAAAAATCACCAATTTCCATCGGCACGACAATAAACGGGCCTTAATAAACTTAAAATAATTCACAATACCAATGCTTAGAGCTAGATTAATGACAACTTCCAACTTCCACATAAAGACTATCATCCTTCATTTGCTATCTACCCAACAACTTCCACATAAAGACAATCATCCTTCATTTTCTATCTACTCATTAACTATGAAATAACCATCTCTAGTAAACTTATAAAGAGTGTTTGCTTTAAGCACCTCAACTTAGCCTAGTGGTGGGGAGCTTCTGCTCCCACCACACAGATTAGGGATTTGAGGCGTTGTGTATTTGGTGTGTTCATGAATTTATGATTAAAAAGAGTATCCTAAGACCTTTTCACTTCTACATAAGATTAAAATTTGTAGGAGAATTCTTTCTACTTAGGAAGTGATGGTCATGCTATAAGTCTGACTAATTCAAACAACTTATTGGAACTACTCCCACATCCATCTTATAAACTATTTTGATTACAAGCTAAACATCTACCATCCATGTTATCAATCATGGAAAAACAAGGAATGGTTGTCTGCACCAGTATAAAGGAAGCCTCCAATTTCACATTGGTGGGCTGTCAATGATCCCCTAAGTTGTTAATCTAAGCTCATTGTGCCATATTAAAAAATCTATAAACCCATTGCAGTGATTTCCAAGATTGATTTTTGAGGCAAGCAATTTAACAAGGACAAGAAAATTCAAAAAATTTCAAAAGTAAGAGAGCATATTAAAAAATATAAACAAACTATGTAAGTTTTTCAAACCCATGTTATCTCCGTCAGCAATCAAATCCTCAACAGGCTCTCCTCCAAAATACGCCATAAATAGCTCCGCAGACATACTTCCACAAAAAGCTCATAATCACAAATCCCCTACCCACAAAGCCGCTAAATTTAAACCAACCAAGACTAAATTCTAATTACGAAAAATGCACCAATTCCTCTATCCAGAAATCAAAACCGTAAAGACCAGTCGAATCTACCTTCCCCGTGTGGCCCTGCAAGGTTCTGCAGCAAACCAGATCCGTAGGGCTGAAGCTAATGGCCGTCTTCCCATGGCTCCTCGCGTAGGTCGCCACTGCAATCCCATCATATAAACATGAGGCCCAGAAAAATTTGCTTTAAAAAAAACACCAAAAAGGAAATACAATAGGCAAGTTATTCACCATCAGTGTCAAGCAGGAGCTGCCTCTTCTGCTTAAGCCGCTCCCGAAGCGCATTGACCGTCGCCGTCGCCGCAACATGCCGCTCCTTCAGCTCCGCGACCGACATTTACAAACAGTAGCCCTAAACCTAAACCACCTGCGGGGTATCAGCAGCATCCGATCATCCCAAAAGGTACCCTTTGAGCTAAAATTAAGCCCTAATTGTCCATCCCTCCACCGCCCAATCAAGTGAAGGAAGGGAATTCCTAGACCAAGCGGTGCGGAAAGGCGGCGATCTGGGACTTCAGGATCTGTGGGTAGCGATCGGAGGAAGAGAAAAAGGGCGGAGAGAGAGAGAGAGGGCTGTAGGGACTAGAGAAAGACCTGAGTGCTTGCTGACCTGGGATGTGAACGGTATTGAAACGGAGGCTAACGGACATCACGAGTACGTATCGTGAAATGATTGTAAGTTTTGGGAAGAGAAGTGGGCCCTACTCCGACCTTGATGGTCGCATCTCACGCCGTCGAATCGGACCCCGTAGTAGCATCATGAGTTTAATAGGCAGATGGAGTTTATAAAATTTTAATAATAAATAATGTTTTAATTTATCTTAAGTGAGAGAATTCTTGGCTCATTCTTTTAAGAGAATATTATTTTTTAAGATCGTAAATTTAAATTGTATATTTTATAGTTTTTCTATCAATTCAATTCAATTAATTATTAATATTTTTTTTAATATTTGATATTTTTAAAATATATGTACTTTTTGAGTACCAAAATGCTTAACCCCAACACCATCACCGGCAAACCCTCACCACCAGGGCGCCACTGTTGGACCTATATTTGACCATCACAGCCTGACCTCCCTCCAGAAGCTACATTCGAGCCTTTATCCAACCTCTATCGCCCGCAAACTAAGGTCTCTTCGTCCTTTGTCACCCGCCGACTACAATCCCTCTGACCATAATCGCGCACTAATTACTGTCCCTCTGACCTCTATCACCCGACAACAATCCCCTTCTACCTCAATCGTCCGACTATATATGGTCCTCCAACATCTATCGCCAGACAATAGTCTCCTCTATATCAGTCGGCCTACTACAATCCCTCTAACCTCCATCACTTAATTATGATCCTCCCGGCCAAACGAACAAACTAACATTTTGTTGAGAACAACTCTCAAGTTACTAGATTCTTCCAAATCCAACAATGTAATGTGCTCTATATGATTTATATTTACTACATTTAGCCAATGTCTTCCCTTGAGAAAGAGCATCATTTGTAATAAACTACAAACATCAATATAAACATTTTAATTAGGCAAGGCATTGTGGGTTTTTGCCTTTTCAAAGTTTACACGTAAACATATTAGTGTCTCTTATGTCTCTTGCACCCTTTATGCCCTAATTGTCCATCCCTCCACCGCCCAATCAAGTGAAGGAAGGGAATTCCTAGACCAAGCGGTGCGGAAAGGCGGCGATCTGGGACTTCAGGATCTGTGGGTAGCGATCGGAGGAAGAGAAAAAGGGCGGAGAGAGAGAGAGAGGGCTGTAGGGACTAGAGAAAGACCTGAGTGCTTGCTGACCTGGGATGTGAACGGTATTGAAACGGAGGCTAACGGACATCACGAGTACGTATCGTGAAATGATTGTAAGTTTTGGGAAGAGAAGTGGGCCCTACTCCGACCTTGATGGTCGCATCTCACGCCGTCGAATCGGACCCCGTAGTAGCATCATGAGTTTAATAGGCAGATGGAGTTTATAAAATTTTAATAATAAATAATGTTTTAATTTATCTTAAGTGAGAGAATTCTTGGCTCATTCTTTTAAGAGAATATTATTTTTTAAGATCGTAAATTTAAATTGTATATTTTATAGTTTTTCTATCAATTCAATTCAATTAATTATTAATATTTTTTTTTTAATATTTGATATTTTTAAAATATATGTACTTTTTGAGTATCAAAATATTTGTGATGGAAGATCTATCATCTTAGTTTCATATGAAGATGAGATCATAGTTGAAATAATTTTACTTGTATTTGTCATTGATTATTATGAATGACATGTTTCTTTTAATTGACAATGGAATTGATATAATATACTGATATATACTTTTTTTTTTAATATATACCGACAAAAACTAAACATAACAAATTATGTGGTGTAGGATAGATTAGTCTCATGCTTCCGAATTATTTTTAAGAGAATTGATATGTCACAAAAAACCGCCTTAGTTGAGTAAGAATCTTGAGGCACTGATATGTCACCAAAAACCGCCCTAGTCGATTAAGAATCTTAAGGCATATTCAAGTTGACAACTTTCAAAATTAAAATAAGGATCATACAAACTCTAATTTCAACAAACTTATAGTCAAATTGAACATCTTAGTGAGACAAGCCCAACGAGACTAAAATCAGTCCAATCAAAGTCCAAATGGGTCCAAATCAGTGGCTTGAAACGTTTTTGTAAACTCCAAAGCATTAATTTGATGACTAAATGATATACAAACATGGTATGCTTATAGCCGAATTGAGTGACTCTATGAGATTAATCCAACAAAGCCAATATCACTTAATTATGATCTCATTAAGGAACATAAATGCTGAACAAATACTCCATTATCGAGGGAATTAGTATAGGTCATCCAATTGAGCACTCTGAATTTATCTTAGATCTTCTTCATATTTATGGGATATGTCATTTTCAAAATCTATAAATATGTTCCCTCTTCCCACATAGAGAGAGGTTTGAACTTTTGGATGCTTAAATAATAGGCTAGAGACTCAAGAGAGCTATGAGGCTTGAAGAATCCCAAAGCTTAACACCAACACCACCACCGGCAAACCCTCACCATCAGGGCGCCACTGTTGGACCTCTGTTTGACCATCACAGCCTGACCTCCCTCCATAAGCTACATTCGAGCCTTCATCCAACCTCCATCCCTCGCAAACTAAGGTCTCTTCGACCTTTGTCACCCACCGACTACCATCCCTCCGACTATAATCGCGCACTAATTACTGTCCCTCTGACCTCTATCACCCGACAACAATCCCCTTCTACCTCAGTCGTCTGATTATATATGGTCCCTCCAATATCTATTGCCCGACAATAGTCTCCTCTATATCAGTCGGCCTACTACGATCCCTCTGACCTCCATCACTTAACTATGATCATACCGACCGAATGAACAAACTAACATTCTGTTGAGAACAATTCTCATGTCACTAAATTCTTCTAAATCCAATAATGTAATGTGCTCTATATGATTTATATTTATTACATTTAGCCAATGTCTTTTCTTGAGAAAGAGCATCATTTGTAATAAACTACAAACATCAATATAATCATTTTAATTAGGCAAGGCATTGTGGGTTTTTGCCTTTTCAAAGTTTACACGTAAACATATTAGTGTCTCTTATGTCTCTTGCACCCTTTTTTTCTTATTTGTTTGTGTTTTGAATATTTGTACAAAGTTAGGACGTTAAACTCTATATCTCTACCGCCGTGAATGTTTTGTCACACAACATTCCAGTGTCGTATGTGGAAAACAATTTCTAAAAAAGAGGCAACCAAGAAAGATTTTGTTCACGTCTATGTCGTGGGAATAGTTATAGCTAGGTGGTCATTTTACCATGATCAACATATATACATACTAGAACGTAAGATGTGGACAGAGCTGATGGAAATGAGAGAAAAATTGGATTAAGATACAAGAATGTTTATTAATTGACTTTGATGGTTTCAAAGCAACAAAAACACTGAAAGCCGGTCAAAATCACATCAATTTAATTGCTCGTCAAAACAAAAAATCATTATGTGTGGACACTGGACGGCATCCAGAGACTAACCAGAATGTGTCACGTCACTTATTTGCTCGATACCTATGCTCAGTACTACCGTGTACCAAATGAAGTGATGCGTTTTGGTTGGTCTCCAGACCATCCGGTGTCCGCATAGAATACTTCAGAAATATTTATGATTTTAGAAAATATCAAAGAAAGCTTCGGCCAGCACTGAAATTAACGCAATGGAAATTTGATGATGGTACCAAAACCTGAAATTGCAGTCTCAGTTTAAAATAACTTTTTTAACAACCACAGGCAATTTATTCACACAAGTTTGCTATTAAAAACTTTTTCTTTCTTCATCACTTCAACAGCATTCAAAAATAGCCTAAAGTGGGAAAACAGATCCATGCAATACACACTTGTTCATAAACACACGAAATAATCTACTTAATAGCACCAAGAAAGCAGATCTTCCTTTCCACAATAGCGAATATACCTTTTATACAAGAGAAATTTATATAGTAGGCCAGCAATTTGATTTTACCCAAGCGATTTCCTTCTCTTGATAGAGGACCAAGCTGTCATTTGGAATCTGACTGACAAAGGCTTCATTTGGGACAGCTTCCTTACTACTTAAAGCGACTTTTTAGTTCCAAAAATTAAAATTTTAATACTAAAAAGCGGCTTTAAGAAGCGGTGAGAAAGCCGTCCCAAACGAAGTGAAAATCAATCGCTTCGAGAGAAAAAAATAAGAACAGAGGAGACAACAGCTTGTGCCAGGATGATCCGTGATCAGAGTAGTCTCTTGAAGTTCTTACTGGTGGCTTGGTATGAGCGAATTAACAAACCAACACCAACTCCAACACCAAGGCAAATGCCAAGGCTAATTCCAACGCCAACTCTAACACCAGCATTGAACCATGAGAGGTCTCCATCCTCCTCTTCAGTATATTCTGCTCTGGGATATAAACTGCTATAATCAATATTGGTATCACTGTCCATCTTGTAGTCTTCATAATCAGATAGCTGCAAAAAAGAGGTCCGCACATAAAGTTGCTTAATATGTCATTTTTGACGATCATTTGATGATAGAAGAAAGTATGAATTAGGGAAACAACATTTTGAAACTGTTAGGAGAACCGATCTTAGGAGACTCATCTGAAAGTGTTAGATTAGACATGGACTTATAAAAAAATTAAACAACTCTTAACTTCATTTCAATGACTGAACCCACCAACAGGCTCTTGTTTACAGGAGGCAAACAAATGCTGCCCCACTAAGATTTGAATTAGGAAATTAATGTATTAATTAGTATGAGTTGTTTAGGGTTAGGGTTATGCATGTTTTGTTAATGATTTTGGAAGTTCTTGTCTTGGGAGTCTTGGGCCCTAGATTTCATCTAGGAATTGGGAGAGAAGATCCTCATCTCGAATTGAGGATCAATTGTATATTATTTTGTTTCTTCGTTTAGTTGATTTCCTTCAAGCAAAGATGTTATTTTGCTGAAATTTTCCATCTGAATCTTGTTCGTTTGCTGTTTTCATCTCTCTTGTTAGGGATTACTTGGATTTCTCAAGTATTTTCTAACAGAAACATAGTATCTTAACTACAAAGAGACTAGAAAAATGTTCATGTAAAGAGAGAAAAAAATATCAGTCAGTAACTCAAAAACTTACTATCTCGTGCATTGCACAAAATTTCCATTTGTACCATGGGAATATCATAATTAAAAGAGAGCAGTAAGTTTCGAAGATTTTAAGAATGCTTTTGGTATGCATCAGTCGGGAATTAAACTTTCTAACTAATACAATAATTAAGAAAGAAGAAATCATCCATGCACAATTCTCTTTAATGTCCACCAAATTAATCCTTGTGGCAGTTGTATCCAATACAAGAAGCAACCCCGAATGCAGGATTTGGGGCAGGGTTGATGTAGAAAAAATAATGTTCATAAGCTACAAAAAATAATGTTCCTCACTTTGTTAGCCGCATCAAACAAGCATGTTGGATTTTTTTTTGCTTTTCTCAACGACATACATGTTTTTGTGATTGATATGTGCCCTGTCATATCCAAGGCATGTTTGCATCCGACACTAGTTAGAATACATTGCATCCAAAGTTGAATGTTTGTGCCTCCTAGCTCATAAGTTTGATCCTCATATAATTACCACACTCAGACATCTTCTTTGATCTTAATTATAGGTATCAAACAACAATTCTAGCAACCATATCTCTCACCATATTTGTGGGATAGTTGGGATAAAGTTGAACATATAACAAGGGGTGATAAAAAGCCTTAAAGCTTCAACTGGCCAGTTACTTCTACAAGAAAGGAAATTACATAATATTCCATGCTTTTATTGCCTCATATGATCATATATTGCAACCCCACTCACATGCATATAGCAGTCAATGGCTAGTCCGTTTAGCCCGATTAACCTTTACAAAATAAACATCTACAAATATAATGCAATGATTGTGGATTGATCAATAGGTATGCGGGGTATTATTAGCTCAAAGCTACTTCAAGATAGCTTAATGCATCCTTCCACAACCAAACATTTCAGCTGTACAACATTTTGATAGGAACTACATGAGTTCGCAAGTAATCCTAATGGGAAATACTTAAGTTCGCAAGCAAACCTAACAATAATCGGTAAAACAACGAGAAAACCGAAGAAAATATGGTGGAAGAACAATCAAACGATAGATAATCTTATAGAAAGCAAAGTGAAACAAGAACGAAGCAAAGATATAAGAGATCCTCAATTCGAGAGGAGGATCGTCTCTCCCAAATCTCTAGAAAAGAGAGCCTAGAGCCCAAGCCGCCAAGAAACCCTAATTGAAAACAAATCAAAACATAATCCTTCCCTAAAAATCTCTTGCTCTTTAATACAAAAACTTTCCTAATCTAATTTCCCTTCCAAGCCCAAGCCCAAGCCGTCCCCTCCTTTTCAATTTGAATTACTTGGACTAGTGGGGCCCTCAATGTGGGCGGTCAACATCCAGGGCTTGTTCGCATCCTGTAATAGAGCTGAGCCAGCCGGCCAGCTGGGCCGGTTCACCCTAACACATTTATCATCAATCAATATCATGTCATACTAATTTAAGTCCATTTACACTTTAAATAATAATAATAAAAAAATGAAGTCAATATGACAAACATAGAACTGTAGAAAGAATAAAATCAAAACATGGCTATCGACTTGAACAGAAAGGAAACATGTTCGCAAAATGGAAACTAAAAGTAAACTTCTTTCCAGAACTGCACAAATAGTTTCTGCTTACTTCTGGCCTATCAAAATGGAGAATGATCAGAAATAAAAGCAGTCCATTCATTCACCAAGTGTCATCTACATTATAAAAAATATGGATCTAGAAACCAAAGGGAGCAGTGATACCTGTAACGCATCATTCTTCAGCTCAACCGTATCATGTTCAGGAATCGAGTCCAGAACTGACTTCTGGTTTCTCTTCTGCAAACCAACTTTAAGCGTTTTAGTGAGGATAATAGGAGTACCAGAGAAGCAACCAGCAATATAAACTTCTATTGTTGGCAAAGGCATTTCAGGACTCTTATATTGCTTTCCCTTCAAGAAGCTAACACCACTTGACACCAAGGACTGGCACTTTATACTCCATTTCTTTTGACGCCCTTTTGATTCCCCTTCATCATTCTTATCATCACACAACTCCAGGACTCCAGTAAGTAAGAGATCATCTCCATCAAACACCTCAAATCTAACACTTCCAGTAATCCTAATATTATCGGTACTCACGAAAGTGGTTTCTTCAGATTTTTTATCAAATCTGTCCCTCCTGAGATAAGAGGAGACACAATCTGAATAGATGCTACTTCTCCGACCATTCACTTCAAGAACAGTATCAGGGTGTAATGGAATGTGATTAACAGTAAGATGGCCCGGAGTTGATTCATCAACCTCATAGTTGCAGATTCTTATGTAAAAAACCTTCAGATCTAACCAAGGTGGTAACTTGGGAAGGTAAAGAGGGTGCATGATGATCATCCGGCCAGAATCAGGCGTCTCTTCCTTGTAAACAGGATCATAATTTTGCCCCATTATCAAAATAAAACTCCCTTCAAAATAACTTTCACATCAACCTTGGCAATCTGAGTAGAGAGTGAACCAGAAACACCAATTGGTGTTCTCTACCTGTAAAGTGAGGCAATCATTATTCTAGTCAAAGCCGAATCAAAGCAACATTCGAAGTACAGGTAAGCAGGAAAATTGGAAACAAGATCCTTCCCTACCAATAAACTAGTCCATACAAAACGAATGAAAAATAAGCAAAAAGACACCACTAAGCAAATCGAGACGAACTATGAGAACGAATACAGGAAATAAGACAAACAAATATGATTCCCCAAAACAAGTTGAATGAAATAAGAACAAAAAACTGAAAAATTCTATTCCTTCTCCCCAACAAGAAGTTCTATTTTCTCATCAATGGCTGATTGACATAATCTATGTTTGGATGGAAGGAATTTGAGCGAAACAAAATGAAAAGAAGTTTGAAAATCTCAAATCAATGGCCACATATTCATACTTAATCCAAAAATTACTGGAATTGAATTTCATATCATTTCCATCATTTCCTTCAATCCAGCCGAAGCCATAGAAATTGCCATTTTGCATAAGCCGAAACTATATCCATTGAAAATCATAAGAAATTATAGTAAGGAAGTAAATAAATAAGATTGAAAGAAGCGACCTTCCGACCAAATTCTCAACAACAAAAAAAGCTGTATTCCTACCAATAGATAGAGTGAAACAGAAATTTCTAAACTGAGGTCCAGCAACACGAATAAGCCCTAAACCTCAAAACCCCGAAAAAACCCCAAATCGAAGCCAACAAAAGCTTGACAAGAGACGGATGAAACTACCGCTCTCATCAAACAGTCACGGCTATAAATCGAATCGTATCTCACAGATCGAACACCCATGCGACACGAAAAAATCATCCAACCAAAACTCCGATGAAATCGACGGCAGTGATTACGACACAGCTTGATAAAAATAAAAAATAAAAACAAAGAAAAAATTCACGGAAGGGAGAAGAAGGGATGGGTCCTAGCTCGCGATTGTACAGATAACAACGATGGATTCGGTGGCCCTCTTCCTTATCTGAAGACGAAGAGGCTGACGGCATTCGGTCCTTCTCCCTTGCTTGAGCATCCACTGATTATAAAATTAAATTATTTTTTTCTTAAGTAGCCCATAAAATGTTCAGTGTGAACAGTACCATTGTCTTGTTGAAAGATAAGGTGATTTTATTTTTAAAATTATGAAATTAAATAAATATTTTAAAATATCGTTTGTTATTTTAAGAGAAATTTATTTTGTACAATATATTTTTATAATATATCATTTCATTTATAGACGAAGGAAAAACAATTTTGGTCACGTCGTTTTCAAAAGTACATACCTATCCAAAATAAATTAAAGCCGTTAATATTGGGGTTCATTTATTCTTACTTTTTTAAAATTAATTTTTATATAAATATGAAAAATATATATTTTTAAAGAAAATAAAAAAATTATTCTAAATAAAATATGAGTAGGCTTAAATTTGATTATTTAATGAGCTCACAAATTGAACTTATTTAGTCATAAGTTTAAGCTTGAGTTTATACCATAACTTGTTATTATACAAACTCAAGCTTAGTATGGCTCAGTTCATTATCTTATAAAATACTTGCTTAAATTAAAATATATTTCAAAATTAATTTTAAAATAATATAATAAAATATAAACTAATTATTTTTTAATTATTTCTCAAGTCAAGGTCGAGATATCCAAACGAGCTCGTCTAATAATTTTCAAATAAGTTGAGTTTGAGCCCGATAAAAATTAAATAAGATTAACTTGATTTGATGGATATTCGACTTATTTATGCCATTTAGTATAATTGAAGCTTAGTAGATAGGAAAATTGGTTGGGATTGCAACAAATAATATCTATAATGATCTTTTAGTGCACCATGTTTTTTGCAACAACCATTTTAGAAAATTAGTGGTAATAGAATCGGGTTAGGAGTATCAATTTTATATGATGGGACTTGTGCGGGCTAGAATATACGGGGCGATAGAGTTAGAATTTTCGTCATATGTTGTACAGATATCCAGCACACAAATATTGAATTCAGAAACACAATATTTTTTACGTGGAAAACATTGGAAAATGAAAAAATCATAGGGACACGCCCAATTGAAATGATTATACTAGTGTTTGAATAGATCACAAGTGACCGAAAAGTCATCGTTCAACCGTTGGATTGAAATCTTGTGACGAATGGACATTGAACGAAAATCCAGTAATGTTTGGTGATTGGGCAGAAATCCTGCATCAGTTGGTGGCCGGGAGGAAGTCCTGCTTAAATTGGTGGCTGAACAGAAGTCCGTCGAAGGTCAGTGTTCGGACAGAAGTCTGGTGTCAGTCAGTGACCGGGCAGAAGTCCGGTAGTGGTCAAGGAGGACTATGGTGGCAAGAGAACTCTAGTTTCTCTCTCTTCCTTGTTTGAGTCTATTTCCATAAGAAATAATGAATCTATTTATAATTTTCTAAGAGTGGCATGAGGGGATCGTGGACCGTTTATTGCACATTTGAATGTATTAATGATATCAGGATTCTACAATCCTGGGCTCATTGGATTCGTGTCGTCGAGCCGCTTGATTCAACTATAAGCATGCCACGTTTGAAAATCATTTGGCCATCCAATTTATGGTTTGAACTTTCCAAATGTGCTTCGAGTATGCACTTTGGGCCCATTTGGGCTAGGTTTAAGTCTAATTTGGTTTTGTTGGGTTCATATTTTCTAGACTTTTAATTCAACTATAAGTTTGATGAAAACGGTGTTAGTTCGACTATAAGAAGGTCCCAAATTTAGTTTAAAAAATTTTCAACCTGATTTTGTCCCAAGATTCGTGCCTGAACAAGATAATTTTTTGATGATATATAAGGTGTAATTTGAAATGACTTAAAAAATAACCCGACATGAACCAAATTTGACTCAACCTGACCTGAACACAATACAACACACATCAACCTGATCTGAAATGAATTCATTAACTTGTTTTGTACACCATAACTCAAGAATAAGGATTACTTAATTAATCCTGAACTTTAATTTGCATCAATCTTATTTTTAATATTTGCACCTTCTTATTCATTATTCCTTAAAAAACAATAAAATTATACAATAAATAGTTTAAGAGAATAAAAAATGACATCATTTATATTTATTTATACAAAATTTTAATATTTTTATGACATGTATGAAATGGTATATTTTAATTTAAAAAAATTAATTTAATAAAGTTTTTGATGTAATTTAAAAATTAAATGTTATATAAATGAATATTACGATTTAAATATTAGGTATGCAAATAGATAAATATTCTGTGGCCTGCATTTAATTTCCCCTCAAAATATGTCTAAGAAATTAAATAGTAATGAAGAATTACAAATTAATTTATCAATGAAAATAGAAGCTAAAAACTAAAGGGGGGAACTAAAAGAACACAAGGATAGCGACTAGTCAAAATGAACTATAATGCAATTATCTAATTTTGACTAACGCTTAAGCTTAATCAAACACCATTGATCATGCTCTCATACTCTTCTTCCCTGCTGCTTCTTAAGTCCCGGGGGCCACAGGCTTGGTGGAGAAGTCGTCGGAGCTAAGGAAACTAGTAAACAAACCTTCCCTTCTTTATTTAGAAAAAAGAGAGAAGAGAAGAAGAAGACGAAGAAACTCTCCGTAGATTCTGCTGCTTTATAAGTCCTTAATCCATTTGTCTCCATCCCCTTAGCTCCTCTCCCCCGACCAAAAGCTTCCTCTTTTTTTCTTTTCTTTTCTTTTTAAGCTTCCCTCCTCTGGAAAGAAATCGGATTTTTTTCAATTTTTACGATTGAAAGATTAGTTTTTGATCGGAGATGGTGAAGAAGAAGCAGAGGAAGCGATCGACTTTGTTTATTGGCAAAGAGCAGACGCAGTTTGATTCACAGCAGGCACCGAGAAAGCGAGGCCGACCAAGGAAGCTTCCGCTTGTAGATGAGAAGATTAAGGAAGAAGAAGACAGAAAGGAATCTGAAGATGAAGAAGAGGAGAAAAAGAAGAAATTGAAGACCGACGACGACGACGACGACGAAGAAGAAGAAGAAAGAGAAGAAGGGAAAGGGGCGGCAGACGAATGGGACAGAAGTCCAGGAAGCAGCAAAAGAAGAACCAGAAGGAAAAGCCAAAGACCTCAGAAGAGTATCTAAGTACGGCGTAGCTCCTTGCTCTTCTTCACTACTTTTTAATCCATGCTCAAGTTTTTTTTTGTGTGTGCTGAGAAATTGTGAATTTAGGACAGTGGGAAAATTATATCATTAATTAATCTCTAGTATTAGTGAGGAAAAATGTAATTTTTATGTGTTGTGGGGGTGAAATGGTAAAAGAAGAGAGAGATAGGTTGATTGCCTGGGAAAAACTAACGGCTGTGATTTTTCTAATTAATATATTTTATCCAAAATGTTTGTTTTATCTCTATTTAGACAAATGGCACTTGTTTATGTCTCAGATTAACTACTAAAATGAAATAATAATTATTATTAAGGTTAGTCAATAGGCGATGGACCATTTGACCCAACTCTTCAGCTACTGTAGCTCACATGATGCTTTTTTATAAGAAATAGAACCAAAAGAAACCTAAGAACATTTCACAGTCATAAATGATCCTGAGGTTTTTAACAATTGAAGAAACAAGTAAGATAAACAGTGATAACATTGTTTAAATTGAATGATTGAAAGGCAAAATGGCATGATTATTAAGAAACAGATGAATGAAGATGCTTTTTTCCCTGTTGAAATCACTAAGAGAATTGGTTTATAGTATTTCTCCAACTGGAAGCATTAGAAAACAATTGCTTTCAATTGAAAATAAGACTCTATGCAAGGTCAGAAGCTTTAAAGAATCAGCTAAACAGATTAGAAAGAGTACATGAAGAGGGCTTTAAAAGAACAGATATATTTTCCTTTAGGTAAGGAAACAATCTAAAACAAACCAAGCCTTCAGAATTCTATAGTACAGAGCTGTTTGTGAAGGACTGCAGCTTCATGGTTTTGCTTCTTTTAGAATTAGTGATAGTTTGGATCAATACATGGTTCAATGAGGTGTGCAAAAGTCCTCCAATCGTTAGATTCAACGGGATTTTAGAGATTTCCCAAATTTTCATTGGGATCATCAACCAGAAATTGTCAAAGGAGATTATATAATAACTTATTACATGAGGAAATTCTTGTAAATAAAAAAAAATTATGTGGTTGTTAATATCTTTTGTCTATGTTGCATCATAAAATTTATTTGGATGCAAGTAAGATGATTTGCTACATCTTTAAATCATATATCCTCAAACTCTGTAGGGGTTGTTTTGTTTAGGATTTAATTCAAATAAAAGATCTTGATAAAAAAATCTCATAATTTAACACTTCAAATACATCAAATTTGAATTTATATGAATCACTAAAGTTAAGTGTTGTAAAGAAGCAAATACTAAGTTAAGTGTTGCAGAGATGAGGATACTCAAGTGGATGAGTGGATTTACCCTTAGAGATAGGATACGAAATGAGCAAATACACATGAAAAGGTTGTAGTAGCTCCAGTGGAAGATAAGATTAGAGAGAGTCGCCTTAAATGGTTTGGTCACATAAAACGACGGTCTTCCGATGACCATGTTAGAAAAGTAGAGGTATTATATTCAACTTATATTTAAAAAGGTAGAGGTAGGCCTAAAAAAACTTGGTTAGAAAATATTAGAAACGATCTTTTTTTATTAGATTTAAACGAGAATTTGACTTTTAACATGACACAATGGAGAAAAATGATTCATGTAGCCGACCCCACATAGTTTGACAAAGGCTTGATGTTGTTGTTGTTGTTGTACTAAAGTCAATTTTAGTTCAATCTTTCTCTTACCAAACAGCCCATTTGAGAACATTTGCAAGAAGAAATAATATGGGTATACTTAACTGTGAAGCAACTGCATAGAAAACCATGCTTCTGATTGCCCAAGTTCCATAGAAAGAAATGGAGATACCTCTGCGTAACAAAGATACAGCGGTCAGAGTATTTGAAGGAAAAGCAAGCTGATCAAGAGTCACACACAACAACACCCTTCATTACACTTCAATCTATCTCCATGAACGAGCATATTTATCCCTCTATATTTTCCGCATCCCAACACTCCACAATATTCATCACGTAAGTTTCAAGTGAAGTTTATGATCATTATAGCAATTAAATTACTGAGAGTAATGTTTCTAAATCTGCAGAAGATAGAACTTTAGAAACTGAAACAAACCGACATAAAAATAATATCAAAGAGTAGTTTACAAAGAATGCAGATTAATAAATACTAAAAACTTGACATAGTATTAGCTATTCCAATAAAAAGGATGTGTCATTCAAAATAATCATTCAGATAATACATAATCTAAGAAGTGCATGAACAAATCTCAGAACAGAACTCCCATAAACTATTAAAAAATCATCCTATCAATCAAATTTTAGCTATTTTATAATCATGAGAAGATACTGGCAGTCACATATAGCTGCAATTTGGGAAAATAAGAAATTCATGTAGCAAATAATCATTCAGATATACTTTTAGCATGAAAGATATTGTTTTCTAACTTCTCAGGTAGATAAACCAATGTAATCTGCTCAGTAACTTTATTCTGTCAAAAATATAACATTCATATATGATGTGTGTGTCTACATGAATTTGTGATTAAACTCGCTCTACAACAACAACAACAACAATAACATCATCAAGCCTTTGTCCCACTACGTGGGGTCGGCTACACGAATCCTTTTTCGCCATTGTGTCATATTAAAAGTCAAATTCTCATTCAAATCTAATAAAGAAATATCATTTCTAATATTTTCTAACAAAGTCTTTTTACGTCTACCTCTACCTTTTTTAACATAAGTCAAATCTAATACCTCAACTTTCCTAACCGGGTCATCGGAAGGCCTCCCATTAATGTAAACAAACCATCTAAGGTGACTCTCTCTAATCTTATCTTCCACTGGAGCAATTCCAACCTTTTCACGTATATGCTCATTTCGTATCCTATCTCTAAGGATATAGTGATGTGAGACCACGGAGGAATTGCGTGCGGAAATTAAAACAAGAATTAATTAAAACTTGCCGATACAAATTTATTACCAACAAAATAGAGGAATAAATTATTCTAGGTAATTAACTCGCTTAGGCGAAGAGTTGCTTTGAGATAACCCAACAATTCATAACAATCCAAAAATAAAAGATATACTTAATTGCTAATAACAATAATCCCACAATTAATAAGGAAGAATTTCACCTTGAGCAACCTCTCACTCGTTCACTCTTGGGCTTTAGCGGAGAAGAAAGAGCCACGCGAAGATGGAGAGCACCACTACGGAAAAAGAGACGAAAGACTTCGTTACCGGAGAGGTAGTCGCCGGAGAAGGTGATGGTGGATGGCGTCCGATGATCGTCCAAGTGGAATCACGAAACTGTCGGTCGAAGATACTTGCGAGAATCGGGACGACTCGCTCCAAGTACTCTTCGATTGTGGCGTCGTCTTCAAATCCTACGTCAAAGCAAGGAGAACGTGGGATATCAATGCTCCCGTCGGCGTGGAAGACTAATCCCCACTCAAGCTCCGGATCCGCCATTCAACATTGAGGCAAGGCGGGAAGAAAACAAGTCGGTTTGGGGGTGGAAGGCTGTGGAAAATTGGAGTTTAGTGCCCATTTTGTGCCATAGGATTTTCCAAAAGTAGCTAGTAAACTTGACATCCCTATCAGAAACGATGGTCTTGGGTAATCCATGTAGTCTAACAACCTCATCAAAATAGAGTTTAGCAATACGGGAGGCGTCAAAAGTTTTAGTGCAAGGGAGGAAATGGGCCATCTTAGAAAAACGATCAACGACTACGCAAATCGAATCATGCTTTCTTAAAGTCTTTGGTAAACCAAGAACAAAATCCATACTCACATCCTGCCATGGACAATTGGGTACGTGTAGAGGGGTGTAGAGCCCCGTATTCTGTTTGCGCTGCTTAGCGAGTTGGCAGGTGTGGCATCTCCTAAGAAGTTTACTAAAGTCACGCTTTAAACTAGGCCAAAAGAATCGATTTTCTAAACCAGCTATGGTTTTGGCTTGTCCAAAGTGACCTGCTAACCCTCCTGCATGTAATTCCCAAACAAGGAATTCTCGTAGAGACGTTTTGGGAATACATAGTTTTTGTGATTTAAATAAATATCCATCTTCCAACACAAACTCCCCAACAATTCGTTCATCACCAGTGGTAAGCGCAGAATAGGTTTCTCTAAAATCGGGGCATTCAGGGTAGTCTTCTTTGAGTCGTTCGAAACCTATTATTTCAGTAGTCAACTCCCTAGTAATCATCATTCGACAGCTTAAGGCATCAGCAGCCTTATTTTCAGATCCTGCTTTATGTCTAATGGTATACGTGTACTCTTGCAGGAATTCAACCCAATGGCCGTGCCGAGCATTTAGCTTCTTTTGGGAATTGATGTATCGTAAGGCCTCATGATCCGAAAAGATAACAAATTCTTGAGGCAGAAGGTAGTGTCGCCAATACCTAAGGGATTGAATGATGGCGTAAAATTCCTTGTCGTAGGTGGAATACCGTTGTCAAATGTCATTTAGTTTCTCGCTAAAGTAAGTGACCGGGTGTCCCTCTTGGGAAAGGACTCCACCTATACCAATTCCAGACGCATCACAAGTCACCTCAAAAACTTTGGAAAAATCAGGTAATCTCATCACAGGGGCTTCCATCATTCGCTTCTTAATCTCCTCAAAAGCCCTAGTTGCAGCTATGGTCCAAAGAAACTCTCCTTTCTTAAGGCAGTCCGTTATTGGTGACAATGGTGCTAAAATTCCGAATAAACCTCCTATAAAATGTGGCCAATCCATGAAAGCTTCTAACATCTCTAATATTTTTGGGTTCTGGCCACTCATTTATAGCTCGCACCTTTTCGGGATCAGCAGATATGCCTTGGGAAGAGATGATAAATCCAAGGAAGGTTACTTATTTGTGAGGAAAGTGCACTTCTTAGGATTAACATACATCTGCTCTCGTTTCAAAATCTCACAAACTTGTCTCAGATGATTCAAATGTTGTTCCACCGAATGACTGTAAATTAGGATATCATCAAAGTATACTACAACAAACTTTCCAAGGAAAGGCCTAAGGATCTGAGTCATTACTCTCATAAAAGTACTCGGGGCGTTGCTTAATCCAAAAGGCATTACAGTCAACTCGTATAACCCATCTTTGGTTTTGAACGCCGTCTTCCATTCATCCCCGGGGCGGATTCTAATTTGGTGATAGCCACTCTTAAGATCGATCTTAGAAAATAGCGTGGCTCCGGTCATCATGTCCAACATGTCATCTAACTAGGTGATGGGAAGCAGTACTTGACAGTGATTTTGTTGATAGCACGGCTATCAATGCACATTCTCCATGATCCATCCTTCTTAGGGGTAAGAAGGGCAGGAACCGCACACGGGCTAAGACTCTCCTTAATGAAACCCCGTTTTAGTAATTCATTCACTTGCTTTTTGAGTTCCTCATGTTCAGTAGGGTTCATTCGGTAGTGGGGAAGATTTGGCAAAGAGGCTCCAGGTACTAAGTCAATAGCGTGTTGAATATCCCTTAGAGGTGGTAGTTGGTGGGGCAGATCTTCAGGGAAGATATCAGAAAAAGTTTTCAGAAGTGGTTTAACTTCCTCAGGGATAGGTTCTTCTTGATCAATACTGACTTCCCGGGCTACTAACGCGTACAGAGGGGCTCCTGATTCTATTTCCGTACCTAAGTCTTTAGCTGTTAATAAGTTCAGGCCCGTGTTGGGTTTCAGGGAGTTGGGTTTAACTTCTTCCTTGGTAGTCTTAGGTTGAGTGGATAAGAGTTTAATCTTCTTGCCCTCGTGTTCAAACACACAGGTGTTTGATCGGCCATAAATGTGTACATCGTTGTCGAACAATCAAGGGCGGCCAAGGATTATTTGACCCACGTCCATTGTTAAAACATCGCACCAGATTTTCTCCTTGTATCCAATGAACTCAATAGGAACGAGGCTCCTTTCTTTCACCTCTAAAGTGGTTGAGTTGATCCAGGCGACTTTGTAGGGATTTGGATGGGGTGTGGTCCTTAACTGAAGTTTTGAGATCATAGCAGAAGACATAGCATTAATACAACTTCCACTGTCAATTATGACCTTACAATTCTTGTCTCCTATTTTTGTGAAAGTGTAGAAGATTGAAGTTCTTCGCCAGTCATCGCTAGGTTTAGGTTGGAAAAAGCACACCTAACAACTTGTAGATCCAAGCGGTTCATCTTCTGGAGACAATGAACAACAGCAGTATCCTCTTCGTCGAAAAATTCCTCATCGTCGTCCATATGGTGGACCAAGTCGGTTTCAGGTTCATCCACTTCCTCCGTCACTTCTTCAATTATTGTAACCTTAAACAGGCTGGAGCACTGAGAAGCAATGTGTCCGTACCCATGGCATCTAAAGTACTTAGTGCCGGTAGTGGTTTTGGGTGTCTCCCGTTCAGGTGTTTTTCCTTTGTAGTCTATTCGAGGTTGGGTTTGATTAGGAGAAGGTCGACTACTAGAGGGTCCAGTGGGCTTGTTGTAGGGTTGGCTAGAGGAAGGCTTGAAAGGATTGGGTCTAGAGTCTTGAGTCCTAGTGTGTGGCTCCTAGACTCTTCCAAATCTAGTACAAGACTACATGCAGCTTCATATGTAGTCACGCCTCTAGCAAAGAGTTCATTTCTAAGATCTTTCCTCAATCCAGCTCTGAACATTGACAGGAGCTGTGTAGGAGTGGTGGTCTCTTCCCCGTTACAGCGAATCAAGAAGTCATCAAAGGTTGAGATATATTCCTTAACAGTCTTACTTCCTTGAGTTAACATATTCCAACGATCTAGCAATCTAGGGTAGTATGAGGGAGGGAGATATTTTCTCTTCAATTCTTGTTTCATGATCCCCCAGTCAGTGATAGGGTATTCTCCTCGAGTCTCCCTCATGTGTTCTATGTTCGTCTAGTACTGGTTGGCTCTACCAGTCAACTTCATCTCAGCAAATCTGACTTTCTTCTCTTCAGAAATGTTATACCATTTGAAGTAACTGTCCATCCCTTTAATCCAATCAAGGAAAACTTGGGGTTCTAACGTTCCGTCAAAAGTCGGGGCATCTATCTTAATGCTCTTAAAGAGTTGGGTATCGTTGTCCCTCCAAGGTGCTTCACGTCCTACCAGTTCTGGGTGGGGCCGGTGGTTGGGTCGGTAGTAGTCCCTAGGAGGTCCGTATTCAGTTCGGGTATCTTCGCCATATGGTGAGTGAGGTCTAGAAGGTGTGTAGATAGCCGGGTGTCCCGTTATTTCAATATTGTCTAGTCTTTCTCCCGTATGACGTCTAAGTTCAGCTACACTCGTTTGGGTATCCTTCATTTGTTGTGTAAGTGTTCCTAATTGGCCCATAATCATGTCTAAAGTGGTTTGCATATGGGTAGGATCCATGGTGGGTTGTTAGGGAACACTAAGGAGGGTTTCTAAGTCCAGGACAGCAGCTAAACACACAGGTTTGCTCACTAAAAGGATACCAACAGCAGTGGGAAAAACTGGACAGCCAACTAATAAAAAAGACCGTCGCTTTCTAAGCACCTTAGGTAGGCTCTGGAGTGGAGACAGCACAAAAACAGCACCTACGGACTCTCCTAACTGAAGTTCACAGTTGCTGGAAGTGAGGGGACAGCAGTTCCAAACACAAATCCAAAAGTCCTAAGTAGATAGAAACACTACGGACTCAAAGGCAGCAGCTAGACACTGGCTAAGACGACCTAAATGCCAAAGAACATGTGCAGGAATTGCGAAAACAGCAGGGAAACAGTGAAGAAAACTTAACGACGCAATGATATGCATGCAAAATCTTAATGGCAAGCTAAAAGGAGATTCCTAGGATGCATCTAGCATGAGCAAAGCATGCTAGCATTGCTCTGATACCAAAATGATGTGAGACCACGGAGGAATTGCGTGCGGAAATTAAAACAAGAATTAATTAAAACTTGCCGATACAAATTTATTACCAACAAAATAGAGGAATAAATTATTCTAGGTAATTAACTCGCTTAGGCGAAGAGTTTCTTTGAGATAACCCAACAATTCATAATAATCCAAAAATAAAAGATATACTTAATTGCTCATAACAATAATCCCACAATTAATAAGGAAGAATTTCACCTTGAGCAACCTCTCACTCGTTCACTCTTGGGCTTTAGCGGAGATGAAAGAGCCACGCGAAGATGGAGAGCACTACTACGGAAAAAGAGACGAAAGACTTCGTTACCGGAGAGGTGGTAGCCGGAGAAGGTGATGGTGGATGGCGTCCGATGATTGTCCAAGTGGAATCACGAAACTGTCGGTCGAAGATACTTGCGAGAATCGGGACGACTCACTCCAAGTACTCTTCGATTGTGGCGTCGTCTTCAAATCCTACGTCAAAGCAAGGAGAACGTGGGATATCAATGCTCCCGTCGGCGTGGAAGACTAATCCCCACTCAAGCTCCGAATCCGCCATTCAACATTGAGGCAAGGCGGGAAGAAAACAAGGAAGGAGGGTTGGGCCGAGAGCTAGGGAGGGACAAGGAGAAAATCTGAAATTTGAATTTCAGATTTTTTTTAGGCTTGGAGGGAGAAGTTATTTTATCATTAAACTCTCCCTCAATCAAAATAAAAAGGGGGCAGCCATTAGGGAGAGAAATTAAGGGGGTAATTAATAGACGCTTAGGTGGCAAAGAGAGAGAAACCGCTAGGTGTTGGGGCCGGCCAAGCAAAGGAAGAAAGAGGGAAAATTTTCTTAAGTAGTGGGCCCCATTAATTAATTAAATCCAGATTTTAATATTCAGGAATTTAATCAATTAAGGAGATTGAAATTGGAATTCAAATAGGATGAGATTTCAATTAGATCTATTCCTAAATGTAGGGAGTTACATTAAGAAAGAAATAATGATAGACTTGATGGCAGGAATTTCAAAATCCAAGGTGAATTGGGCGGCGGGATCTTCCCAGGGGAGTGACGGGATGGGCTAGGGGGTTCGGTGGCCTGGTTGGAGCCGGCGGCTAGCACAGCCGGTGGCAAGGGGCTGGTGAGGGAGGTCGGGCAGAACAGGGAGAGGGAATTTCGGGATTTGGCTGCAGGGAAAGAGGCGGATGTGTGGAGGAATTGGTGGGGAAGGAAGAAACAGTGAACTCACAAGTAAAACCAAGAGCTCGCCGGGGCGGGCTGTTGGGTATTTCGGGTGGAGCCTCTCCTAAGTCTCCTCTCTCTTATCTCTCAAGCTCTCAAGCAAGAAGACGAAAGAAAATTTCAGAAAATTTTAGTAATAAAACATTAGCTCATACAATAAGAGGAGACCCCTTTATAAAGGTCTCAAAGCATGAAAAAAAAGACTCACATGCTCCTTGGGCTACAACAAACACTACGCCTTTATAAGGGCGAAAAAGTCACTAGTGCATAAAATAAAAGATACATGAAATAAAATTACATAAAAATGACATGACAACATTAAAAATATAAACTTCTGATCGTAGCCGTCGATCTACGATTCCTTCGCCGATAAACCTGCCTAAAATGTCTGTCGATGACCTCATCATATAGCCACTCATCCACCTATGCATCCTCATCTCTACAACACTTAACTTAGTATTATGCTTCTCTTTTAATGGCCAACATTCGGCACCATAAAGCATTGCAGGTCTCACCACCATCTTATATAATTTTCCTTTATGTTTGAGGGGGATTTTTCTATCGCACAACAAGCCTGATGCATTCCTCCACTTCAACCATCCAATTTGAATTCTGTTGATAATATTCCCATCTATTTCACCATCACTCTGAACAATAGACGGATTTTATCTCTGGAGGTTTAACAGTTCAGAGCAGTAGCAAAATGTCTCAGTGGCAGACCTTTGGATAGTTGCAAGTCCTGCTCCTGCAAGGAACACCAAGAATATTGCAAAGTATGCTTCTCAGGCGCACACCAAAGACTATAGGAAGAGGACAACCATTTTACCCAAAGTACAATGCTAGATAATAGATGCTTTAGGAAATGCCAACATTATTCAAGTTGTGAATGCCATCCATACCATAGCTTGTAACTGGCAACGTGACACAAAAGGTCAAAATTCCACATTCTGTTTGGAAGAATTTGTCTCACAACCTTAACATTAATATTACCCATAAAACAGCATTCCAACAGGCATCAGGAGGTATTTGGGATGGAAAATTTCTGCATTGGAGGTGTAGCAGTATACATTTTACATCAATGGATACGATGGCTAATGGCTATTTGAAAGGAGAAATTGGAGCAACCAAAGCTTCCATTTTTATGACAAGTTCTGAACCGAAGGAGGATCTATCACATGATAAACCCATCTTCCTTATGGATTATGGAGGTTGATATAAATATAGGATTACGAAGACAGCTTGAAATACAAATGACTCTTCTACCAATAATCTCTGCAGGAACAAAACCCATCGCTGAAACAATGGAACCGATTTCGATCACGCACTATAATCTCTCGTTTGGCTATCTCTGATATCAATTTCAGAGCTGCATGGCAGTCGTTGCACACCCTAAGGTTTTTCATAATTCTAATCACTTTCCCAGGTGGTGTACTCATCAACCCAAATACAACAGCCAGTTTTTCGCTATGTCGGTACAAGACAGACTCCTTCTCGCTTTCTTCCATGTCAAGTAGCACCACTGAAGTATCTGGAACATAACCTCTAACTCTTAATTCCACCAACAAGTCATCCCATTTCCTGTATATCTCTAGAATCTGAGCATGATCACTCTCCCCAGCAACAAACTCATGGATCACACCATCCACTGCTACTGTGCTCCACCCTGGGGTCTTCTTCACTCCTTTATTCCTCATCAAGCGACGAACTTTAGCTGCATCATCGAATCTTCCAGCATCAGCATAAATGTTTGATAAAACGACGTAATAACCATCATTTGAAGGGTCCAGATCAGTAAGTTGCCGAATAGCTTCCTCGCCCATGTCAACCCTCTTGTAAACTCTAGCCCCACCAAGCAAAGCCCCCCAAACAACACCATTGGGCTTGATTTGCATTTTCCTTATGAAGTCCAGGGCTTCATCAAGCAGGCCAGCTCGACTCAAAAGGTCCACCATGCAACCATAATGCTCGATCTCTGGGACAATGTTGTAATCACAAATCATGCTTTGGAAGAATTTCCGACCTTGTTCCAACAAACCCATATGGCTGCAAGCATGGAGTAATCCAACAAATGTTACTGGGTTGGGTCGAATACCGGCCTTCCTCATCTCCGCAAATAGCTCCAGAGCATCATCTCCTTGTCCATGAATTGCATACCCATGAATCATAGCAGACCACGATACCACGGTCCTCTCTGCCATTTCATCAAACACTTTTCGTGCAATTTGCACGCAACCACACTTGATGTACATATCAATCAGAGTATTACAAACTCTAACATTTTTTAAAAACCCAAACCGGTTTCCATACTGATGAACTCTCTTCCCCAAATCAAGCGCCCCAAGATCAGCACAAGCCGCGAGTACAGCCACCACAGTAACCTCATTAGGCCTCACACCAACCTCCTCCATTTCAACAAACAGCCGCACCGCCTCCCTCGGATTCTTCCACTGCACATACCCAGCAATCAGAGAAGTCCATGACCTAACACTACGCTCAGGCATATCATCAAACATCTCACGTGCAAGTTCCATCTCCCCATCCTTCGTCAAGCGGGCAATCATTATGTTATAACTCACTGCATCTCTCTTCGGCATTTTCTCAAACATGAGACGTGCGTCCGCCATTGCGCCAAAAGAAGAGTACATGTGAACCAAAGTGTTGTGTAAGAAAACGTCGGGATCGAAACCCAACTTCAAGATCAAGGCATGGATGGTTTTGCCGGTGAGAAGGCAATGAGATAACTGGGTGCAAGCTTTGAGGGCAAAGGAGCAGGAGAAGGTGTTGGGGAGGAGATTCGAGGAGAGCAGACGATTAAAGAGGAGGAGCGCGTCCGAAGGGGAAGAGGAGGAGAGGGTATTAAGGTGGGAGTTCCAGAGGAAGATCTCCGGCGAGTCGGCGGAGCGGTGGAAGAGGTGGCGAGCGTAAGAGAAGGCGGAGGGGGAGGAGAGGGCGCAGACGGAGGCGATTTGGGGGAAGGAGAGGGAGGAGATGGGAGCGCCGGATTTGATGAGGAGGGAGTGGAGTTGTTGGAGGTGGGAGGGGGAGGAAAAGGCTATATTTGAATTTGGCTGGGAAAGGGAAGAGTCTTGGCTGCAAAGGGGAGAGGAAAGGGGAGCGAGGCAGGAAGAAGCCATTTGATGAAGCTGGCTCCCCCTTCGAATATGTTGCACACCACGGAGTGTTACAGTCTCATTGGGGTAAACGGTATAGAAATTTGGATATTCTATAAATATTTGTATAATTTTTTAGTTATGCATCTAAAGATATATATGAGGCAGCTCATTTTTTTTATCTTGGATTTAAAGTTTATATATGTAATGTGGATGAATTTATTTTACTGATTTAAATGTTTTAAAAATATTTATATTCAATAATTTAATATTAATAATATTTTAAATTATTTTAAATTATAATTTGCGTGTAAAATACCTCTTAATGTTATTGCTGAAATTATTGAAGGCGTTTCTTAGAGAAAAGTTGATACATAATATCATGAATTTAGTTTCTAAGCAGTAGATTTATTTTAAAATAAATAAAATATGCAAATTAATTATAGTTCATTTATACTTATATGGAAGCGTGGTAATTTTTGTATACCACTTATGTGGAGATCTTTTTACCAAACAAATTTCCCATTTTTTAATTTTCAAAAATTGGAAGCTTTAATATTTGCTAAATCGCTTCCATTTTTCAAATTCGATGCACATAGCTGAAAACCCAAAAAAGGGGTCAATGTAAAATTATTCTGCGTGGATACGGACGCCGTTCGAAGGTGATCAGAACGCATCAGGTCTTTTTTTTTGCTATGTACCAAATGACATGGAGCATTATAATTTACCTCCGAACTGTCTGATGTCCACGCAGAATAATTTCTCAAAATTCATAATATGATATTGCTCTAGTTGCACACACACATTTATTATCATCTACTAGTGCCTTGACAACAACAACAATATCAAATATTTATCCACTACGTAGGGTCAACTACATACTTTTTTTCCTCCAATGTATTCAATCATGGATTAACTATTCTATGCGAGCACCAAACATCACCCCGAGGCCAACCAAAATGCCCCACATCACCGTTGACTCAATACCGCTTGCACCCAATCTCCGCACGTAATAATTAGAAATGATTATTTCTTATTAGACTTAAATGATAATTTGATTATTAATAGGATAAGATTGTGAAAAAAATAAAAATAAATTTAATCAATCCAGCATTGTCAAAATAAAGACTGATATTATTATTATTATTGCTCTATAAACCCAATTTAAACAAAGTAATTGTCACGACCTAACCAGCTTCCATTATTTCACATGATTATCATATAGTGAAAATCTCCTAGCTTTCTAAAGCACTAAAAGGCCTATCAACATTCTCAAATTTATTTCCAATCAATGCATTATGAATTCAAATGCCATAAAATATTATTTTACTGAATGAAATTTTAAATGGCCTTAAAAAATAATTTTACATTGCATAAAATATTAGATAAAAACATCAGATCTGTTACTGTAATTGAACTATGGCTAGATTTTTTCTGCCGCTATAAAAAAAACCAACTAGTTTTTAAGGAGAGATTATTAGGTGCGGAGTGCGGATGGGGAGAACCGTCCGCACAAGTATTGGGTACCGCTAAATAACTAGTGCTTGTGTGGACGGTGCACGCTCCGCACCTAATAATTTTTCGTTTTTAAGGGCTGCAGGTCCATGGCGACGCTCCTTTTTGTAGCGGAACTGTTTTGGATCAAATCCACCTTCCTCTGCACCATAGACAGCCCAAGATGGTGTGACAGCCATGTAGTCTTCAGTTCCAAAGGGCTTTCCTGAAGCCACCTACATCCCATTAAAAAAAATCAGTTTATGATTAAGATTTTGGCTTCATGGGACGGCTTCCTTACAGCTTCTCAAAGCAGCTTTTTGATGAAAAATTAAAATTTTTGTTCTAGAAAGCTGCTCAGCAAGAAATCTGTCCCAAACGAAACCTTCATTTGGGACAATTTTCTTGCTGCTTTTTAAAATAGTTTTTTAATGATAATTTTTTATACTAAAAAAACAGTTTTAGAAAGAAGTAAGAAAACTATTCTAAAAGAAACCTAAAGTTGACTAAGACATGAAGGCTTTGTTTGGGACGACTTTCTTACTGCTTCTTAAAGCAATTAAGAATCAGCAAGAAAGCTGTCCCAAATAAAAACCTTTGTTTGGGACAATTTTCTTGCTGCTTTTTAAAACAGTTTTTTAATGATAATTTTTAATACTAAAGAAAGAAGTAAGAAAGTTATTCTAAAAGAAACCTAAAGTTTACTAAGACATGAAGGCTTCGTTTGGGACAACTTTCTTACTGCTTCTTAAAGCAGCTTTCTAGTTTAAAAATTAAAATTTTTGTACTAAAATGCTGCTTTATGAAGCGGTAAGAAAGTTGTCCCAAACAAAACCTAGATTATGCTTAACAATTCTTCATCACATCAAATTTATCAGCCTTTGACTCTACTTCAAAACTATTTACAACATCCTTCACAAAATATGTTATCATCTTCCATCTTATTTTGCATTAAACTTAGTAACAAATTTTTTTTAACATAATATATAATTTAAGAGATTTATTATAAATTTACATAGCCCCACCTCTTAATTCCACCACTGCTTTCAAGCCTTAAAAGCTGATCTCACTACACATCTAAACGATTGTGAGTTTCAAAAACAAAATTTGCTTTCTAGGAAACAAATGCTTACACTAAAAATTTCACAAATGAGCTCCAAATCACTTACTAGTTTTAATGAAAAAGAACTGGAAAGAGCAGCAGAGTAAAGGCTTACTAGATCATGAAACCTTTCATAGTCTATCCAAGTGTGCCACTGGCCATTGATTTTGAACTTGTCAACTTTTGCCAGAAGAACACAGCAAGAATGGACATGCTCACAAGCTACTTCATACAGGCCATTGCTTTTGATGGCCAAAGTTTCAGAGAACTCTTTAACATCAGAATGCCAGGGAACATTCTCCATTGTCAACTTTGATGTGGCAGTTCTGTAAAAGAAACAATGGTGAAACCTTTCATAACAGGGCCATGGCTAACAAGAATGGCCTAAAGGAAAGAAAATAAGAAACTTACGAGCCACAGTACGTGACACCCTTGATCTCAATGAAATCTGGTTCTCCAAGGCCTAGCAAGTTAGCATATGCGTCTACTTCTTCTGCATTCCATCCTTTAACAAGAGTTAGACGGTAAACCGTCCTCTGTTGTTTGTCATGCAAAGCTTTCAGAGAATCCTGTCAAAATAGATAAATGATTAAGAAAAAGCAATAGTAGGAGAGAAGATGAGAATGCCTTTCTAGGATAAATGATTAAGAAATGAGAATGAATGTGTATCCAAATTTGTACAACAACAACAAAAAGAAACATCAAGCCTTTGTCCCACTACATGGGGTCGGCTACAAAAATCCTTTTTCGCCATTGCGTCCTGTCAAAAGTCAATTTCTTATTTAAATATAATAAAGAAAGATCATTTCTAATATTTTCTAACCAAGTCTTTTTTAGGTTTACCTATACCTTTCTTAACATAAGTCAAACCTAATACCTCAACTTTCCTAACAGGGTCATCGGAAGGCCTCCGTTTGTGTATCCAAATTTGTAGATGAAAGAAAATCTATGACACCCTAAGGTACATTATCAATTTCTGGGACAAATGTCAGATTATCATTTGAAACTAAACATCCATAATGTAGATTTATTTTTGGAAAAAAATAATCAACACGCACTTGACAACCAATATAACGGACTCTTAAGAATAAAACTCACAACAAAGCGCTCCCAAAAGTCTCCAAAAAGTGGTCTATCAACTGCCTTCAAGCTCTCCTTTGTTGCTGCATCAACACTCACATATAACTGCGAATGTTTCAAATATGTAAATTCGTTAGTTATCTGGGCATAATAGAATGCATTGCATCTATTTGGCTGTACAAACCTGGGTAATAGGTTTTAACATCTTTATTCTGTCTGGAAATTGGGCATTTGTAACAAGAAAAGTAGAAATGTGCCTGCGGTGCAGTTCCTCGATTAGTCTATTTATCTCCGGATACATGATTGGTTCACCGACAAGAGACAAAGCACAGTGTCGGGGAGATAGACCTTCAAGAAACTGCTGTTCCTTCACCCCTGTAGTAAACAGAAAAGAAAGGTATGAACATGGAGAAAATGCTTGTTAAGGTTATCGCTAGATGATTGCTAACCAGATTTTTTTCTTCCAGTATATGTTTTAAAAAATAGTCAGGTATTGATAACAATTGGTGGAGGATTTTTTTTTTTAAGTTCTATCAAAATTGATCATGGCTACTCAGGGAAGTCGCAAATCTTGACAGAAAAACGATTTCATTTAAAAAATTGTCTACAGCTCAAATAAGGGTGTGACAGGTTGATTATAGAAAGTCTGAAAACTACCATATAAGTAACAAATCTCTCTTACCAAAAGCATTAGGGCATCTCCAACCGAAAATCTCATTTTTCATTCAAAAATGCCGTGAAACTAAAAAATGCCGTGATTCATCTCCAATCGAACTCCATTTTGTCCCGTAACGGTCGTTCTCTTCTTTCGTGCGTTTCTTCGGCAAGTTCGATAGAGACAAAAAAATGGCGAAGATAAACAGTACAACGTCAATATTGACGTCGCACTGTTCATCCGCGATGAAATGACGTAAGAATTGCCGCTCGGTTGGAGCGACGGAAGAATGGCAAACAGTTGTTTGCCGTTCCATTGGAGATGCTCTTAGTCGATCTCCAAGTATCAATTATTAAATGAAAATATACATGAATTCATTTAACCTTGCTTGCGTTAGGATGTATAATGACCACGCCATCATACAGGAGAATTTTGCATACTACTCTGAGAGTGGAAGAATCATAAAATACAAACACACCTGGGACACCCTTCATTTGCTTTATCATTTTAGTATGCTGGTCGATGGCAGCATCCACAATAACAAGAGGATCATCCATCTTCCACCGCCATTCTTTTCCCACAGGATTAGTATGATGCCTCCAACAAAAAACACACTTATTTGCACATGCTAAGCTTGGGGTTGCTTCCATGCACCTTGAGAAGACAGAAAGAAAAAAATAATGAAAGCGGGAAGAATACTTCAACCAAACATACAACTCATAGCTAGAATCCTATATTATAATCTCTATTACAGGTTCCTAGAGCTATGACTGCGGTGGATACAAAAATAAAAAAAAATAAAAAAAAATCACTAAGGAATGAAAAAAGTACAAAATCAAAACCAATGTGCCTTTGTCACAGAACAAAACAACAATATAGTGACACAGAAGGTAAAAACATGTTAGAGAAATATTTGGAAAATTCAACAGCAATAAACATTAGATGGTGCTCCAATCAACAGCATTGTTATCAAGTTATGCAATCATTACCTATGACTCTCAATCCCATAAAATGAGTGCTTGTAGCAGCCCCCACGTCCTCGGAGTTGTGCCTTTGTCCATCTACAAATTTTAACACCACTATGTGAACCAATAATCTTGTATCCCTGCATTGATGAAGAGGTGCAAGTCACAAAAATGTTGGCCTCTTCAATGAGAACTCATGTAACGAGACTCTAAACAAAAATAAATAATAGGCGGAATATGAAAAAATTTATACAAAAACAAATAACGACTAGAAAAATCAACAAGATTTGCTAAACTAGAAATATGTGACAAGTAACTTTCCAACAATCAAATGCATTCATTACTTGCTAAATCAAGCATGAAAAACAATGAGTACATATCTAGTTTCAGATCAAATACTGGTAAGTTTAATCAAAGAAAAGTCCCTAAGTTGATGTTCCTGAAATCCACATTGTGATAGACGTATTATGATTTCTCAGTTACATTGATAGGATTACTTTGATTGCTAAGCCTTTCATGATGATGATGGTGACCTTTCAGTGAGAATAATGGATAGAAAATGCTATAGATCTTTGGTTTAATATTTAAGAAAGTGCTTTGGAGTTTGCGGTGGAATAGTGAGAAATTTGGAGGCGTATAATGGTGGGAATGCCAAGGCTAATTTAAATTGGGCTAGTTTAAGCTGATTTTAAAGATTACATAGAGGATTTTACAAATGGCTGAAAATGCTTGGAAAGAATGAGCTTAGGATGTGGACTAATAATTTAGAGTAGATGTTAAAATAAAATTTGGTGGAGTTTAAATAGGTGTCGAGGAGTAGAAACAAAACTAGGTTCTAGTCTTGCTTTGTTTGTCTTGAGCTACTAGCGAGGTTTCATGTGATTGCATGGTTTGAGTTGTGTAGTGGTTGGTCTTGTAAGAGGCTTAGGATGTGGGAGAAGATGTTATGATGATTTAGCGCACTTGTTTGAAAAAAAAAGGCAACTAATCATAAAATAAAAAAGATAATTATACAATCTCATTAAAAAAAAGAAATATTAAAACCACCGAAACACAAGCAAACAAGAAGATATATTATTCAGCCAAATGATTTCATTCAATATTAGAAATTTTATGACATAACAACTTCTATTTACCAGCAATAAAAGAAACCTTAAGTTTTCATCTTTTATAAGGGAGGGATGGAATGGACACTTAATAAAAGAGGAGAGTTCTAATATTTTCATTAAAACATTTCATTTTTCATGCTCCTTCATTAAGGTAGCCAATCTTACATGGTTTCAATGGCATTTGAAAATATAAAAAATAAAAATTAAATTAAATTTATAAAATTCCAATATTGGTCCTTAACATAAAATATAAAAAATAAAAATCAATTTTGAAAATATAAAAAATAAAAATCAATTAAACTCTCGGGTAAGGGTCAGTCAAAGATTGCTTGAATTTTTGAAAGAGGTCAGGTTTAATTACAACATTAAAAATAATGAATACCATAAAAATCACTTGAATTTGTAAAAAGAAATACTTATTTAGATTGTTGTGTAGCTTTTCTTTTTCCTAAGGGTTTCAAATACTTGTCTAAGGTGTTGCAGATGGTTTGCTTCACTTACGCTAAAAATCAAGATGTCATCATGATAAACAACCAAGATATTTTCTATGAGGTATTTTAAATAGGTGCGTATTTACCTCACAAATGTGTTAGAAACATTCAAAAGTTCAGATGGTATCACCAATCATTTATAGTCGATCAAGGAGTCTTAAAAGCAGTTTTCAATTAATCTCTCAATCAAATTTTAATTTAGTGATAAATACTTCTTAAATCAATTTTAAAAAAATTAGCCCTGAGACCGAATCCAACATGCTTCCAATCGTGGTATATTAAATCTATATTTGATAGTGACTTTATTGATGGTCTGACCATAAATATATGTCCTCCATATGCCATCTTTATTTAAAGGTTAACAAGCTTGGAATTGTACAAGGACTAAGATTTTCTTGTACTAAACCTTTCCTAAGCTCAGTACGCTTAGTGAGACTCATCCTATAATGTAAAAGGTTGGGAAGCTGTGAACTTGGAGTTAAGTCGATGATATTTTGAATAGACTCAAGCGGAGTAATCTATCAGGAAGATCATTAGGTACAACATTATTAAATTCAAAAATGAGAGGAGAGGCCAGAACAAGTATGAGAATCTCATCATAATTAAGTGTTACTTCTTTTTCATGCAAAAGTGTAGGAAGGACAGTCAAGAAAATTCTCTACTCTTAGTTTCAAATATAATAATTTCTACCGTTGAAGTTATTAAAAAAAGTGAAAAAAAAAAGATGTTGGAATTATAATTAGAAATAAAAAAGGTAATCCATAGAATTTTCTGTGACAACCAATTGAAGCTTAGAGCCTTTTTTTAGATTGGTTTGAGTTGCAGATAAGGGTTAGTTTAACATGAATGTATTTAATAATCTTATTAAAATATTTAGAAATATAAGTATTTTTTCTATCATAGCGGGCTAAATTTTGGTCATACAATCAGGATCTACTTAATAAAATGTGATCAATGTTCATGGGAAGGACATCATACCAAGTTTTTATTTTCATAACTACCAATTTTTATGCGAATGAGACACCTACTTATGATAAATAGAAATGTATAGTCTATGATGCACCGACATTTCCCTCAATGAGGAGTGCAGTGTCCGACACGTATCCGACACGACACTCGTTCAACACTCCTCCGACATGTGTCAAACACACCGAAAACGTGTCTGATTAAAAAAATATTAAATAAAAATTGGACGCGCGTGTCCGACACACGTATCTTAAATATTTTATGAATTTTTTAAAAATATAATTTCTTGTATTTGGGGGGATGTTGGATTTAAACTAAATTTCTTGTTTCATATCCACAAAACCAAATCAACGCTTCACTTAATACCCATTCATCAAATATTCTCATTTTTTTTCTCTTTGGCAATGAAGGTATTTTCATATCTTCTCTTGGTGACTGATAAACGACATTAATGCCTAACTCTCGACATCCTAATGCTAATAATTTTAGGCACAAACTCTAGTTAAATGACTTATTATTTTCAAATTATTTTTAAAATTATACTTATTTAATTTTTATACACTATTTTTTAAATATAAAAATTATAATGTCGTGTCCAACCCGTGCCCGTGTCCTAAATTTTCAATAATTGACGTGTACCATGTCCGTGTTGTGTCCGTGTCGCCGTGTTCGTGTCTGTGCATCGTAGTGTATAGTTGATACAAATAGCAAGAAAAAGTCCAAGGTGTGGTTTATTCTTAAAATTGTCTATGGAGATTGCGTCAGTTGAGATTTCATTTATTGTACTTCCTTTATCTATGACTAGCCTACACATTTTCCAATTACACATAATATAAATACTAAAAATATTCTTCTTTATCCAATCCCCTATTTCATTTTTTGTTACAATCATATATCGTATAATAATTATTTGATGGTCATCTATGAACTCTAACTCCTCATTATAAAAAGGTTTATCATCATAAACTTATTTTAGGTCATCATCTATAGAAGTCTTAATTTCTTTTAAGAAAGGATTTGAGCTTTATATTGATTTTACATATGCCCCTTTTGTGACATTTGAAATAGATGATTTTCTTAAATATTTTAGAACTCTCATCAATAGATGCTTTGGGAAAATGGGCTAGGCTAGTAGGTGGAGTGGGTTTAACAATAGGCCTATGGAATAATAGAGGGGATTTGTCCTTTCTATCTTAAAAGAGAAGCAATATTTTTTTGTTTTTCACCAACAAAGCATAACGATAGGTTTCTTTTAGGGCTTGGGGATCAAATAAATCTACTTTTGCATCCATTATAAATCCAATCATAAATTTGTTGGCTAGTTGCTAATCATTATCAACATAATCGATCTTAGTAATTAGGACATAAAAAGTGTTCAAATACTCAATTACAAGGAGGTTATTTTGCCTTAGTGTCAATAACTGTCCATGCAATTTCTTATCATGGTGCCTAGGAAAGTACTTGATAATTAATATCTTCTTCTGTCAATGTAGGAAAGAGTGATCCTTTCTAACCTCTATTCTTTGGCTAAAGTATTAGTTCAATAGGTCTTGACATGTCCAATCAATTTCATTTTGGCAAAGAAAACTCTCTACTAGTAATCCATTCTATACTAGTCAAAAAAATCATCCATCTAGACTAACCAATCTAAGAACCAATTGGGGTCATGAGTGTTATCATAGGTGGGAGCTTCAACTTTAACTCTCCTGAAGTAATCATTAAAGTCAGTAATAATCCTATTAGGATTGTCTCTTCTACCTCCATTCTTTGGATGGTTTTAATGACAATTTAACATGTACAAAAATAAAAATAAAATTACATTTAAATAATCCCAACATTAGGCCTTTAGCAGGGCTTAAAAATGGGCTCTTGTTCATGCAGTTTTGCAAGCTTAGACCTTTGCTCTAGACTCTTGTAATAGATCCAGTTGGCTGATTTGAATTATCCACTTGATGTGCCACATCATTTAACCATGCCAAGTTTAATCTAGCTTGGATCACCATAATTCATACGAAAGAATCTTGTGAAAGATTTTCTATTTACCAAATCAAAAGTCTTCTGAATTGTGTTAAAAATGACCAACAAAGACTTGGATACTGAGTTTTCCTTGGCTATATATGCTTTATTGATCATGCCCAGAACTGACTTTTTATTCAACCTCAACAATAAGTGAAGCTAATTAATAGTTTAATACCATGACTGCGTGTAGAATAAGAATGATAATCAGAGTAGCCATTTCCTGATCAACATTAATTTGGATTAAAGGGTTGTAATAGTATTGATTAAAATATTGCCATTAATCTGCCTAATGAAACTTAGGCCAAAAAAATTTCTAGGATTTTCTAACTACATAGCTGTTCTTTTTAGTGGAGTGCTTGTTCCTTACTCCATTCTTTCTAGACATCCAATTTATTGTCTATCCTTCCTTTTTCAAATGGTTTGTTGAGTGGAGTGCTTGTTCCTTCATTCTTTCTAGACATCCAATTTATTGTCTCTCCTTTCTTTTTCAAAGGGTCGACCAAAAAAATTGATTAGGAAAAGGTCATTGGTGTAGTACTGATTCTAACCACAAGTACCATATGATTAGTTCGAAAAAAAAAAAAGTTGAGCAATAGCTAGAATGGAGGTGGTCTAGAAGTTTTCAATCTTGAATACATGAAGAAAGCCCTATTGGATAATTGTTGGTTGAAACTTGATAACACTAAAGAAGATCTTTGAGATAAAACTTGCAGTAAGTATATTAAAAGGAGAAGGGTTTGCCTGCAATAGAAAGAGGCAGCATGTATTCCATGCTTGAACTTGCAATTAAACAATTGCCTGCTTTATGCTTCCTATTCCAACAAAAGTTAGGAGCCTTAATCAGGAGCTATACCCATGTAAATTTTTCAGAGTGCCATTTGTCAGATCTTTATTGCTTTTCCTCATTTCTATTTTTTTTTTTCTCAAACATTTCATGATTGTCATTTATAAGTCAGAAACTCAAACCTCCAGAATCCCGAAAAGAATAAAAAATTTTCTGCAGTAAAAAGTATTGCTTAAATATGACCAACTGTTTGATAACTATAGCGAACATGCAATCAGTGTTCCTTATTATAAGTTAAACATGCCGGGGAAAAAGAATGTCTGATGGTGCCAGAAAGCCTTGGTATTTTGGACATATTACTTTGAAGAAAGGTCAGAAAATATCTATGTTGTTTAAGTAATATTATCAATCCTTTGAACCTTATAGTCATTTTAATATTTTGTACATTGCATATTTAACTATATAATATTTCGTACGTTGTACTTCAAACTATATATTGAATGAAAAGGAGAGAAACTTTTCCCTCTCAAGTATCAAAGCCTTAATAGAAAAAGACAGATCCCCATATTGAATTAAGCCTCTCAATATTTTCAATAAATAAACCACTTAGCAGAGTTACATCTAGGGAGTGAAGAAGGTGGCTTAAATTCTTTTCAAATCGCCGTTTTTCTTGAGCTGGCATTAAAACCTGCACATATGATTCTTCGGCTTACTTAAACATTTCCTAAACTCAAGATAATGAGAATATATTCCAATAATGATTACTACAATGGGTTAGTTTCCATGGGTCATTTTTAAGGCGGCTCTCATTTGTCCTGATGTATCAGAAGTTTTTGTCACTTGCAAGATCATCATCATCACTAGCATTATCCTAACTATTTGGGATTTTCTTAACATAATCCAACAGTTTCTCAACGCTGTGTCCTCGTCCATTAAAAAAACTAAAAAGAAGTTGCACTATATTCCTCATACCAGAACCCTACCAAGGTAAAGGACTCCACTCACAAGAAAAGCAATGAAGTCGCACTCCCCTACAAGCCCAAATTGATCTTCATTGAACTAGCTAACATATTTACAGAATATATCAGAAAAATGAAAATTCTCAAGCATAAATTCATTCTCAAGTTACTATCACAATGTTCATCAATTAGCCGATAATCAAGCGATAATACAAGCTAAAAAGAAATATGATCATATGCAATAGAACTCGAGTAATATTACCTGTTTCTCCAAGTTATTTCTAATAATTGGTGTAACCATTTCCTTGATCACACCGTTTCCATTCACCAGCTCCGCCTTCATTTTTCTCGACGGCGCTTTTCCAGCAATATCCTCCAAATCAACAACATCATCCTCCGCACCCTCAACATCCTCTTCCTCATCATCATACTCCACATCCTCTTCCAACACATCAACTTCATCTCTCTCCGCTACATCACCCAAGCTCATTTCACCCTTCATCAACTTCATGATTCCCTCACTCCACAGATCGAATTCCCTGTCAACCTCCCCTCCGTCCACATCCCCATCCCACAGCGGCATCATCTCCGCAGCACCAAGCTCCTTCATCCACCGCGCAAAGTCCCGCGCGGCAGCATTGAAGGTCGAGCCATACGATCGAGAACCGACCCCGAAGACTGCGAACTGGCAACTGGAGAGTATCAGCGATCCAACACGGAAGTCGGCGGCACTCTCGGCAAGCCATTGGGCGAGGAAGGCGGCGTTGGGCGGCGGTTTACCGTCTTCCCAGGAGGAGACTACAAAGAGCACGAACGTTTCCTTGGGCAGGTCTTCTGGCTCGTAATGTCGGGGGTCAACAAGGTTGGCCGCAAGACCGTGGGCAGAGAGGCGGGCGGCGAGCCTGCGAGCAAGGGACTCCGAAGTGCCGGTTTGCGAGGCGAAGAAGATTTTTGCGGTTAAGTTAGGTTTAGGGTTAGGGCTTGCGAACGAAAGGGTGGACAGGCGACGGCGGCGACGGAGCCAGTGGGATTTCCAGAGGCAGAAGACAGAGGAGGAGAAGAGAAGGGCCACGAGAGCGAATCGGGCTCCGAGAGAGCGAGTGGAGATGCTGATCATTTGGAATACTGTATCAACCCTCCGATCAAATGAGCTATGGGCGACGTGAGTCAATTGCTACGGTTAAGTAAATATATATATTTCATACTAACTATGACAGTAAAAGGTACTAAAAAATTTTCCCAAAAAAAAAAATACTAAAATCTGTATTTTAAAATAGGGATTTTCATTAATACCAATCAAAAATTGTTTTATTCTACATATTTAACATATAAATTTTAATCCTAAGTTATCACTACATCACAACTTTCTTTATAGATCTCATTGATGTGTTACCCTATTGAGCTTCATTGCAACTTCCTACATAAGTCCCATATTGTCTTGCTCTAGCAAGCTCTATCGTGATTTTCTCTTCCATATGTTGGTGTCGTCGATGCCTTGCCCTGTTGAGCTCAATAATGATAGGTATGTCACCCCTAGCAAGCTCTTAGCAATCAGGGGCGGATCCAGCTTCTTTTTTTAGGGTGGGCAAAAAAATTTTTTTTGTAGGAGATGGGCAAAAATGATTAGGATTGATAAAATTATGACAAAAAAAAATTTTGAGAGGGGGCAAAATGCCCAAAATACCCAAAATATTCCAAAAAATACCCTCTAAAATTAAAAAAAAATTTTTTTGAGGGTGGGCATTTGCCCCCCCTCACTTATATGGGGATCCACCCATGTTAGCAATCGTCACATTGCTCTAGCGAGCTCTATTATGACTTCGTCAAATGGGGAGAGATTATTACGTGCGGAGATCGGATAAAGAGAACCGCTCAGTTTTGACTTTGTGAATAGTAAAAGCGCAGTGTTGAACAGTAAGATTGCAGTCACGAACAGTAACTATATTTTTATTGTTCACATAGACAAAACTGAACGGTTCTCTATGTCTTATTTCTGGATGTAATAATTTCTCTCAAATGGGTGGTATGTAATGAAGGCAATAAGACCAACAACATTTGAAGATGACGACAATGATGGGACATGTTGCAAGATGGGATTTTGATGGCATTTAGTTGTAATTGATATTTTTGTTGATATTTAAATGTTGAGTGAGTAAATAATAAAGTTTATGTACTAAATATATAGATGAGAAATATTGCATATAAATTCATCTTTTAAACTTATGGACTATTGGAGATCATTTTAATATATTTTTAATTTGTTTTATTCATTTTTATAGTTTAATATGAAATAGAATGCTTTTAACATATTGAAACAATGATTTTTCTTTATTTACTTATGTGGCGGAAACCATCGTTATTGTCGATAGGTAGTAATGTTAAGTAAAGATTGGTGACGATTGCAACAACCGGTGATGATAGTTTTTTTTTCTAATATTTAAAGCATCTAAAATATATGTAATTAATGAATTTATATTGAAAAATAAAAAACATAGATAATTCTATTTGAATAATTTGCCCCTTTCATATATTATAGATATAATTTATTAGGCTTTATTTTTTTTATTGCTTGTACTTTTGAGAGAAATGTTTCTTTGTACTTTCTATTGCCTAATTTTTAATAATCACATATTCCATAAGAATGTACATATTTATCTGAATTATTATATAAATTACAGAAATATAAAAATAGATAATGTTATATGATTCTAATATTATACATATTTTATTATATTATTAAGGTTAAATATACAATAAATTATTTTCATAAGAAAATAGAGGATAATATTGCCATGAAATATTTAAAAAAAAAAAACATACTCATGAGAGTCCCATGAGATAAATATGCATAGCAATATAAAAGGTAAATTTAATTTTGTATGTTTCATAATACTCTAATCAGATAAAATCATCCGTTATATTTTTATTTGGAGAAATATGACAAACTTTCTATTAAACAAAATTATTCTTAATATGCAAATATCCCTACGAAGTATACTCCACTTGAAGAACTACCAAGTAGTTTAATTATGAATTAAATAGAAATGTAAAGTTCTTTTAATGTTAGACTAATGTTATAGAAAGGAAGAAAATAATTATATTCATGTTATAAGCAATAGATTCTCTTCATCAATCCTCAATGATATAGTTAGCTCCTAAATGATATTCATATGATGAAAAGATGTACGGCCTAGTGTCCTCCGATACCTACCATACACTTTCTAGTAGTGTGGTGAGATGACACAGTTTCCCGCATTTTCCCCTAAAAGAGGGAGACTGCCAAAATTTTACCTGAAGATGCACAAGACTTGGACAATTATAGAGGACTTTATTTGAACTCAAACGAATTGAATAGCGGGTTTGATTTGGACATTAAATGAACTAAATATGAATTCAAACTTAATTGAAATGAGTTTGCATTTGAACATCATTTGACTCAAGAGAACCATGACGTAAACATTTGAACTTGACTTAAATGAACTAAGCCTGGACTCGAACTTGAACTAGATTTAGACTCAAATCTGACATGAATTATAATGGGCCTAAGTTTAACTCATGAAATTTGAACCAAATAAATATTTATATGAAAATTGCGCTAAGCAATAACAAATCAGACGAACATCAAGAGATAAGTGAACTTGAATATGATCACAAGAGAATTGAACAACATGAATTATAAAGAACTTGGATGGAATACACAGGACTGGGCTTTGGATAAATGAGCAAATCAAAGTCTAAATGCACATTGTTTATCTAAGTGAATATCAAGTATTCAACTACCATGATGACATTCATCAATTAGCAATAATATGCAGTCTAGTTGCAAATGAAGGCATAAGGATATTCCAGTGAACCTTACAACTAGGGGTGTCAATATTGGACCCGACCCGAAAATCCGACCTGAGCTCACCCCAAAAATTTTGGGTTCGGGTTGACCCAAACCCGAAGCGGATTGGGTTCAGGTCCGGAAAACTGGCCCGTTTACAAAACCGGGTCGGGACCGGTTTGACTCGGAAACCCGACATGACCTAGAAAAACTCGTATGCCCTCCTACCCCGGCTGGTCGCGTGCATCAAGCAGTGCAGCCTGCCCGCCTGCCCCGCTGCCACGCATGACTGCGTTGTTCACAACTCAGCGTCTGCCCGAACTCGCGTGACCCGCTGCCCGCCTGCCCGAACGGGGGGACCAACGACTGCCTGAACGCGTGTGACCCGCGATCGTGTGGCCCATTCTGTCGAGTGTAGCTTGCCCCCATGCATGCTGTCGAACGCTGGTTGCTCGCTGCTGCTGCTGAATGGATTTGGCGAAATTTTTGAATGAAGGCATGAGATTTGGCTGAAACAGGTTGGTTCGGGTTGACCCGAACCCAACACGAACCCGAAACGGGTCTGGTTCGGGTCCAAAAAACTTACCCATTTCTAAAAATGGGTCGGGTTAGGGTTGACCCGATTAATGCCGGGTCAGTTTTGGGTTCGACCCAAACCCGACCTGTGACCTGAAATTGACACCCCTACTTACAACACATGTGCAAGATGAGTTACTCACAATTGAATACTCACAATTAAAGATGAAAATCAAGTAATCATCAACAAGAAGAAAGAATGATTAGTGAGCTCGAGCTTGAGCAATAATCAAGGAATCAAGCCTAAATGTTCAAATTAAGACAATAGTTTATATGAATTAAATATAAATGAATATAGAACTTATGGTGAATAGAATCCCTATATCTCACTCATAAGAGCAAGTGATATGAACTTGATGAGTTAGGATATTTGCAATGGGGATATTCATGAAAGATATACATATGATGTAGCGATGCCTCCACATCAATAATAATTCAACATACAAGCAAATACATTAGACCTCGAAGGCAATGAAGCTTATGAATACATCTATCTTGTACAACATAAGACATAAATACAGTGAATGTAGCAATGCTATGTGATCGACATCAAATATAATAAGGAATATAGCAAATGCAAAAACACTTACATGCTGTCGTAGTAGTTGTAGGAGGCTCGTTACAAGCACAACATACTGTCTATGACAAAACATAAAAAAGCTTCAGCAGATGCAAGCTTCTACGAGCCGCTGTAGAAGACCCGTAGTACACCAAATCTATTATTCACAAGCAAAATACAAAGTGAATATATCAAATGCAAGTGCCTATGAATCACTGTGAGAAACTCATCGCACATACAACAGACCATCAACAAGCATCTACAAATACAAAATAGGAGATTCGTTAGTGCACTACCATTTATCTACAGGAAGCGATAAGTAGTGCATGACAATTTACCTGTATGCAACGAGCAAGGGACCACAATATAATGTCATGTCATCAGATCCGTAACATCCCTACAAGCGGAATAAAATGTGTATATGAGAATCCAAATAGAACTATGCATTCAGTGCATATCACATAACTTCCCTGATATTACATCTATGGATGCTGTGCGGGTTCATAAATGAACGTAGTTCGAGCTTAATCCTTCTATGTGGATAGATAAGAGTCGACATGGCTCAAACTATCAAATAGATATACGGTAAGGGTATCAACCGAAATATCTATTTTATATGTTCATATAAGGCCTTCAAAGCCTATGACAAAAGAAATTCATTAAATAAAATAATACAACCAACGAACCTGATGCCATATTGGCAAATTGATAGGGTCATCAAGGTTTAGTCAATAAAAATGCCCGTACACCCCAATTATGGTCGTGTTAAATGCAGAATCTCAATCGGATGAGTTGCCAATTATGGTCGTGTTAAATGCAGAATCTCAATCGGATGAGTTGATTCCAAATATTTTAAATTCCACCCAAATATTCATAAAAATCCAAATTTCTTAAAATCCCAAAATCCAAAGATATTTAAAATTGAAATAATCCATCAAATAAAATCTATCTGCCCTCCGTAACAGTTTGTCGAAGTGGATAAATTGAAATTTACTTCAGTTCACATAGAGCTAATGCCTAGTCGAAAATATCACTAAGATCCATTCTAAAAAAAAATCTCATGTGAGTAAGAACGTGGTATATGTCCTCTGACCGATGATTTTGCTACCAAATAGCACCGCAAGATAAACAGTTATGACCCGAGGCCCTCTGAACCGAGTAGTTTTGCTGCCAAATGGCACCACTAAATACCGGTTATGATCAGAGTCAATACGTTTCTTAGTGGCATCAAATCCTTGATATATAAATCAATAACGTATAATTGATATGGCACAAAGCCCTATGTAAGCTAAGATAAATTCAAATTTATCCCCTTAGACAAATATTCACCCCAGTTTTACAAGGTCCCCTTGGACAGAGCAACCCATGGATTTCGACAAGGATCCTTTTGTCAAGTTGGGTTAACTACCTCCTTTGACTAAGTAGACCAAGGACCACGTGTTGCAGATTTAGTTTCATGAATTATGGTTTTGATGATAGCAAACAATATGACTGCTTTTTCTCTACTGACTTTTCAGGACTCACATATCGGACGGAAATCAGAATCAGCTCAAGACTGGGTAGATTAGGGTTGAGTCAGTCTGTAATTTTCTTTTTTTCCCTTTCTTGAGTCAATTGTAAATGTTTGAAGTGACTGATGTTAAGTAATCATGCACACACACACTTGAGAGATTTAGAATTTCTGTTATTACTCACATCGTCCCGGACGATATTATTATCGTCCTGGACGATCGAGTTCAAAACAGAAGTTCTAATCAGGATTTCTTAGTTAATGCATCCGTAATTAACTTATCGGCCTGGACGATACTTGTATCGGCTAGGACGATATGCTCAATATAGAAAGAAATAGCCGCCATGATCAATTTAGGTATTCTGTATTTTTGGAAATCGGCCAGGACGATCGCGAGCTCGACCTGAACGATATGGCACAATTATGCCTAAATTGATCCGGCAATTAAGGAAGCAATTAAGGATGATTGATACGATCACATCGTCCTGGACATCGCAGGATCGGCCAGGACGATATATTCAAAAACCCTTAGTTGCTCCTAGCCGATCAGGATCGGACAGCTCGAATTCAGGGCGATGCTTTAGATAATTTTCCTCTTATTTGAACTAATCGTCCAGGATCGTCCGAGACGATTGTGAGATCGTTCTGGACGATCAAGCCAATTTTCAATCGTCCAGATCATCTTCAGGGCGATGTTCTGGCCAATCGTCTGTGTTTTGAACTGATCGTACATGACGATATTATTATCGTCATAGACGATAAAGTCGGCAACTTGCTATTATTGAGGTCCTTTGAAGCTCTTATGTTAAAGAGCTCTTGTTCAACATTTTTTAAAATTTTTTTGCTGATGTCTTGACCTGAGAAAACCTAAAGGGGAGAGAGAGAGAGAGGGTGAGAGAGAGAGGATCTTGTGAGGAGAAGCTTGTGAGGGAGTTCATAAGGGTTGCTCCAAGCATTATTCCACTTCTTCTTCCCTAGAGTCTCTTGTCCTTGGAAGGGTTGGGAGAGGTAAGCTTCAGTGATCGATCGAGGTTCTCTGCCTGCTTTAGGAGGAAGCAAAAGGAGTTGGGTTCTCTGCCTTACCAAGGGTGGCAAAAAGGAGGTGTTTTGTAAGGGCTTCTCCGCCTAGCTGTGGGGGCTAAAGGAGAGTCACGTTGGTAGTGCAATACTCGGAGGGCGCCTCTGGGGAGTGGACGTAGGTCAAGTTGACCGAACCACTATAAACCCTTGTGTTCTTTTTACTGCTTCCGCACTTTAATTTTTCGCACTTGTTTTTTCCGTGGTGACTTTGGTTTGTGATATTTGTTCTTGGTTTTTTAGAATTTTTTTAAAAATACTAATTCACCTCCCCCCCCCTCTTGGTTAGCCTCGGGACTAGTTCATAGGGCCTAACATCCCTAACGAACTTTCATCACGATCGTCCGGGACGACGGAACCATGTGATCTTGATCGGGCCAATCATCCATTCCCCCACCATCTACTTTAAGTATGAGATGGTAAAATTTTCAATTTTAAATATCAAAATTTATAATATCTAAGCCCAATGCTACTATAGTATGTCATATAACATGTATTTTCTACGTATCTGATTGACGACTATCATTAATCAAAAGTTCTCTTTAGTAATCGGGAGGGGTAATTAACAATAGGGGCTTGCGCCTATAGGAAACTAGAACTCATATCATAATGTCCTCGCAAAAATGAGGGTGAAATATCGAGTAATGTCTTATCTACAAACTCATATGTCTTCCCACACACCAAGCAGGCCAAAAAGGCTAGGCGGGCCAATGAGTTAGATGGGTCAAGCGGACCAGTCGACCAGCGGGCCGGTTCAACAGCCAATTCAAGCCATGACCCAATTTTTGGCACGGAAAGTCCATACCCAATTTTTCTTGAGTTTTCCACGTGAAAATGCTAGTGTCTCGTGTGATTATTGTACTTCTCACTTATCTGTGTGGTCTCTTACAATTTTTGTTCTCAAAATATATATTTGTTTTTGTCACTTAAAACTCATTTAAACTAGATTCAAATCCTACACTAATCGACTCGAACTTAACATTTAAATTAATCCGCATGCAATTATGTGGGATTCAATATTAACATTCCAACTATTATGTTACCAATAATATTATTTTAATATTTAATTAATATTACAATAATGCTAATTAAGACTTCGTTTAATACGATTTTTTATTGTTTATTAAAGCAGCTTTCTAATAAAAAAATTTAGTTTTTATACTAAAAATTTTTTTAAAAAAATAATAAAAAAACTGTCTCAAACGAAACCTAAATCATAACACTACATCATAAAAAAATACAAGCAACTTTAATCTTGCATAAAGAAAAACAGCGAGCCTTAATAAATGAGGAAAAATACAACACATGAGAGTAGATATGAGACGACTTTGTGCTCAAAATGGCATTGAATATAGCATCCACATACAATTTGCAAGAGACAAAGAACAAAACAGAAGGCCGGCTGAGCCAAACTGTTGAGGAAGTAAGCCATACAAAGAAATTATTATTTTTTCCTTCTTTGTCTCAATTTAGTAAAAGAAAGAGGTGATGTGAGCTATGGTTTTGTTTTTTTTTTGGCAAATTTTGCAAATTAATTATTCTTATTAGTCTATCTTTTCTTCAATATGAACTTACGTGTATGAAGCTTTGTAAGTCACAGATACTTTTTAGCCATATATACTAACTATTAATAATAATATAATTAAAAATATTTTGTGATCACATGTATATTTTTATTAATAATTTTATTTAAAAAATTATGGCTGATTTTTAGAAGTTAAAATAATTTATTGGAATATTTAGTTTTATTATTGTTGTGAATAAAATAGTTCTTTTTTTAAAGCTAATGTAGATAAGTACTATAAATACATTCTTTTTTGAAAAGTTGGGCAGCTTGGTATTTATAACTACCATATATTAATAGATTTGATTGCAAATAGGGGTGTAACTGAATCAAGCCAACTGGCTAGCCGGCTCGAGCTCTAGTCGTTAACGGGTTTGACGAGTCGAGCTTGCGAGTCAAGTTGAGCTCGAATAGGATTTCGAGCTCGACGGCTTATCGAGCTGGATCGAGTTCGAACAACACACCGCTCGACTCGCGAGCTTTATTGAGTGGCTCGTGAACTAAGGCGGTGGAGGATGGGAATTTCCGGGGTGGGAATTTACACAAGCGGGAAATCACGGGCAACACGGACAGAGGCGGACGAATCGCTCAGACGAGGACGATCACCGAGGCTCGTGAGCCAGCTCGAGCTCACCTTTTGAACTCAACTCGAGCTCAAGCTCAAATTTGAGCTTGCTTTTCGACTGACAAGCTGAGCTCGATAGTGCATAAATTCGACTTAACTTGACCGTTTACACCCTTAATTGCAAATAGCTACACATTTAAAAAAAAAAAGTGGGAAAGCAATAACAAAACTAATAGATAAATGGAAGTGAGCAAAGCCATACTTAAGAAACAGTCAAGATTCTTCAACAAATAAATTAATAACTAGAAAAAAAAAAAGTACATTAAAATATCCTAATATCAATTATATCATAATGAGCTTAAAATTTATTTAATTTCTTTTAAAAATAATATAATACAAAATTCTTATATAAAATACTAATATAAAAAATTCAAAAATATTCAACCGTCATTAGATATAGTTTGTATCTTTAGATTTATTTTCTTTCATAATTAAAAATAATCTAAAATAAAATATTTAAAACTACTACTTAAATAAATTTTTGTTAATGTTTTTTTTTTGGGAAAAATTGGGGCAAAGCCCTTGTATTAATCACCAAAAGTTACAGGAAAAACAAAATTACAAGTATAGAAAAACAACTATACCAAAACCCCCAAAGAAAATTCTAAAAAGGAAAAGATCCTAAGGACTCAGGAAAATGGTCTACATCTCAAAGGCATCAGAGCCAATCATCAAGAACCGCCCACCACGAATGTCACATAGGCACCGGTTGCCCAGAAAAATAACAGGGCCGTCGCAGTGCCCAAAATACGTCAACCTGGTTGCCAGGAAGACCTTCCTAGGAGACGCAGGAGATGTAGACCTGCTCATCATTGTCCCAGAATAAATCAACTGCAAAATTCCAGCGGAAGAGGAGCTGGGCAGAAAATTCCATGCATTAATCTTAATCAAAAAGAAGGTTGAACTGTCAAATAACGGTCTTCCAGTAAGATGCTCCACATACTGAGCATGAAAAACACTAAAATCCGCAAAATATTCACGCGCCGGGATAGTCAGCAAAAAGGTCTTAGTCCAGGATTTCCGGAAATATTGGCTTGATTTTCTCAAAACTCTTCCAGTTACTAACTTTTGCTCGAATCGCATGAATAATATCAGTTTTAAGCTCAATGGGGCTTCTCCCAATGGTAGAAAATCTCCTATTATTTCTTTCACGCCACATTTTTGTTAATGTTGATAGCATAAAATAATTTAGTGTAAAATGTAATCCTACAAATTATTACATTCATTCTTTCTCTCTTCCTATTTTCTTTAGTGTGAATATATCAAAAAAAAATAATAATAATAAACATAGCATTTTTTTTTTAAATTATCGTCATCTTCTAGAAACTTCTTAAAAGTTCTTTTCAGAATGGATCATTTTAGTCGGCAAAGATGAAAGGGTTGAACACCATGGAACTGTTGATGACGTAGGAGTGACTACACCTAGACCATGAAGAACTGGTCTACGCTAAGGGAGGAAATGAATCATTCATTATATGCTAATCATTAGAATGGGATAATTTTTTTTATTAATTTTAAAATATTTTTCTAACATAAAAATTATTTGAATTAAATTTAAAAAATATATATTTTAAACAACATTAAGAAAAATATTACAAATGAAATCTAAATTAATAGTGTTGCGTCCTAAAACATTCGCAGCGGTAGAGAAGTATATAATTTAATGTCTTAGCATTGCAGGAAGATCCAACACGCACACAGATAATAGAGATGGTGCAACATTCATAAGAGATACAGAGTTTTTACGTGGAAACTCCTGATAAAGGGAAAAATCACGGGGCTTAACTCAGTTTGAAATAATCCACTAGTATTCACAGTTTGATTACAAATGAGACCCTTCATTGGGAGAATGTTTTGGCTTGATGTTACAAATATACATCATATATAGTGCATCAACATAAACATATTTGTTCAGTTGGCAGGACCATAGTCGATATGTCAGAGGTCGGAAAGATCGTAGTAGGCAATGGAAGTTGGAAGGACCATAGTCAGCAAAAGATAGAGCTTAGAAAGATCGTTGTCTAGCGAGGGAGGTCAGAAGGATCATAGTCGACAGAAGACCAGGGTTAGAAAGACCATAGTTGGCGAGGCAGGTCACCATAGCAGGCAATGGAGGTCAGAAGGACCATAATCGGCAGGAGATTGGGTCGGAAAAACCGTTGTCTGGCGAGGGAGGTCGGAAAGACTGTAGTCGACAGGAGAGTATGGTCAAAAAGAATGTTGTTTGGCGAGGGAGATCAGAAGGACCATAGTCGACAGGAGACTGGGGGTATAAAGACCATATTCTGGCGAGGGAGGTCGGAAGGATCGTAGTCTGCAGGAGACTGGGGTCAGAAAGATCTTAGTTGACAGGAAACCGGGGTCAGAAAGATTGTAGTAGTAGGACAGTACTCCAGTAGAACTCTGGGCGTTAGGTGGTGGTCCAACAGAAGTCCGAGCCTCAAGTAGTTGTCTGACATCAGTCCGATGTCAAGCGGTGGTCCGATAGTGGCACTTCAGCATCAAGGGGCACTCCAGATTAGGGTGGTACTTTCACGTCCTTGGATGGTCTAGTGTTGGTTCGACAGAACCTGGCGGTGGTGCGACATAACTCCAGCGGTCAAAGAGGAGCTAGGCGGCTGGAGCTTTCTTCCTTATATTTCTTCTTCTCTCTTGGCTTTTTTTAAGAGGAAATGCTGTTCTATTTATAGAATTCTTGAGTGGCATGACTTGTAAATAAGTGGAAGATCAAAGATAAATTGGGAGTGGTTTGGATGGATGGTCGATCTTGATTCATACGATCATACAACATTCAATGGACCTTTGACTATCATAATGATATCATAATTTGATGATCTCTGACTTGTTAGATTCGTCTTGTTGAGCTGCTCGATTCGATTACAAGCTTGTCACGATTGAAGACCGTTTGGTAACCCAAATTGTGGTTTGATCCTTACAAAAGTGCCTCGAGTCTTTGATTTGGACTCATTTGGGCTCGGATTGGGTAGATTTAGGTGTTCGTTGGGTTTGTGTTTCCAAGATGCTCAGTTCGACTGTAAGTTTGCAGGAATCAAAGTTCAAATAGTCTCAATTTTAATTTTTGAAGCTTCCAACTTGATTTTGCCTTAAGATTTGTGCCCGGTCAAAATAATTTTTTAATGATGTATCAAATAGATTTATAACAAATGATAAAATATGTTCACCTAATCAAATGGCTATTTAAATATGGTCCAACGATTAAGAGAAAATTAAAAAAATAAAAAACAAACCATTCCAACGAAAATAACTATGGGTCTTGCACATGTGGGGCTGGTTGCTGGTAAGCTCACTGAGGGATTAGTTATGCCACAAAACGCCTCTTATGAAGTGGCAGTGGACAGATGTCCCCATTCCATATATATATTAATAATATCTAATTAGAAGATATGAATCTCAATATAATATTTAAATTAAAATTAGGAAATTAGATAAGTTCAATGACACCAAAAATATTTTTATTGAGCTTAAATGAGCCAAAATAAGATACTTGAAGTGTGAATGAAAACTGTTAATTTCTAAAAATTATAGTTTACCTTTAAAATTAGCGGCTTGACGAGAAAAATTCAATAATCTTAATATCACTGAAATCAAATATCGTTAATACATTTAAATGTTGAAAGTACAATCTATAATATAAAGAATTAACACGGGCGTCTGATGGAATGTTTTAGGATTTTATCTAAATTTATAAAAAAATTACTCTAGCAAAATATAATTAGGCCAAAAAAAAAAAAAAAGGCCAGATCATTCACATGAAAGAGATATGAATTGAGAGAGAATTTAGATACTAATATTATAAATTACTAATATAATTCCGAAAACTTTGTTCATTTATTGCTCTCCCAAAATCTCAAAAAATGAAAGCTTCGTTTCGGACAACTTTCTTATTACTTTCTAAAGTTCAAAAATTTTTTATACTAAAATGCTATTTTAAAAAGCAAAAAAAAAATTGTCCCAAACGAAATTGAAATCATCTATTGATTGTTTAGCTCTATCATGTCTTTCTGCTTCAATAATCAAGAACTTTGAGTTCAAATTAACCTAAATACGCACAACTCTCCTTGGCCTATTGGTTGAGAGCTTAGGCTTCCAACTAAGAGGTTCAAGGTTCGAGTCTATGTGTATGCGTTGTGTGTGTGAGTTTGTCTTAATTGGCCTAAATGTCCAAAAAAAAAAAAAATGTCAAACTGAGCGTCTCGGAAATATGAACCCAACGACACCAAGATCAACCCAATCCGAGCCCAAATGAGTCCGAATCAAGGACCCGAAGCGCTGTTGGAAGGTTCAAACCGCAATTTGAGTCACCAAACTGTCTCTGATTTTAACGAGCTTATACTCGAATCGAGCGACTCGACGAGACGAATCTAACGAGCCCAAGATCACCAAATTACGATATCATTAAGGCGTCCATATGTCCAACGAACGGTGCACGATCGAAGGGTTCAATATCAGCCGTCCATTCAAACCACTCCATATTCGCCCATGATCTCACACTTGTGCCACTCCAGAAAAACTATAAATAGAGCATTCATTCTACACAAGGGGGACTCAAGTGAAGAGAGAGAAGAAGGAGAGGAGGAGAAGGAAGAAGCTCCTCCTCGACCACCGCCGGAGCTCTTCCTGTCGCCTGAAGACGACGGAACTCTGCCAGATTTTCGGGAAACGCCTGGAATTTACAAAACTTTGTAACTTTGTGAGAAGTTGATTGTAAATTGATTGTCTTTATTTGTAAGACGGATCAACCTTTGTACTTCAAACAAATACTAGTGGAACTTTGCAACTGGGCGAGGCGCTGTGGTTTTTTCCCTCTTTCGGGTTTTCCACGTAAAAACCTTGGTGTTCACTTCTCTTTTCTGCTTGTGTGCTGAATACTCGTACAACGCTATGACACAAATTTACAAACTCTATCGCCGCGTATATTCTAACACGCAACAAATATAATAAATGAATCTAATTGATCAATTTTGGATCAACCTAAATCCGCCCGTCCATTTCAATTGACAACTTTTTTTTAATTAAAAGTATATTTTAATCTTTTAAATATAACACATCAGCATTTCATATAATATTTCTGCTCCACTTCAAAAGATATTATTTTGTGCGGATATCGGACTGGAGACCGTTCAATATCGTTCGGTACCGAGCATGGTACCAAACATTACCAGCGCTAGGTACCGCGCTTGGTACCGAGGTCGGTGCACTTTTGTGATGACGTAGCACATTTATATTAGTCTTTGGACGACGGGACTCTGCACATTTTTATTAGCCTCTAGACGACCGGGCTCCGCACATAATAATTTGTCGCACCCCCACCCAACAATATTTGCCGGAGTGGCGGCTGCGGATACGAATACTATAGGAATCCGACTAGAGCGGTGATTACACCCCGGTCAAAGCACCGCGCGTAATTTTCTTTATAAATTTACCGCGAAAATGCCGAGGAATGCTCGTGTGGCCGACGAGGTGGATTGTTTCTATCCCCCTCGCTAGTTTCTGATCCTGAATTAGGGTTAGGGTTTTTATTCGATTCACCATGGCCGGTCCTGAAGCTGAGTTTCGTGTATTCGTCGGCGGCCTCGCCTGGGCTACCGACGAGAGGATTCTGGAGGATGCTTTCAAAAGTTTTGGCGAGGTCATCGACACCAAGGTGTGGACCTCGTTCTAGATCTTGAATGAATCTTTTTTTTTTTTTTTTGGGTTTTTTTAACGTGGCCTTTTTGCTTATGGATTTGAGATCTGAGCATATGAAGTTATTTTCTGTGGTGTTCTGTTGTAGATCATCAACGATCGGGAGACGGGTAGGTCGAGAGGGTTCGGCTTCGTTACCTTCGCGACCGAACAGTCGATGAGGGACGCAATCAAGGGGATGGACGGTCAGTTGTTGGACGGAAGGAACATAACTGTCAACGAGGCTCAGTCCCGAGGAGGAGGCGGTGGCCGCAGCGGTGGCGGTGGCGGTGGGTACCAGAACCGTGATGGCGGATTTGGTGGCGGTTACGGCGGCGGTGGGTACCAGAACCGTGACGGAGGTTATAGTGGCGGAGGTTACAACCGTGGCGGCGGCGGCGGAGGTGGTGGCTATGGGCGTGGCCGTGGCTATGGCGGCGGCGGATCTCGCTATCCAAGGAACGGCGGTGATTCCGACGGCAACTGGAGGAATTGAGATGCCTTTGTAGGTTAGGATCCGTGGGCTATCTTCTTCTAGTCTGTCCGTTGTCTTTATTTGCTTGTGCTAGCCTTTTTTGATCGCGATCTATCTGAGTGTTAGAGGTAAAATTTAAGGTTTTGTTCGTGTTTCATGTTGTGGGATAGAGAGATCAAAGCATACGGAAGAAGTTGTATTTGCTTCTTGTTTTGCTGATTGATTTGTTCTCTTCTTACTCGTTACTGTTTTAATCTGATATGCAAACTGTACCATGGATCTAATTTTCTCATCTTCTGCAACTTAGAATTTGCTCTTAATTTGTGAAAACGACTCGAAAAGGAAGGTTTTTTTTTGTAACTTTAATCAGATTCAGGAACCGAGGTAGATGGAAAGATTGCAAGTTTTTTTCGGTAGCCTACCTTACAACTAAATCGATACGAAAATATCCCAAAGATCTCGCTTCTATTAGAGGAGATTTCTCTTATTCAATCATTATCACCGTCTACGATAAATCTTCACGAGTTCAATCTAACCAGTTCATTCAACGCGGCATCTCAATTCAACTAGATTTTTTTTTTTTTTGAACGCGATGTTTTGTTTAGTAGAGATTAAATGTAGAAGAGATTCTCTATCACATTTTCACTTTGATCTTCACCTTTTTTAGTAAACATTTATTGCGTGTGGTACTATTTCTTGGGACTTTAGAGCTAATTAAGGGCAAATTATTGCGTCCGGTCACGTAACATGCAGACATCCAATTCAGAGACGTGGCGTGTTTTTATTGGTGTCCGGACGAATCCGGACACAGTACACAATAATTTGGCCTAATTAAGACATTCACCGACATAACCATATTAAAGCTTTGTTAGTTAAAACTCCTAATCAACTATGTAGTACTCTTTAAACATTAAATGCGGCATTTTTTAATTAATTATATATAAAATGAAAGCTGGTACACTTATCACATTTCCACTTTGATCTTCACCTCTTTTAGTAAACATTTATTGCCGTGTGGTACTATTTTTTGGGACTTTAGAGCTAATTAAGGGCAAATTATTGGGTTCGATCACATGACATGCAGACATCCAATTCAGAGACGTCATCTCACCCGGATGCACTGGGCCCCGGTATTTTTGAATGATATGGCGTGTTTTTATTGGTGTCCGGACGAATCCGGACAGTGGACACAATAATTTGGCCTAATTAAGACATACACCGACATAACCATATTAAAGCTTTGTTAGTTAAAACTCCTAATCAACTATGTAGTACTCTTTAAACGTTAAATGCGGCATTCTTTAATTAATTATATATAAAATGAAAGCTGGTACACTATCACTAGCAACTAATTATTCACAAGCAAAATATGCTTGGAGCTAATTGAGTCCTTGATTAGTTTAAAAAAAAAATACATAATATATGTGAAATATTTTGAAATTATTTAATAGTTTAAACTAAATAATTTAATGTCAAATTTGATGGCAAAGATCAATGGTAGTGATGGACAATAATTGGAGGCTAGTGATGAGGACCGCCAACAATAGTTAGGAGAATGATTGTCGCAATGATGATGGGCTGTAGTAGCCAAAAATGGTGGCGGCAATGACAGCATGAATTATTATCTGTGCAAATTTGACGGAAGAATTGTTCGGTGTTCTCTTTGTCTACAGTAAAAATGCAGTGAGTTGTGCTTTTATTATGGATAGAGAGAAAATTGAACTATTCTCTCCGTCCGGTGTCCGCATAGAATAAGTGGTGCATTTTGAGGTGTATTTGAAAATCAACCAGTCTAAAAATTTTAAAGTATTACATTAAATTTATTTCTTATAAAATCAAATATATATTTTTTAAAACTATTATATTTAAAATATGTAGTCAAAATACTTCAAAACAAACAATCCTTTTCACCATGAGATCTCCAAAAAAAAAAAACTAAAAATATGAAATCGACAAAATCAATTGATAGTTTTGGTTGATTTAGATTTGAATTGAGTGTGCATTAATATCTAAAATGATTTCGACGAAGAAAAAAATTTATAAAAGATCAATGCCTAAAAAATCATGAAAACTAACACCATTAAATCTAGCTTTCAGAATCGTAGATTATGCATAAATAATGGATAGGATCTTAAAGTTTCCAACAACAAATCAAATCCTGAAATTAATATTCATAGAATTTTTACTCATAAAAATTGATAAAATGAAACAAAACGACCAAATAGAATTTGGAAACTTTTAATAAATAGATCAAATTCAGTTCAACCAAGCAAAATCAAACTATTTGCATAAAATTCCAAACTTAGGGTTCGTTCATGGCTTTCTTACTGCTTTTTAAATAAACTTTTAAGTACAAAAATTAAAATTTTTGCACTAAAAAATTACTTTAAGCAGCAGTAATAAAATCATCCCAAACGAAGCTTTAATTTCAAATTTGGATTGAAATCAAGAACTTTCATACAGTCAAAACCAGAATTAATCCATACAGCAATTAAGTAAATTAGGGCAAATTATTGCATCCAAACAAAGGACGCAGAGATAGATCCGGATATTAATAAAATATTATTTTAAATTAAGCGCGTCAAAAGCGCATGTAAAGTGCAAGCAAAACGCAGTCAAAAGCGTAGGTAAAGAGCGCAGTCAAAGCGCACATAAAGCGCAGTCAAAACGCAGGTGACGTGACAATTTTTTATTGAATGTCCGAGCCTATTCTCTGCATCCGGTGACCGGATGTACTAATTTGCCGTAAATCAGACACCAGACTGATTCGGTTCTTGTCCAATTATGATAATAAATCTCCAACTACTAATATGGAATAAGTTTCAAATCAAGCAATCTAAACTAAATTGAATGGCTGAATATGAAGTAATTGGACAGAATCCAAAATACAAAACTCCCTATCCCAACTATTTCAGAAGCAATTTGATAATTTCGTGGAATGAATAAATAAATAAATAATTGCATAAAAATTACCGAGATCAATTTGACCGACCAAAGTCAAAACAAGAGAACCTTCATGATAACTTTTTTCTTAAATGACCATCGATAAATTGTAATTATGTGTGGCTTAGATTTTTTATCATAAAGATACAATTATCTCTTTTTAATCAATGGTTCACAAATCCTGTCACAATTACAAAAATTGGTCAGATTTGAAGACCAAAGCAGAATGTGCCACATCAGCTGTAGTCGGTACTGAGCGCTATCGAACATTATTGAGACGTGGTACCGAGCGAAGGGGTGATGTAGCATATTCTGATTGGTCTACGGATGGCGTTCGACGGCATCCACACATAATAATTAATCCAAGTAAACTGTCAGAATTGCAACTAAATCAGCTAGCTTGACTTTAAACTGAAAAAATGAAAACCAAACAGAAAGCAGAATATCAAATATACAGCAATAGCAGACCGTTCACACAACATTTGCTAGTTTAATTTGTTATTAATTACTATGTCGTTCATCAATTCATTTGAATACAACAAATTAACGGCTGAATTCGATTTATTTAAAAAACAACAGAGGAGACAAACTTTACTGTTTACTGAGAGATTGAAGTCTGTAGTGGCAAGGAACTCTCGACTCCTTCAGACTGTGAATTCCTCTCGGCAACAACTTTTGACATCCCAAACATCTGCAAGATAGAGCGCAACAAAAATCAGAGAAACTTATAAATTTAATAAAAATATTCTCACCTAACGGATTAGACCATCTCCAACCGAACTCCATACCACCATATACCGTCCGCCATTTTCTCCATTTGAACTTCAAATCGCACGCCAAATTTTGGTAGGTGAAAAGTGCGGCGCCAATATTGGCGTAGAACTGTTCAACTACACCAAAAAAATTCACTGCGGGATTTGCCGAAGATGCGCGCGAAAGAGAGAAAAGCACGCCAAAGATTGTTACCTCCGTAGGCAGCGCGCGAAAGAAGAAGAAATGACATTCAATTGGAGAAACATGGCTGCATTTTGAAGTTTTACTATATTTTGGAGTGGAAAATGATTTTTTCGGTTGGAGATGTCCTAATATCTCCCTAATACTTCAACGGGTACCCACTTTCTTAATGGTCTTCTTAAAGCAAGATTTGTGTTCGTCCATTGAAGCATGGATGAACTCATCGATATGATCCCTGACATCCTCCAAGAAAGTTGCACTCTCAGATTTTTTCTTTCGACATGACATGAGGGCTGGATCAATCGGTTTGTTCGTGGCTGATTCTACTTTCTGGGACTCCATGAGAGACTTTGAGAGGTTTCTTCTTAGGAAGCAACTGAAATTTGTTTAAAATATGATGAGAGACATTTTGTTTGAAATAATACAAAATATTCAAAAACTGCTATCATTGTCCATAATCGCGTTGCAGTAAACAACAATCCACTTGTACTTCGTAGATACAATACAGAAACAAAGTTGAACAGAAGTAGGTTGTTCGGATGAGGGAGTTTGAAGGGCAAAGAAACTCGGATAAACCATATTTTGATTGATAGAAGTCAAGAGAAACTGAGAAAAAGGGCCAGTGGTTCTCTAATCTTAAATATCAGGTTTTCATTTTTTTTTTCTTGCTACACAGGTATTCAAATATTTGTAAATCAATCATTTCAAGACAATTATATAAATATTATTTTATCCTCCTGGATCACAACTCACCACTTTTCAGATCATTTGCTCCAAGAAATAGCTCTTTTCTTCCTCTTTATTTCTTGGAATTGACCTTCTTTTATGTTTTTTTTTATTCATGGAGTTCTAAATCTTCTGGAATTGTTCATTCTCTTTCTTTGGACGGAGATCAGCAACAAAGATGGAGCTTGTGATTTGCCGAAAAACAACAATTTAGGTGATGTTTTTAGTCTTATTTAGGGGACAATAGCAAGTAATGGTTGGCAAGTGGATCTTTAGCAATGACAAGGGTTTGTGGATGCAAAACCTGCAAGCCCTCAAAGGCAACCGGAAACAAGGAGAGGAAAAATAAGAAAAAAAAAAAGCAAGATTTAGAAGAGAATTTTATTTTATTTTTATTGCAACTTCAAACTAAACATTTTTATATGCCTCTTATTTACAGATAAAATAAGATCATGTCCATAGTTATCCACAAAGCAAAAATGTAAGAGAACCCTAATCTTAAATTTCCTACATTTCAAATTATGCTTTAGCCATCCCTTGAAAATAATTAGATACTCAAAGATTATCTCCTAAAGAAAGTGGTCTACTCTTAAAACAAGGAAGAAAAATATTCATAGACATAGTTAGTTTACTTCCCTTAATTCTCATCAATTAATTTTCTCTCTCCTCTCTTCTCTCCCCAAGCAGCCCCTTATTTGAATTTTAAAATTGAAACTTTGAAATTAAATCCCCACTCAATTTATATTTTCAAATCAATTCTTCCAAAATCTATCATCCAAAAAAATTTTATGATCACCTAGATCATGATTGCTTTCCAAGATCATTATCCCACATAACCAAGCTTCATTTTGCATATCTAATTCATGAAATCATTAAACTCCAGCAAACCCTGACCGCTGATCAAGGACCTTCTTCTTTATCCTCCCAAACTAGTGGTTGGAAAATAGGAAAGTGGAAGGAGATTAAGAAAATTAATTTCAAGAGTAAGTCTTGATGAAGAGTCGCCTACTATAAACAGCTTGTTAATGGCAACTTGTACATAAAGTTTTCAACCAAATGATCACACCATATACGATCAGTTTGACATATTGAGGCAGTTGAATATCCTCAGAAGTTAAAACATCCGAAACGAGTCCCCTCAGTTTTTTCTACATAATCGCAATATTGGTTCTTAAGTCTCAACAATATCTTCATGAAGGCTCCAAACATGCCATAAAGAAGACAAACCCCTCCAGAAAGTTCACTGAGATCATGTTTACTTCTGAGGAATATCCAATCGTTTCTAAGATTAGAATTAGATCATATATATATATATATATATATATATGGATAATTTGTTACATGTTTGGAAGCCAACAACTTCCACTAAAACAAAATCTATGAATGATCTTCTTGGAAGCTAGAAAAACATTAAATTTGTTTAGTTACTAACTAAATAAGTCTTCTTGCGTCACTTTGATGGGAAGAATATCATAAGAGACATTAAATCACTCAAAGAATAAGTCATTAGCATTGTAGGGATTGGAAAGCTGTTAGAAATAGGAGGGAAAACAGGTGAAACCATACTGGAAGGAAGAAATAGGCAGTTCGCATTTAGATAGTAAGAGAGTTGGACTGGTAGTAATCAGTAGAAAAAACAACCATAAGATGAGCAACTTAATCCTATATATCCAGCTGGCATCAGTAGGTGAAGGAAAAGACCAAGCCTAAAAAATAATTTAATTATCAATAAACAATTTTAGAGTATCACTTAATGCAAAACTAGAAATAAAACTTTCTTTTGAAATTGGGGCAAAAACTAATAAATTAACAGCATGGCACAGTCTAATGACTAGACCCAGAAGTGGAGCAGGGAAAAAATTAGAAGGCCGCCAAGACTATGTTAAGAATAATATGGAGATCATACATCCGCTTTACAACAGCGCAAATGGCTACATTTCCTAATTCAATCCCACCTTTCTTTGAGTTCAATTTGGCAACAACTACAACATTAAGAAGCTTAATGGGAAGGCTGGTCAGAAGCATGTGACTTTGACACATATTAGTCAACACTCAACAGTGAATGACACAACATGCATAAAGGCTCTCTAAAGCCTAGTGCATCATTCATGATGCAAGGCGTGCCATTTCGAAGTAATAAATTCACACAAAATTTAAGAAAATGCTGGTGATTAAAAATTGTCACATAGCGTCATTATATATAACAAGGGCCTTAGCACAAGTAGTATACTCCCTCGATTTCCATGGCATGGGTCTTGAATTCAAGACCTAGCGACTGCAAAATAATGAATTTCTTTTGCTCCTTGTGTGGAATTAAATTTGTATCTAACGTTGTGCCTCAAAAAAATATGTAAGTTATCCTATGCCCACTTTAGTATTACTAACATATTTGGGATAAGATTACATCCTTTAAAATAAAAAGTATAATTATACGAAAAATAAATAAATAATCCTGCAATTTAAATGCAAGGATATTCAAGTTAAATAAGGAAAGAAAATAAATGGAGGATAAAACTAGTTAGACATAAAAACAATAACAAAAGTGGTAATCATCCAAAGTAGAGAAAAACTAAGTGGAAAATCAATGAGGGCTTAAATCAAACTAATCTAGTCATCATCTTCATCATTAAGTGCCATTCTTGTGGCATATTAGGGAATTTTGCACGCATTTGCACACACAAAATTCACCGTAGAGCACATATGGTCTGGAGGCCCAAAACATCATCTGCACAACATAGCATACTTTCATTGCAACATAAAGAGGGACTCAAACTTACTAGGGTTCTCAAATTTAACCCTTTATTGATGTTGTAGATGTACTCTCACAAGAAATCCAATGAGAGCATGGGGTACCGGAATAGCGGATGTTCACTTTCAATGGATCATTACATGCTATAACCGTTGTCTGTGTTTTTTTTGTTTTTGTTACAGTTTATATATTTGTATTGGTGTCGTTTTGTTGCATGGTTATATGCTTTAGTGTTGTGTTTACATGTATGTGTGTTTTGTAGTTTATTTTTATGACTTATGTCGATGTTGATTTATTTCCTATTTTATTGTGTTTTGATGAGTTGTGTCAAAGAATTTTGTATGTACCTATACTTGTGGAATTGTCCCTTATCTTCACACATATCACTAAAATTCACAGCACATCATATTGTATGATACACGGCATTCAACACACCATCAACCATCCACTCAAGCCAACATCTCAAATTAAGCCAGGTATTGAGGTTTGTACTGTACAAACACATATTCGTATTGTATGAATGATGTGACAATAAATGTTGAACGAACTTCAATTCGATCGATACAATCCTTAATTACATATTAACTGTATGAACACCTGTTTGTTATGAATGATCCATTCAGTGTACATTTGATCCCTTTAGATGAACAAAAAGGCGAAGATCATATTTTATGATCCCCAAGTGTATTGTATGATCCCTGATCATACTGAATAATTTGACCAAGTCTTGATACATATTAGACAGGATGATTTGGATTTTTTTGTTCGTACCATACGATGTTGATCGTATTGTATGATCCAACATAGCCTTTTAAGTAAGAGATCAAATTTCAATTGTAAGCACACAAAATCCTATTCTAAACCCCTTCTCCTCATATTCTCTTGTCCTTAAAAATCCTTATGGATGACAAGCGATCTCGACTTCTTGAATCAGGTCCCTCTCGAACACGTGTAGACAATCGCTTCTAATCTGAGAAAGATGTTACAGTGTACCAACATTATAGAGCAACTCAAATCACTCATTCTAGGAACCTAAACTAGGATATCATTTAATGTTAGACATTAGATCTATATGTCGACACCGCACTCCAATTTATCCTTAATACTTGCCTTTCCTTTCTACTCTTGAATGCTTTTTGAATTTTTTGTTAAGTCTTAGAATAAACTCCGAACGCACTACTATGCAATCTTACATTTGTAAATGTCCCGTAGGAATTCATACCAAGATTTTTCACGAACTTCTACATATTTCTACCACGGGCATAAAAACCCACGATGTCTCTGTACTATTGGTGATTACAATTGGACCCAGGTCAACCTCACTATTAGAAATACCCCAATGAACCAATATTAGCCTTTAGTCAGCACATTAGTCTTGGATGCCTGTATTATCCAACACGTTTTTAGAACGTTAATTATCCCGAAAGTTGGCGATAGGGTCAACATTATACCTCTGTTATCTGTTGTCATAAATTTCTATATGATTGGCACTGAATTTAATGTGGCAGGCATGCTTATCCGCTACATTGAAAATCCGACCATCATTAGGAACCCTAGGACATGCTGTAGACAGAACCTGGCACTATAACACATCATAGCCTATGTATTAGATGCAAAATAAAACCTGATGTATCCTTTCCCAACAAACCACTTCCCTATCTTCTTCATCGATAGCTCCTCCCACATCCTCTATAGCGACCGTCCTAGGGCAACACCTGTAGAGGAACATGATTTTGATGAGGAAGGGGAAGCACTAGCCCCCGAGGCACCAACGTACGTAGCACTGTCACCAGCCTTCCAACCACCGCCTCCTAACTCCTTGATTGAGCGATTTGATCGCTTAGAGCTGCGATTGGAGAAACATATTCAAGAGTCCACAACATGATGGGAGCAACTGCAACAACAACATGAGACTGATCGAGCTTGATTTCAATAGCATTTTCAGTCTTGCACAGCTACTTTCAACCACTACCAACACCTGATCATGATCCATTTGATGAGTAGGGGTTGTTGTTCGTTTTTTGCTTTATTATATTATATGTTTTAATTTCTTTGCCTTGCATTGTAGTTTGTTTTTAGTCCCTCTTTTAGTGATGTCAAAAGCAGAAGAAGGGAGTCGAGTTGGTTGTATTGCTTACTTTTTGAATAGTTCAATTTATTTCCTCTTCAGTTTTTATGTTGTTGCATTTCTTTTAAAAAGTACAAATAAAAAATAAAATATTTTTTCTCATATTTTAAATAAGTCATTTAGTGAGATGGAGAACTTAACAGAGAATTGAAAATGAAATCTACAAATTTAAAACCCAACCAAAAATGTTTGTCATCATAAAAAAGTGAAGATTATTGCAATCCGGGAGCCCAATTTTGTGCTTAATTACAAACATTATTGGATTAGTATTTTTCTTATTCCTACTTTATTAGACCTTTTTTGTGACAGTAACCATTTTAGGTACAACATGTATTAAGTAGAATTAAAAAATCAAGACTCAAGATGTCGCAATGTCAGGGTCTAGGTGAGTCTGTGTTTGACAAAATCTGTGCTTTTTATTTTTTGAATAACTTTTTGTATTAAGTTTATGTTGGCTAGACAACCGTGTACACAGACATAATAGAGAGTAAAATTGAACATTTAAAATTTTCTGTTAATCGCATTGTACGATCCAAATCTGATGTAGAACTACAATGCTTGAAAGGAAAGTTTGCACAATAATTTAAAGAGCAACACCATTTAAGTTCTTAGCAATAAAAAACACCAAAAGAAAACCAACAAGCGGTCACATCCATTTAGGCCAAGTTACATAAGAATGCTAAACCAATTTAAAATATTTAGGAAATTCAAAACAATGCAAACGAAGTAGTTTTCAACATAAACCCTAATCTAACAAAGAAAGCTTAGTAACATAGAAGAAAACAACCCTACAAGTGGTGCACGATTCCTTGCTTAGAACATCTCCTACAAGGTTAGTAGAATAGGATGATACATGAACTAGGGGAGAAGTTCACCTTCATTGAGATCCCGCGGTGATGCTCCACTCGATGTCCGATAATTGTTCGTTGGTTGCTTCGGCTAGGACAAAAAAAGAAGGATGTGATCGACGTATTGTTCCACGGAACCGTCAATCTCCGGGTTGATGTCAAAGAAGGTGGACTGTAATAGGTCGACATCTCCTTGTTCGTTGTAAACAATGCCGGAATCTAGTTCCGGGTCAGCCATGCATGCTAGAAGTTGTAGTTTCAGACCTTGGGAAGTTCTGGCCAGCAAGGAAGGGTCTCTATAATGATATTATAGTAAAAGTGGCTGGTGAGAATTACGGGACAGCGGGCTGTCCTCCTAGGGCAGCAGTTAATGAGCCTTCCGGTAGGTGGAAAACCAACGTCAGGTGCAGGAATTTATGGCAGCAAGCTTGAGAAACAGAAATCTGAAGTTGGATGGGCTGTGAGGGAGCGTTTTGGAGGGAAGAAGCTTGTCCAGATACATGGGAAGGAGACGGATAGCTGAAGGCATGATTTGGAAATGTTTCCAAGTGGGGAGGAGGGTGATTTGAGGAAAGAAATAAGTATGGGGGCCTTGGGAGATTTCGGCTAGAGGAGATGGAGGTTGATTTGAATTTATTTCGAAGCGAGGAGGGGGTTTAGGAAATAAATCATTGCATTTATTATAGAGGGGGGACCGACAGCTTAATGATGAGGGAGGAGATTGGGGAGATGAATTGGATTACTTATTTAAGGCTTTAGGAATTAGGAAAGTATTTTAATAAATCCAATTTGAATTTGAAACTCAAAGGGATTTAATTTAAGAACTTTCCTAAAATAGATTCATGCAAATAGGAAAGTTCTTGAATCTTGAATTTAATTAATTTGGATTCCAAATTGATTCCAAATTAATTTAAACTAAATTAGAAGATCCAAAGATTGGCAAGTGGAGTGGGGCCGGCGGTTTAGCCCAATATGGCCGGCGGCTAGGGTGAGAGGGAGGGAATTAAGGAGGCTTTAATGCTTCCTTAATTTTGGGGATTGGATTTAAAATGAATTAAGTCATCCTAATTAATTCAAAATCCAATGGAGGAAAAATTTAAAAACTTTACAAAAATAGAATTTATAATTTAGGAAAGAATTTGAATTTCAAATTTGGGGAAATTTGAATTCAAAGACCAACTAAATTATTGACAATCCAAAATTAGGAATTATCAAAAGTAGGCAATGGGGGATGGGGGCGGGTGAGGCCGGTGGCTTGAAAGGGGCGGGTAAGGGGCCGGTGGCAAGGTGGAGATGTTGGCGGTGTTTTGGTGGGGGGAAGGAAACGACTAGGGAGAAGTAAGATCGTGAAGAAAAGGTGGGAGATAGAGTTAAGGGAAATCGTAGATATGAGACCACGAACCCGGCCCTCTCCAAGGTTGGTGGGTGATGCACCAATCTCCCTCTCCAAGGGATCTCTCCAAAGTTCTCTCCATGAACTCTCAAACGCTCTCCAAACACAAGTGCAAGCAAATTCTCATAATAATCATTCATTAACCAAAATAGAACAAAGGGGGGCTTTAAATAGCCTCCTACAAGGACTCAAAATAAAAAGGACTAATACGCCCTCAAGGGCTTACAAGACTCATTCCCTTAAGCAAGGGTAAAAAGGGAAAACTAATAAAAGAAAAATTACATCAATAAATCATAAAACATAAACATAAAAAATACATCGGGTAAATCATGGCTATTGATCTATGGCCACGTCTTCGATAGACTTTCCATCCAATGTCCCCATCAAAATCGTAATATACGATCAATTGCTATCTTATATTTCCCTCATTTATGTGGATGATTAAGCCTATCTTTATTACATAACTGTCTTTTTATACTTGTTGAGATCTATCTCCTATAAATTATACACCCTTTCTACTCATTAGAATAAAAAAATAGTATTCTTCTTCAACATTTTTTTACAGTAGGGCATATAACTATAGTTCTTATTCTTATCAATATGATAACTATAATGAGTTATATTTTAGTGATCTCATACAACAACAACAATATTAAGCCTTTATCCCACTATGTGGGGTTGACTATAAGAATCCTTTTTCTCCATTGTGTTTTGTTAAGTGTCAAATTCTCATTTAAATCTAATAAAGATAGATCATTTCTAATATTTTCTAACCAAGTCTTTTTAGGTCTACCTCTACCGCTATTAACGTAAGTCAAATCTAATACATCATCTACTTTCCTAATCAAGTCATTGGAAGGCCGCCGTTTTATGCGCCCAAACCATCTAAAGCAACTCTCTCTAATCTTATCTTCCACCGGAGCTACTCCAACATTTTCACGTATATGCTTATTTTGTATCCCTTCTCTAAGAGTAAAGCCACTCATCCACCTGAGCATCCTCATCTCTACAACACTTAATATTATGCTTCTCTTTTAATGGCCAATATTCTACGACATAAAGCATTGCAGGTCTCACCACCATTTTATAAAATTTACCCTTAAGTTTGAGGGGGTCATTTCTATCACACAATAAGCCCGATGCATTCCTCCACTTCAACCATACAATTTGAATTCTACTAATAATATCCCCATCAATTTCACCATCACTCTGAATAATAGAACCAAGATATCTAATACGTTTACTCTTATTAATGATTTGATAGCCCAAAGTCATAATCCCCTCATTAGATTTATTTATTACTAAAATTACACTCCATATATTAAATTTTAGATTTGCTCAAACGAAAGCCTTTAGACTTAAGGTTGACCTCCATAATTCAAGTTTACCTTCAACTCCCTCTCTAGTATTATCAACAAGAAGAATATCATCAGCAAACAACATATAACAGGGTACAACCTCTTGGAAATGTATAGTGAAAACATCCATGACTAAAGCAAAATGATATGTGCTTAAGGCTGATCCTTGATGTAATCCAACTGAAAAAAAAAATACTTGGTCAAACCACCTTTTTTTTAACATCTCCTGCCTACAAATTTCAGTTTAAGAGCTCAATTGGTGCTCTAAGGAATATGTTAGATTAGGTGTTGAGTTTTTATCTGAGCAAAAGTGTATATTTGAATGTCGTAGCATTAATCTTTTCATATTTTTTATTATCTTTTTATTTTTTTCAAGATCCTCTTGCATCTAAATAAGTTGGAATAATGTAGGCTTCATCATGGGTTTCTATTTAGATTAAAGCTAAGTTTAATGTTTACATATTTGTTTGGATATGGTTGCGTAATGCTAAGACTTCTTTTTCCATTCCATAAGTTTTTATAAAAGAAAATTGAGCTCTAATGGTGATGGAACTAGGAGTTGTGAAGGTTCAATAAAGTCTTCTGTAGAAGCCAATATGTCCTTATGGAATCATGTTATGAAGTTAGAAAAAAATTTTGAAGGTGGAGGAAATGTGTTATTCAAATGCAATTATTGTGGTATCACCTACAAATGATCATATACTAGGGTGAAAGCACTTTTACATAGAATCGGTGGTCATGAAATTAAAATGTGCCATAAGATTACTACTTCACATTTGAATGAGTTGCACATATAGGTTGATGTAGTTGAATTAAGGATCAAAAGGGCACTTCCTAAAGAGATATATTTACTCTCTCCTCATAATTCATCCCACACTACTTCCTCATTTAAAGTTGATCAGATTGCTTCTAATGTTAATATTGGTCCATTTAGAGGGAAATGATCTGAACCTAAGAGAAGAAAAGATGTTGCTAATAGTTCTTTAAAGAAGGCATTTAATATGCAGATGTGAGAACAATTTGGTGAAATCACAAGAATGATTTTTTTCAACTGGACTTCCTTTCAACCTTGTAAGAAATCCTTATTATAAGAATGCATTCACATTTGCATACAATAACAACCTTGTGGGCTATGTTTCACCTGAATATAATATAATAACATAAAAATTATTAGAGAGGGAAAGAGCAAATATTGAGACATTACTTGAACCTATAAAAAGAGTGTAGAAAGATAAAGGTAGTTTAGTGTGTCATAGTTGGACTGATCCTCAAAGAATACCACTCATCAATTTCATGATTGTTATAGAAAATTATCCAATGTTCATCAAAGCAATGAATTATGAAGGGCGATACAAAGAAAAATATTTTGTTTCAAATTTGATCAAAGAGGTGATAGTAATGATTGGGCTATCAAATGTTGTTTAGGTTATAACTGATAACACACCAGTATGTAGAGCTGTAGGACTACTAGTGGAGCAAATTTATTCTCATATCTTCTGGACTTCATGTATTGTGCATACTTTAAATCTAACTTTAAAAATTTTTGTGAAGCCAAAAATACTGAGACAAATGAAATCATTAATATGATTGCCATTGGATAACAATGATTGTTACCAGGTAACGTTGTTTTGATTAGAAATTTTATCATAAACCACTCTATGAGATTGTTCATCTTTAATGATTTCTCAAATTTGAGAATATTAGTTGTAGTTGAAACTCATTTTGCCTCTGTTATAATCATGTTGAGAAGATTTAAATATGTAAAAAATGTACTTCAATCCATGATAATCAGTGAGAAGTACTCTTGCTATTAAGATGATGGCATTGGGAAGGCAAAATACATTAAAAAAAATCTTAGATGATTTATGATGGAATGATATTAATTATGAAAGTTCGTTAGGGATGTTAAGCCCTTATGAACTAGTCCGAGGCTAACCAAGAGGAGGGGGGATGAATTGGTGTTTTAAAAAATTCTCAAACAGAAATCACGATCTAAACCAAACAATTACCCACACAAAATAAAGTGCAAAAATTAAATACGGAAATGCAATAAGAAAGAGCACATCAGGTTTTATAGTGGTTTAGTCAACTTGACCTACGTCCACTCCCCGGAGCCTCTCTTCCGGGTATTACACTAAACTCAATGACTCTCTTTTTGCTCTCACAGTAAGGCGGAGAAGCCTTTACAAAACTCCTTTCCACCGACTCCAGTGAGTCAGAGAACCCGACCTCCTTTCGCTTCCTCCTGAAGCAGGCAGAGAACATCGATCGATTGCTGAAGTAGAACTCTCTAGAACCTCCAAGGAACTAGGGACGATGACAGGAGAAGACGACTCAGATCCTTGCTTTGAGCAACATTTGTGAACCCCTCACAAGATCCTCTCTCTCTCTCCCCCAAGTTCTCCCTCTCCTTCTCTTGGCTCTCTCAGGTCAAGACAACAACAAAAGATTAATCTTGACTCTTGAGTAAACAAGAGATCTTATATAGAAGGGCTTCAAATTTGTCCAAAATTTAAACTAGCCGTCAAAGACGATCGACAGATCATCATGTACGATTAGTGTATTTTCAGCCAATACGGCCTGGACGATCTGGGAGGGTTAGACGATTAGAAGATGTGTTTGTTCTGATTGTCCTGTACGATTAGTTCAAAAAAAGAAATATCGTCCAGAACATCATTCTGTTCGGCCAGGCTTTATATGTTAGACGATGAAAAAATAACTTATCGTCCAGGACGATACATGGATCGTCTTTTACGATTATTTCAAAAAATTAATGATCGTCCAGCACATTGTATTGTTCGACTAGGACGATTAGTTCAAAACATTAAATATCGTCCAGTACATCGTAGTATTCGTCCAGGACGATTAAGGAAGAAACTAAGGTTTTTCAACTGATGGTCCAGTATGATCCTTCGATCATTCAAGACGATATGATCGACCAATCAAACCTCAATTATTTTCCTTAATCATCAGCTAATTTAGGCATAATTGTATTGCATCGTCCAGGACGATATCCTGTACGATGCCTAAAATAATAAAATGCCTAAAAGCGTTGGCGGCTGGATTTTTTCTGATTTGAGTCTATCGTCTAGGACGATGGTAAGATCGTCCAAGACGATTTGCTTAAATCAATTTTTTTTTTTCTTTTTTTTTAAGAAAACCCAGTGATTTGCTTATTTTGCTTTTGTTTTGTTTTGTTTTTTGCTTTGCTTGCATTTTTTTTGCTTTTGCTTTTTTTTCCTTTGTTTTTTTTTTTTGTTTTTTGCTTAAATCGGTTATCTTAACAAGGATGCCCTAATTAGGATTTTTATTTTTAACAGATCGTCTAGGACGATATTGGATCGTCCAGTACGATGTAATCAAAAATAAAAAACTCTTAAGCCAACATATTTTCTTCCCCTGAGTGTGTGTAAGGTTACTTAACATCATGATCCACAAAATTACATTTGACTCAAGAAAGGTAAAAAAAACTAGAAATACACTTACAAACTGACTCAATCTTAATTTAGCCAATCTTGAGCTGGCTTGATTTGCAATTGATCTTGTGAATTTGAAACATTAGTCGGTAGGACAATAATAAAAAACAGAAAAACTAAAAATGTTTGCTATCATCAAAATTATAATCTCTGAATCCAGATTTGCAATAAATTATATTTTGAATTTTACTAGACTAATTTATGATATGCTCAGAGGGCTGACACGGATAAATCATCTTATATTTGATTTATGATATGTGAGATTCTATGTTAGCTAAAATGAAAAAAAGTTATATATAGACATGAAAGAAAGGTCGATGAAGACTCAAATTTTTGGAGGATAGGTTGAGCAAAAATAGTACACCTCTTTGTTGCTTGACTCACTCATTAAATCCAAGATAAAATTGAATATATCTTTTATAATTAAATTTTAATTTGTTAGATAGTAATTATCTAATTTTATTTTCTTTAGATTATTTGAAGATATTCAAGTAAAAAATGACTTTAAGAAGACCCTCAACATATCTCTCCACAAAAAGATTTAGAAGTTTCAAATATGAGAAATATATGTTTAAAATATTATTTTTCAAATGAGGAGAGACGAATGATTAACATAGAACTAGCAAAATTCTTTGGATATTTAGAGCATTTTGATAATTAAGAATCATTTGTTGATAGATGGAGGATGGATCCAAAGAAGTGATTGATTCATAGAGCTTCAGCACCGCTACTTCAAACAATTGCAATAAAACTTTTTGGTCAAGTTTCATCATTCTCTTTTTGTGAGAGAAATTGAACCACATACTCATTCATTCAATCTATGAAGAAGAACAAAATTACTTCACAATTGACTGAAGATTTAGCTTACGTGCATACAATCAAGAAAGACCCCACTTTATATGCAAGGTAATAATAAGATGTGGGATAATATGGGTATGATAGGGGAATATTGAAGATTGCAAATCTTTCCCTTGATGAGCCAAAGTTGAAAGCAATGATATTCATGATGATGATATTGAAGATCAAAGACAAACCTCTAAAGCTAATCCTATTATTTCTTTTAATGAGTAGTTGAAGTTTGGTATTGTACTAAAAAGTGTTTTTGCTTATATTTTCATGGTTATACTATGCATTTTATACTAGACATTTTATATTATAAGCCAGACAAGTAATTATGACAATGATATATTATGTTTTGTCATTTTAATATGATGATATATTAAATTCTACACACTATTTAAAAATTGTAATGTCGTGTCAGCGTCGTACCCATGTCTGATATTTTCAAAGATAGTCGTGTCCCGTCCCTATGTCATATCGTGTCCGTGTTCGTGCATCTTAGATTACATATAAGTCCCTCTAACTACATATAGGTGGACCACCTTTGTACAAATTCCAAAAACTTTGTGAAATTCCCATTGGCTTTTTGAATTTGGGATTTTCTATGCACATATCATGTTTTCCTTAACTGATGTTTCTCACACTATTACAACTTGTGGAATTCTCTTCTGGAACACTAACAATAATAGCACTTAATCATGAACTCATGTAGTCCCCATTACCCCAATACATTTCAAAAGACCTCCTACGTGTTCAAACAATTATTTAACAAAAGTTGACTCTGCTTTCAGGCTAATTAATGAGAAACTACCAGCTTAGAAAACATTAGAGATTACCACCCCAAACCCTAATCACCTATAATCCAGAACATCATTTAATAATGAACTCACAATTTAAAACATCATTTAATCACAAACACATGAAATCCCCAATACGTCTCAAGGGCTCTCTTTTCAAACACAAGTGTTGCCTCTAATTTTACAATAATTAATGGGAATCACCAACTCGGAAAAATTAGAGACTACCTTAAACACCAATCCGAGAATGAACCATCATAATCAACATTTATTAGATGTTTAGATAATACCAATTTCATAATCAAAAGCTATTCCTAATAATTTCCAGTATAATCAAAGGTTGTTAAACAATTCAAGCTTTTACTTAACATAAGTATTAGAGCAGGAACAATTCGTAGGGGCTGTTTAGATGCAGGATTTAGGCCGGATTTGAGCAAAATCCAGCCAAACGGCAAAAAATGCAAAACCAAATCTCACGGCAAATCAAAGCCGCGGTTTACGGAAAATTCCCTCTTTTCGTGGTAAATCCCGGATTTACGAAATCCTTTGCTTCGGCGGATTTACGGGATTTGGCCGAAGAAGCGCGCGAAAGGGAGAAAGTTACCTTCACAACAATCGAGCTCCCGTTGTTGCTTCCGATAAAAAAAAAAGTCCTAACTTCCGATCCAACAGGAAGGGAACGCCGTCGAAGGAGCAAAGTCGACAGCGATCAAAACTCTACACTCATGCGAATGCGAAGGAACGAAGGCACTTTTATTTGTTCCGGTCCTGGTCACAGGACGTAGCTCTAGGTTTGGCCGCCATAGAATCTCTTAGGGCTGTAAGCTAATCAAACGTTGGACGAGCTACTCGTTGTTGTTTGGTTCGATTAAAGTTTGTTCGTTTAATTAACTAAACAAATGGATTTGAACAATATTTTAAATGCTCGATTCTTAAATAAACAAATTTGAACAATAATATGTTCGGCTCATTTATGTTCGCGAACAACATCATTTGAAGTTCGTGAACAAGCTCGACATTAAGCTCGATAAGAAGCTCGATAAAAGCTCGATTCGTGTTCGATTTTGAACTCTTGAATAAGCTCGATAAAAATAATTAATATTTGACTATAGAATTAATAAATATAAATAATCATTGCCTTTGTTACATAGACAATTGTTTTTATTATAAATGTGTTTGTTCATAGATATGTTCATGAACGTGTTTGTTTGATAGTTTAAAAATATTCGTTAAATATGTTCGCGAACAAGATCGATAAGCACTAAACGAACGAACATGAACTGAACATGAACCGAACATGAACACTCATTAATTTAAATGAACCAAACATGAACACAAATAATAAAGCTCAAACAAACATGAACCAAACTTGAACAAGCTGATATTAAATGAATACAAACATGAACACTCAGATACTCGGCTCGGCTCGGTTCGTTTGCAGCCCTAGAATCTCCCCACTATTTACCGCGCTCCGAGTCCCGACAATCCGAGCCGGAAGGGAACTAAGATAGTGGGGTATTTATGGATTTTGATAGGTATTGCTCTGTATTGCTCGGTATTGTTATATATTGATCGATTTTGCTTGGTAATAATCAATATCGTGTAAATACCGAGCAATACAGAGCAAATACCGAGTTGTACTGAGTTTTTTTTTAAAAACTCGGAGTATAAAAGGATGATTATTCTTTACCGACACCCGGAGGGTGTGAAAGGATGACAGTTCTCTACCGACACTAGAAGGGCGTAAAAGGATGACAATACTCTGCTGTACTGGGGATTGGTGGAAGAGAGGTTAATTGTAAGGGCTTCTCTGCCTTGTCGTAGGAGAAAAAGTAGGTCACTTTGAAATAGTATAATACCTGAAGAGGGAGTCTTTAGAGAGTGGACATAGTTCTAGTTGGATCGAACCACTACAAATTTCTGTGTTCTTTTATTTTTAGTTTTTATTGCATTTTTAACTTTTTTCACTTTTAATTTTGTGGTCAAAAAGTTTTTTTTTGATAAATTTTCATCGTGTTAAAATCATAAGAAAGATTTTCTATAATTTACCAAGCGTTTTTTAAATTTACCAATTCACCATCCCTCTTAGTTAGCATTGTAATAATTGTAATAGGTCTAATAACCTATACGGACATTCAAAAGGAAATGGTTAGTAATCAAAAATTGATACATCACCATACACTTACAAAGTGCATTGACTAGATAGATTAAAATTATATATATATATATATATATATTTGAATTTATTAACATAACTTCAATGTTCATATAGAATTAAAAAACAATTAATATATCAAAAATAATGTGTATATAAATTTGCCATGTTTATCTATAACAGATTAACAGTTTTCAAATATAAATTATATAAATTAAAAAAAAATTTGTAATAAAAAACTACTTTAAAACAGTAAAAAAAGGTTCAGTGCGAAAGAGCTTTTTTACTGTTTTTCTTTTTAGATCTAAAACACAATTTAGATTTGCTTTCAAAAAAAAAATTGTACTAAAAAATTATTTTTTTTATCGGAACTTCAAAAAATCACTTTTTCTATAGCATCTTCACAAAACATTAAGGCTTCGTTTGGGACGGCTTTCTTTCTGCTTCTTAAAGCAACTTTCTAGTACAAAATTAAAAATATTTGTACCAAAAAACTGCTTTAAGAAGCAAAAAGAAAGTCATCCCAAACGAAGCCTAAAAAAACTCTCCCAAACAAGCATATGCTAAAAATGTAGAAGAGACAACTGACAAGAAAACAAAAAACGCAAAGATACACAATGCAAAAACATAAAATTGAATTGCAATTAATAAAAACAAAGTTGTTGAATGCAAAAGAAATGAACTCCTAATGATAAATTTTATACTATTGCACTGTGCATCAAAGTAGATTACCAGCAAAAAAAATTAAATGTATTATCGTATTTTCAGTATTAAAATATGCAAATGATAAAAAAACCATCTGCGGGTTCCTAATGATAGTCACACCAGCGAAAGCTCTCCAGCTGGAACGGATCTCTTGATTAATTTAGCCCAAGACTCGTTTGTCTCAGTGATTATCTTCAAAGCATAATCCTACCGAAAAAAATAAAGAGGGATTTAGCAAAAAGAGAATGTATGAGGAATCAAAGTATAACAATGGAAACTGCTCCGAATATTCTGATAAGAAATCTTCATGCAGTATTCCGTTGAGGAACAAATGTTTACAGTTTTGCAAAGAGAAATACTGACAAGTATGAGCTCAGATGAGTGAATGGAGAAGGTATGGCCAAGTCGTTCGAAAATCGGAGCTTTTGTGCCTCACTGCCGGGAGAGATTATTCTGTGCAGTGTCCGAACGCGTCCGGAGACCAATCCGGACGCGCCAAGTCATCCAATGCACTGTGCATTGAATGACGTGGCGCGTCCGGATTGGCCTCCGGACACGTCCGGACACCGCACAGAATAATTTTTCCACTGCCGGACCTCCCTCAAATGCATTATATTCTTACCAGTTAATATCTAAGATATTGCATTTCCATTGTCACCTCTCCCAAAAAAAACAAAAAGACAATTGCAGTTAACATATCTATAGAACATGCATTTATTATGGGCGTATCCGGTGATGAAGCTTTCACTAATTCAAGGTTGGAGTGGGAGACAACTAATTAGTACTCTACGACAGCATTCTAGTTGTAGTACATGCACAATATAATCCTAACTACTAATTCCTAAGAAGTAACCAGCAATATTTTTTTTTTTCTCAAAACAAATGTCATGGTTATTGACCTTGTTTTCCATTTTAGATAAATTTAGGGGCATAAATGAGTCGAGTTGAGCTCAAATCATAGCAAATTCGAGCTTGGCTTGCCAACACAATAGCATCGCAAAGGAATCAGTCTTTCCTATGAACCAATCTTTCCTATGATTTTCCCTTTTCCATACGAAGGAAAAAAGGAAAGGTATGGTATTCCCTCTTTCAAAAGGAGTACGGATCACTGAGATTTGTGATCCTAAGTTAGAAGCTCAAATATAATAATAATTTTCAAAATAAATTTGGGAAAAAAAAAAATCATTCCCCTCACAAGAGAAGAAAAATACATTGTCATGTCCATATACGTGTTTATAAAGAGAGAGGAGAGATTGCAAAGGGATAAAAAATTGTGAGTTTGCAGAGGGACATTGGGGTCTTGCATAAGGGTTACGGCATCATATTTAAGCATTAGGTTAGTACTAAAATAACCATTTTAATAAAATGCATGCTCAAGAGCTCTACACATTTCTATAATTGATAGAAGTGGTCAATCACATGGGTTAAAAACTAAACCTGTATGATACCAATACATCAACAACAACAAGCCTTTATCCCACTACGTGGGGTCGGCTACATGAATCATTTTTCTCCATTGTGTCCTATTAAAGGTCAAATTCTCGTTTAAATCTAATAAAGAAAGGTCATTCCTAATATTTTCTAACCAAGTCTTTTTAGGTATGCCTCTACCTTTCTTAACATAAGTCAAATCTAATACCTCTACTCTCCTAACCGGGTCATTGGAAGGCCACCGTTTTATGTGACCAAATCATCTAAGGCGACTCTCTCTAATTTTATCTTCTACTGGAGCTACTCCAACTTTTTCACATATATGCTCATTTCGTATCCTATCTCTAAGGGTAAAGCCACTCATCCACCTGAGCATCCTCATCTCTGCCACACTTAACTTAGTATTATGCTTCTCTTTTAATGGCCAACATTCAGCACCATAAAGCATTGCAGGCCTCACTACCATCTTATAGAATTTTCCCTTAAGTTTGAGGGGTACTTTTCTATCACACAACAAGCCCGATGCATTTCTCCACTTCAACCATCCAACTTGAATTCTGTTGATAATATCTCCATCTATTTCACCATCATTCTGAACAATAGATCCAAGATATCTAAAACGCATACTCTTATTAATGACTTGATCGCCCAAAGTCACAATCCCCTCACTAGGCCTATTACTACTAAAATTACACTCCATATATTCCGTTTTAGATCTACTCAAGCGAAAACCTTTAGTCTCTAATGTTGACCTCCATAATTCAAGTTTACCTTCAACTCCCTCCCGAGTCTTATCAATAAGAAAAATATCATCAGCAAAAAGCATACATCAAGGTACATCCTCTTGCAAATGTCTAGTGAGAACATCCATGACTAAAGCAAAAAGATATGGGCTTAAGGCTGATCCTTGATGTAACCCAATCGAAATTGGGAAATACTTGGTCAATCCACCTTGTGTTTGAACACAAGTAATAGCTCCTGCATACATATCTTTAATGATTTGAATATAGGCATTATTGACTCCTTTCTTTTCAAGAACTCTCCATAGCACTTCTCTTGGAACTTTATCATATGCTTTTTCTAAATCAATAAATATCATATGTAGATCCTCCTTATTTTCTCTATATTTCTCCATCAAACCTCTTAATAAATGTATGGCTTCCATAGTCGACCTACCTGGCATGAATCCAAATTGATTTTGAGAAACATTAGTATCACGCCGCAACATATGCTCCATAACTCGCTCCCATAGTTTTAAAGTATGACACATTAACTTAATTCCTCTATAATTCGCACAATCTTGTGCATCACCTTTATTCTTAAAAATAAGAATTAACACACTCATTCCCCACTCATCTGGCATCTTTTTAGTCTTCAAAATAGTACTAAAAAGTTTAGTAAGCCAAGAAATTCCTTCATCTCCTAAGCATTTCCACACCTCTATTAGAATATCATCATGTCCAACAGCTTTTCCACCCTTCATTTTCTTTAAAGCTTCTCTAACTTCGATTTTATTAATACGCCGATAAAAACAAAAATCTTTATTTTCATTTAGGATGCTAAGGTCATTATAGTTAATCTTATTTTCACAATTTTCATTAAAAAGTTTAGCAAAATCTCTCATCCACATTTGTTGAATATCATCTTCTAAGAAAAGTATTTTTTGATCTTCATCCTTAATACACTTCAGTTGAACTAAATCCTTACTACTCATATCTCTTTGCTTGGCTAACTTATACATATATCTTTCTCCCTCTTTAGTATCTAATTTATTATATAAATCACTAAAAGCTAATGTCTTTGCATCACATATTGCTTTTTTAGATTCTTTACGAGCCTCTTTATATCTTTCCCAATTATCAGAATTTTTAAAATTAAACAAATTTTTATAACAAATTTTCTTATTTTTAATCTTTTCTTGCACATTTGGATTCTACCACAAACTATTTTTACTATTAGGAACTTTTTCCTTTGATACTCCAAGCACATCTTTTGCAATATTCTTAATATCACTAGACACTTTTTTCCACATAACATTACCATCCTCATGCATAGATAAAACCTTAAGATCTAAAATCTTACTCTTAAAAATATTTTTGTTAATATTCTAAACCAATAAGTAGCAAAAAATTTCCAACATATTTCTAATAGGGGGTAGGTAAACAAGCATGGTGAAATTTGCCATCGATAATGATATAGCCCATATGTAAGTAGTCATGCTTCATCACTCCTTAAAAAGTTTCACTGTACTAATGGCTTTTTTCCTAGTACTTTTAAAACATGCACTTGTAAGAACATCTTAAATAAAGGAAAGCAGAAATGAAAAGGCAAAATTACCTTGTTTGCAGGCTTGTTGCCTAGGCCAAATTGATTAGCAGGTTTTCCATCTGGAATCTTGTAATCCCTGAACCAGTCTCTTATGGCGGTAAGAGTACCCTGCAGCAACAAAGGCGCAAAAAAAAAGTTTCAGATGCAAGGAAGATGGCATGTATCTATCAAAAAAATCAGAGAACTTATGGAAAATAAATATTGACGATGTGGAATTTTGGAAATATCAAGTTCCCGAGGGATATATAAAAAATATAATAGACAAGAGATTGGTAACAGCGTAATGATACCGGAAAATATATCTCAACATCATTCATATCATTTACAAGAGAAGCTCTGGGATCATTCAAGGAAATTGCAACTATCTTCCAATCAAGTTCGCCTTCGTCAATCATAGCCAAGGCCGCCACAGGTTTGACCCTTAGAACATCACCAATTTTACCCCGAGCATCACCAATCTCAACAACATCAACTGCAAAAAAAATGTTGAACAAAAAGAGGATATGACAAATGAAATTAAACAAGTACAATGAGTTGTTTTAGAGTAAAAGCTCAAAATGGTCCCCCAACTATTAATAAATGCCTAATTTAGTCTCGGAGTTTCAAAACTCCCAATTTAGTCCCTCAACTGTTATAAATTGATCCAATTAAGTCCCAAAGGCTAAAATAAGTGTTAAAGTTAACTCTAAAGTTAAATATGAGGATAATTTAGATAATATAAGTGTATGTGAGATTATATTGCATGTACTGTTCTATTTTATTATTTAATAAATTATAATACATACTTAACGTACTAAATAATAAGGATATATAATTAGTGAAAAAATTATATATTTTAAAGCAAAATCTAAATTATTTTCTAAGTAATTGATAAGAAAACATGTATCCGTCTCCTTGTGAATGTCACACATTGCTCGTCGTTTCCATCTCTGGATGTTGAATCGCTTTGTGATCGCTCAGGCTCTTGCGATCACTACCAACAGAACGGCCTCTCATGTCACTCGCGGTCACTTGTAGTAGCACACATCTTGCATCTCGCTCACAACACATCGCGTCACTCACAATCGCTCGTAGCAGCACAGCATTTAGTGTCTCGCTCGCAGAACGTCGAAGCGTGGTGCTTTGCTCACAGCTGCAGGTCTTCTCCCTCACACAATTCGGTCTCAAGTTCCGTCTCCAAGAAATATAAAGAGAAAACGAACGATCAGGTAAGAAGCACTTTTACTAAAATACCCGCAAAAAAGCAAATGCTTGCAACTTCTTCCATTAATTTAAACAGAAATTTTAATAGATGGACCAAATTTGACAATTTTTAATAATTGAGGGATTAAATTGAGGCAATGTAAAATTCTAGGACTAAATTGAACATTTATCAATATTAGGGAGACTATTTTGAGCTTTTACTCAATTATTTTATACTAATAGGAGATAAAATAAATAGATGAACTTCAATGATTTTTCACCTGGATCATTATCACCTAGGGCCCCCTCAACCTCTGGGTTGGCATATGATGGGTCCTCCCATGTCTGTGGAAGTAGCCCATAATTCCACTTTATATTGTACCTGAACAACATATCAACAAGCAACTGAAAATATTAATATTTTGAAAAAAAAATGCTGAAAAAATGTCAATAGAGTTTAATAAATCCAAAACACCTTGCAAGAATGTGTTTAAATCCTAAATTAGGCAGATTGGCAAAAGCTAGTTAATCCCTACAAAAACTGGATAGATCAAAGGTTTGCATTAGTTATAACAACTAGAAAAAGATGGTATCCGACTATCTTTAATCTAAGTGTGGGTGTATAATGAGCAACAAATATGATAACTTAAGTTAAAATTATTAAATAGCCATGATCAGAACCAGCAAACTTATTCCAACCATATGAATGAGCATTCATCCAAAAAGTTCATAATAAAGATTGAAAAACTTTTCTAAGAATAATGCAAGCATTTTATAATGCAATCCCTTTCACTTAATGCATCAGAACAAATTATGTCAACTACCCAGTGTTTAAACTCTTTCTTCAATTTATCCTGGAATCATTCTCAGTGATGTTTGTTCTAGGGTGGCTTGCCACCAAAGCAAACTTGAATACGTACACTTACAAGGGTTCCCTCAATATATTGCTGGAATTCCAATCCAGATTATTTCTGAGTGAACTATCATAAGTTTGTGAAATTTCTACGAAAAGAATAGCCCAATGCCTTCTAATATTAGTTACAGTACACATTGGTATCACCTTGCTTATCTCTGCACTTGACTAGCTCTAGCACCATACCAATGAACCTATATTCAAAAACATTTATCTTAAGTTGGGGTACTGAACCAACATTATTCAGTAGAATCAGCTTGGTTTGTAATAAATCATTTCAATTATTGATGGTAAATATTCCAATTTCAGTTAATTAATTTTGTTTTGGCTATGGCATTTAAAAAGACAAACCAACAAAAAATTTGTAAGAATATATAGATATTGATATTGAAATTGGATTCTCAATTTGGATCTAAAGACCTATCCAAATTCATACAAAAATTTGGGTAAAAGAATGACTTTTAAATTCTGATTTGGATTCTAAATTCAGGACTATATTCAAACTCAGTCCAATCTAAATTTCAGTTCAAGGAAACTATAATTCTAGCAAAACAGAACTGAAGTGGCTGAATAAATTTTCATCAGTTTAATTAATTTTTTGGTTTGAATTTAGATCTCTTTAGATTAAAGACTGGCAGAAAATAAAACCTAACATTTCATCATCTTGTATCCGAATCAACTGAATGACAGACAAATTCTTAAGCTTGACTTGCATGAGAACTATCCGACAAAATAGAAAATTACAATTTTTTTTTGAAAAGATACATTAAAAATGTATGACATTGAACGTATTTAAAATTTCATAAACACATCATTATAACCATGATGAAATAAAACTTTGATACGATTGTCATGTTTCTAACATTTTTGTTATGGAGAAGGTTTTTAACATACTTCCTATTTCTATAAGACCTTATAAAGAATGCAGAGCATGTAGCAATAATTCAAACCTTTCTATTGCAAGACCTAGGGAGAAGGACAAGCTACTCTCCCACCACAGTGCAATTTCAAAATTTTACAGAAATGCGTCTAGGTGAGTAGAGAAAGAAAGAGAGAAAGATAGCAAGAGATAAATAGATAGAAAGAGAAGAGTTTGGGAGGCAAAAGCTTTTAGAGTGAGGGAAGGAGGGAACAACTTCAAGAGAAAGAGCAAGAGAGGGGTGTAGGGGAACAACTTTTTGGCTTGATAAACAGATGCTCTTTGATGTCAAGTAAACCTTTGATTAGTATTACCCTATAAAAAATATAAAATAGGTGGTTTTCCACAATAAAAAATGTTTACAGCTCAAAAATAGTGATATGAGCTGCCATTGAGTCTAAAAGGATAAAAAATAGAAATAGAGTTCGTAAGCAAATCTCAAGTACAAGAATTCAAAAATCTTACATTTGCATGCACGTCCATGTTCAAAACACAAAAGTTCTCCAGCTTGTTTTAAATGAATCATGTGTGTTTTTCGGTGGCAAGAATAAAAATCACATCTCAACACTTATTTGTTCCATAAATAGTGCTTCATTTCATCCCATATACGTCCTAAACAAGGTTCATATCATACAGGCAAGTTTCAACTATACATGGAATCATATACTTATTTTAAAGAAATTATCTTAAGCAAGCTAAGCTCTTTCAATAATGGACAACAGACAAGCTCCACTACATCAAGACCAAAACAGACTAGGAACATGCTAGTATGATTCACACTCGAATACATATCAAGTTTGCACAACTGAAGAAGCCATGTTACTTTCTATCACAATGAATGCTGAGATCTTAGGCTAATGATATCTGGGAGATACTGAAACATGAAAAAAAGAAAAAAAAGAAAAAAAAAAAAGGGTTCGGTATATTTCCAAATTCCATGGTTCCAAGCATCATTTTCACCTTAGAGAGACTGAATGAGTGACGAAAATACTGCTTTGCACCATAGAGTGATTGATCTGAGTGTAAGGATTCCACCTTCACATATAATGATTTCCATCAACAAACCACCGAAAGCTAAACAAGCAACCTAGGTTTCGTTTGAGACAACTTTCTTTCTGCTTCCTAAAGAGGCTTCCTAGTACAAAAATTAAAAATTTTATACTAAGAAGTTGCTTTAAGAAGCAATAAGAAAGTCGTTCCAAACGAAGCCCTAATCTTCACATACATGCATTATATGATCACAATTCAACTTTATGTTTGTGTTGTTAGCATCTTTAAACAGCAATTGCATAAATGACATTAAAATCCAATTTTGATGGCATCTATGTGCCAACAAAATAAGCCAACATCTAGATGTAAGGTTATCTAATGCTTAAAAAAAATGGCAACAAGAAAATTCTTAAGGCTGCTTGGTTCAATGCTATTTAGGTATATGTGTTATTAAAATGAAAAAAAGATATTAGATATGTCAAAAATTGTGAGTATGATTCAGTATGTAAAAAATGTCGGTGTTATCAGTATTAAAAAAAATTATTCAATGTTATTTTTTTATTTTATACACCTATAGTAAAATTACCCTTTTTCCATATCTCCTGAACACAATTTAAAATAGAATTACATATTAAGAACAGCTCACTTCTTGCCATACCTTAAAAAAATTCTAACAGAAAGTAATTAGGCCATGGAAATAACAACTACAACGTCCTATAAATAATATAAAATTAAAAAAAGCTTTATAAAACTCTTTTCTTTTTTGTTCTTCCTCTATTTGTAAATGAAGGACGACTGCAAGACCAACAAACATTTAAAAGAAAATGCACAGGGAAGCGATTTGGATGATGCTGGTACCAAACCCACTGCATTCGATAAAGAACATGGTTATTAAAATAGAAGTCCTAGGAGCAACTTGTACAAAATGACAAAAAGAAAGAAAAATAAAAAAATATTTCAGACCATCAAAGGCAAACAAACAAAAAGTTTTTGCATCTTACGGATAGTATCTAAGTTTTCCCTTCTTTGTATCCTGCTTTATGGGAGTGAAAGGCTCATCGGTGGCGACCTCCATCTTAGCGCTCGAATCCTTGGGGATCTCCACAACAAAATTGAACACCCCGTCCCCCAAATGCAACGGAATGTCATGCCACGGTGAAACCTAATCATTCCCACCACGGATTAAAACCCTCAATCTGTGATTTTTTTAGAGAGGGGGAGAGGAAAAGGTACCTTCTTGCCCGCCGAATCGATGAAGAAGGCGCGGTAATCCAGCGTTTCCGGCGTGCCCTCCTCCTTGACGCTGAAATTGGTCTTGTAGAGAGCTGTGCAGGTTAAGAGGTGGCGGCGTGACCGGAGGGATACGGCGGCGGGAGAAACTCTCTTTGGAGAGAATGATGGGAACTTCACGAGAAGCCCGTATCTTGCTGAGTGGACATGGAGAGCGCCGCCGACTGAGGCGGTGAGCCTCGCGGCCGTCAAAGTTGCCGTCGACGCCGGTGCTAGCACCATGGAAAGAAAGGAATCTGGGCCAATGGATTGGGCGACTGTGCCTGGTATCTCTTATTTGGCATATGGAGATTCGTAGTAACGCTCGTACATGGTAGTGGCGCCCTGATAGGTCCGATTGAATACATAATGGTCGTACTCAACCGATTAAAAAAGGGCTTGCCAGATATAAAATTACATAAGTACCCTGAGAACAAAAATTATTTTATATTAGCAATTTTTTTAGGTATTAAATTTTTAAGTATAATACATTTAAATTTATTGAATTAACTTTAAAACGAGTATAGTGTATAAAATATTTATTAAACTTTATATTATATATTTAAAAATAAATTTAGTGATTTTAAGATTAATCCTACTAAAAAACCGGTCGGTTGTCCTTTGCCAAAAATTTTTTAATTATATGTAATAATAAAATATTAATATTTTTAAGATTGGATATTATATAACATTTAAAAAATTAGTAGAATTGTTATTCTCTTATTCATTATATGGAATTTTAGAATGATAAAGTATTAAATTAATATATATTTTTAATGATATTAAATTTATAAATTAAAAAATATCAATTTTATCTCTTTGTTAATTTTAAAACATTATGTAATAAGTAGAGTGATTATATATTTGATAAATTACATCTCTACAATTTATATATTTTCATTATTGTTGCGGGCTGGAAGATTCAAGACGAAAGAGT